>NC_064638.1:53541125-53857241 GCF_023864345.2 Schistocerca serialis cubense
AGGTGTTATCATAATCTGCACGTTTCTTCTTAGAACCTGTACAATATATACGAAATAATTCTCTTTGGTTGGCAATAAATTCTGCACGTATCTCACGCAATCCGATAGGTGACTCTGAGTACTCTGGTTTTTGACACACGCATTTCAATTGGATGTCTGTAGTTTTAATGGCCATATGCGAACGAAGATGCTGTTCAAAATCGTCAATATTTATATTAACACGTAGAGAGTTTTTAACATCACTATATGCTGCCTCTATGCTAGGAACCCAACGATTCAGTCTCTCGAGAGCAAACCGTATAGAGGAGTCTAGGTTGAATAATTTGATAACTGATGGATGCCTTAGATAGACGCTGTCGACACCTTATTTAATGCATAAGGCGCAGTCATCATATACAGTAGTAATGGAAAGTGCGACATCGGCTAGACGAATTTCTGGTGGGGGATGAGTTGGATCATATTCGGTGGTCATTTGTTGATTGATGTAGCGCTCTGCATGACAGATCCCGGCCCAGTCGAACTCGGAAATCGGGACTTTAACACTTTTGGAAATATTTTCAATCTCCATTATAGCTTGGATCCCCCAGACATGATGGACGTCTATAGCAATGTTCACACGTTTGGAACCACTGGAGGTTAAATTATATGTCGTGGTGAATAGCGTAGCCGCACTAGACGTATTCTTTTAATTTACAGTATCTAAACTCGGTGGTTGCACTATCACGGGAGTGTTCGATTGTGATGAGTTATATGTAGGCATCCAGTACTGACCACCATTTAGTTGATCTTTAACACCCACAGTGGTTGAATTCGAGGTGTGGTGAGCAGATCGAGCGTCTTCATCACACAAGTTGCTGAGTGGGACGGATAGCAGCAACTCCTTGTCCTGCTCCAACATGTAAGCTACAGGATCCCACGTGGTCGCTACTGGATCAAATGAGTCGGCTGTCGCTGGTGTAGGTCCGGATGAGATGGTTAACGAAGCTAATGATGGTGCAGGTTCGGACGCGTCTGCGGATCTAAGCATGGTTGCGTTTGACTCTGTTGAAAAAAGAAGATGAATGATTAGATATTAGCGAATAAGTGAAAACATTGAATAATAAGGATAATGAACGAGATAGAATAATGTGAAATATACTTACTTTTCCGTTTGATCCTGTCCTGAGTGACTGCACTGGAGGTTGACTGGTGCTTCATGATTGTTCTTCTTAGTCTTCCGCTGACTGAGTGACCAAGACTGAGGTCCCGGAACTGAACCTATATATGTCCTACAATGAGGTCATAGGATAGTTGAAACCTATTGGTAGAAGTCGAACATGTGACTCAATTAAGGGATCATATTGGATACAGCCATTTCCACCACCCCACAGGATACATTCCGTGCGTAGAGAGAGATGGCGCTAACTCTCTCTCTCTATGTCACAACCCCGCGCCGGTAATATAGACTAGAGAGTCAACACATGCCGGAAACATTGCGTGCGACCTTGTCGACTAAAGATGCTTTAGAAAGGTGACGGTGTTATGAAAACATTTCATGTCTAACGCGTATACGTAATCGGGAGGGGGGTGGGGTTGGTGACGGTATTTTGGAATGGTACTGGCCCTGTTCCAATACTCATGGAGCCCAGAGTATTTCGTACCGACGAAATTTCTGTGTTAATTCGTCAATGTAAGCGAGCGAGGGATTCAGTAAGTAAGGAATAATGCATCGGAAAAGAGATTCACGACTCCCAAAAGAAAATCCTGTCGTTGCCATAAAAACGTTACTCGATTCAGAAGGAGCAGACACGGAACCAAGACTATTTCATAGCGACGCAATTTCTGGGCCCATTCGACAATTTGAGGGTACGAGGGATGCAGTAAAGATGGAAAAATCCATCGGCAAAAAGATACTCGACTCCCAAAAGAAAATCCTGTCGTTGCCGTGGAAACGTTTCTCGATTCAGAAGGAGATGGCATTGAACCCAGAGTATTTCATAGCGACGCAATTTCTGTGTTAATTCGTCAATGTGAGGGAGCGAGGGATGCAGTAAAGTAGTGCATCGGATAAGAGATACTCGCCTCCCAAAAGAAAATCTTGTCGATGCCCTAGAAATGTTACTCGATTCAGAAGGAGAAGGCATGGAACCCAGAGTATTTCCAAGCGACGCATTTTGTGTTAATTCGTCAATGTGAGGGTCCGAGTGATGCAGTAAGGAAGGAATAATGCTCCCGAAAGGAGATACTTGTCTCCCAAAAGACAATCCTGTCGTTTCCGTAGACACGTTACTCGATTCTGAAGGAGCAGGCATGTAACACACAGTTTTTCATAGCGACGAAATTTCTGTGTCATTTCGTCAATTTGATGGAGCGAGGGATGCAGTAAAGAAGGAATTATTCATCGGAAAAGACATACTCGACTCCCATAAGAAAATCATGTCGTTGCAGTACAAATTTTACTCGATTCAGAAGGAGAAGGCATGGAAGCCAGACTATTTCATAGCGACACAATTTCTGTGTTAATTGGTCAATGTGAGAGAGCGAGGGATGCAGTAAAGAAGGATTAATGCATCGGAAAAGAGATACTCGACTCCCAAAAGAAAATCATTTCGTTGCCGTAGAAACGATACTCGATTCAGAAGGGAAAGGCATGGAACCCAGAGTATTTTATAGCGACGCAATTTCCCTGTTAATTCGTAAATGTGAGGGAGCGAGGAATGCAGTACAGAAGGATTAATGCTTCAGAAAGGAGATTCTCGTCTCCCTAAAGACAATCCTGTCGTTGCCGTAGAAACGTTACTCGATTCAGAAGAGATGGCATGGAACCCAGAGTATTTAATAGCGACGCAATTTCTGTGTTAATTCGTCAATGTGAGAGAGCGAGGGATAAAGCAACGAAGGAAGTATGCTTCGGAAAAGAGTTACCAGACTCCCTAAAGAAAATTCTCTCGTGGCCACAGAAATGTCATTCGTTTCAGAAAAAGAAGACATGGAACGCAGAGTATTTCGTAGCGACGAAATTTCTGTGTTAATTCGTCAATGTAAGGGAGCGAGGGATGCAGGAAAGATGGAAAAATCCATCGGAAAAGAGATACTCGACTCCCAATAGAAAATCCTCTCGTTGCCTTACAAACGTTTCTCGATTCAGAAGGAGAGGGCATTGAACCCAGAGTGTTTCAAAGCGAAGCAATTTCTGTGTTTAATTGTCAATGTGAGGGAGCGAGGGATGCAATAAAGAAGGAATAATGCATCAGGAAAAAATACTCGGCTCCCAAAAGTCAATCCTTTCGTTGCCGTAGAAAAGATACTCGATTCAGAAGGAACAGGCATGGAACCCAGAATTTTTCATAGCGACGCAATTTCTGCGTTAATTCGTCAATGTGATGGAGGGAGTGATGCAGTACAGAAGGATTAATGCATCGGAAAAGAGTACCTCGACTCTCAAAAGGAAATCCTGTCGTTGTTGTAGAAACGTTTCTCGAGTCAGATGGAGTAGGCATGGAACCAGAGTATGGCATAGCGACGAAATTTCTGTGTTAATTCGTCAATGTGAGGAAGTCAGGGATGCAGTAAAGAAGGAACAATGCATAGGAAAAGAGATACTCGACTACCAAAAGAAAATCCTTTCGTTGCCGTAGAAACGATACTCGATTCAGAAGGAGGTCATGGAACCCAGAGTATTTAATAGCGACGCAATTTCTCTGTTAAATCGTCAATGTGAGGGAGCGAGGAATGCAGTAAATAAGGAATAATGCTTCGGAAAGGAGATACTCGTCTCCCTAAAGATAATCCTGTCGTTGCCGTAGAAACGTTAGTCGATTCTGAAGAGAAGGGGTGGAACCCAGAGTATTTCATAGCGATGCAATTTCTGTGTTAATTCGTCAGTGTGAGAGAGCGAGTGATGCAGTAAAGAAGAAAAAATGCATCCGAAACGAGATACTCGTCTCCCTAAAGACAATCCTCTCGTTGCCTTAGAAACGATACTCGATTCAGAAGGAGGATGTACGGAACCCAGAGTATTTTATAGCGATGCAATTCGTGTGTTAATTCGTCCATGTGAGAGAGTGAGGGGGTGCAGTAGAGAAGGAATAATGCTTCGGAAAAGAGATACTTGTCTCCCAAAAGACAATGCTGTCGTTTCCGTAGGTACGTTACTCGATTCAGAAGGAGCAGGCATGGAACACACAATTTTTCATAGCGACGAAATTTCTGTGTTATTTCGTCAATTTGATGGAGCGAAGGATGCATTTAAGGACGGAAAAATGTATCGGAAAAGACATACTCGACTCCCAAAAGAAAATCTTGTCGTTGCAGTACAAATTTTACTCGATTCAGAAGGAGAAGGCATGGAACCCACAGTATATCATAGCGACACAATTTCTGTGTTAATTCGTCAATGTGAGAGAGCGAGGGATGCAGTAAAGAAGGATAAATGCATCGGAAAAGATTTACTCGACTCCCAAATAAAAATCATTTCGTTGTCGTAGAAACATTACTCGATTCAGAGTATTTCATAGCGACGCAATTTCTGTGTTAATTCTTCAATGTGAGAGAGCGAGGGATAAAGTAAGGCAGGAATAATGCTTCGGAAAAGAGATACCAGACGCCCAAAAGAAAATCCTGTCGTGGCCACAAAAATGTTATTCGATTCAGAAAAAGAAGACATGGAACCCAGAGTATTTCGTAGCGACGAATATTGTGTGTTAATTCGTCAATGTAAGGGAGCAAGGGATGCAGGAAAGATGGAAAAAACCATCGGAAAAGAGATACTCGACTCTCAAATGATAATCGTATAGTTGGCGTAGAAACGTTAATCGATTCAGAAGGATAGGGCATGGATCCCTTAGAAGTTAATAGCGAAGAAATTTGTGTGTTAATTCGTCAATGTGAGGGAGCGAGAGATGCAGTAGAGAAGGAATAATGCATCGGAAAAGAGATACTTGACTCCCAACAGAAAATCCTGTCGTTGGCGCAGAAACGTTACTCGATTCAGAAGGAGAAGGCATGGAACACAGTGTATTTCATAGCGACGCAATTTCTGTGCTTATTCGTCAATGTGAGGTAGAGAGGGAAGCAGTAATGAAGGAATAATGCATCGGAAAAGAGATACTCGACTCCCAAAAGGAATTCCTGTCGTTTGTCGTTGACGTAGAAACGTTACTCGATTCAGAAGGAGAAAGCATGGAACCCAGAGTATATCATAGAGACGCAATTTCTAAGATAATTCGTCAGTGTGAGGTAGCAAGGGATGCAATAAAGATGGAATAATGTATCGGAAAAGAGATACTCGAGTCCCAAAAGATAATCGTATCGTTGGCGTAGAAACGTTAATCGATTCAGAAGGACAAGGCATGGATGCCAAAGAATTTCATAGCGACGCGATTTGTGTGCTAATTCGTCAATGTGAAGGGGCGAGAGATGCAATATAGAAGGAATAATACATCGGAAATAAGATACTCGACTCCCAAAAGAAAGTATTGTCATTGGTGTAGAAACGCTACTCGGTCCAGAAGTAGAATGGGTGGACTCCAGATTTCTTCATAGCGACGCAATTTCGGTGTTATTTCGTCAATGTGATGGTGCCAGGGATACAGTAAACAAGGAATAATGCATCGCAAAGGATACACTCGACTCTCAAAAGAAAATCCTTTCGTTGCCGTAGAAACGTTACTCGATTCAGAAGGAGATGGGATGGAACCCGGAGTATTTCATAGCGACAAAATTTCTGTTTTAGTTCGTCAATGTGAGAGAGCGAGGGATGCAGTAAAGAAGGATCAATGCATCGGCCAAGAGATACCCGACTTTCAACAGAAAGTCCTGCCGTTGCCATAGAAGAGTTACTCGATTCAGAAGGAGTAGGCACGGAACACAGGGTATTTCATATTGATGCAATAACTCTGTTAATTCGACAATGTGAGGCAGCGAGGGATGCAGTAAAGAACCAGTAATGCTTCGGAAAAGACATACTCGACTCCCAAATTAAAATCATGCCATTGCAGTACATTTGTTACTCGATTCAGAAGGAGATGGCATGGAACCCAGGGTGTTTCATAGCGACACAATTTCTGTGTTAATTCGTCAATGTGAGATAGCGAGGAAGGCAGTAAAGAAGGATTCATGCATCGGAAAAGAGATACTCGACTCCCAAAAGAAAATCATTTCGTTGCCGTAGAAACTTTACTCGATACAGAAGGAGAAGGCTTGGAACCAGAGTATTTCATAGCGACGCAATTTCTGTGCTAATTCGTCTATGTGAGCTAGCGAGGGATGCTGTAAATTTGGAATAATGCATCGGAAAAGAGATACTCGACTCCCAAAAGAAAATCCTGTCGTTGCCGTAGAAACGTTTCTCGATTCAGAAGGAGAAGGCATTGAACCCAGGGTATATCACAGCGACGCAATTTCTGTGTTGATTCGTCAATGTGAGGGAGCGAGGTATGCAGTAAAGAAAGAATTATGCATCGGAAAATGGATACCCGACTCCCAAAAGAAAATCCTTTCGTTGCTGTGGAAACGTTACTCGATTCAGAAGGAGAACGCATGGAACCCAGAGAATATCATTGCGACGCAATATCTGTATTAATTCGTGTATGTGTGGTAGCGAGGGATGTAGTAAAGAAGGATTAATGCTTCGGAAAAAATGATACTCGACTCCCTAATGAAAATCATGTCGTTGCTGTAGTAACATTACTTGATTCAGAAGGAGAAGCTATGGAACCCAGAGTATTTCATAGCGATGCAATTTCTGTGTTAATTCGTCAATGTGGGAAGAGCGAGGGGTTGCGGTAAAGAAGGAATAATGCTTCGGAAAAGAGATACTCGCCTCCCAAAAGAAAATCATGTCGTCGCAGTACAAATTTTACTCGATTCAGAAGGAAAGGGCATGGAACCCAGAGTATTTCATAGCGACAAAATTTCTGTGCAAAATCGTCAATATGAGAGAGTGAGGGATGCTGTAAAGAAGGATTAATGCATGGGAAAAGAGATACTCGACTCCCAAGAGAAAATCCATTCGTTTCCGTAGAAACGTTACTCGATTCATAAGGAGGATGTATGGAACACAGAGTATTTCATAGCGATGCAATTTGTGTGTTAATTCGTCAATGTGAGAGAACGAGGGGGTGCAGTAAAGAAGGAATAATGCTTCGGAAAAGAGATACCTGTCTCCCAAAAGACAATCCTGTCGTTTCCGTAGAAACGTTACTCGATTCAGAAGGAGCAGGCATGGAATACACAGTTTTTCATAGCGACGAAATTTCTGTGTTATTTCGTCGATTTGATGGAGCGAAGGATGCAGTAAAGAAGGATTAATGCATCGGAAAAGAGATACTCGACTCCCTAAAGAAAATCAATTCGTTGCCATAGACACATTACTGGATTCAGAAGGAGAAGTCTTGGAACCAGAGTATTTCATAGCGACGCAATTTCTGTGCTAATTCGTCAATGTGAGGGAGCGAGAGATGCAATATAGAAGGAATAATACATCGGAAATAAGATACTCGACTCCCAAAAGAAAGTCCTGTCATTGGTGTAGAAACGCTACTCGGTCCAGAAGTAGAATGGGTGGACTCCAGATTTCTTCATAGCGACGCAATTTCGATGTTATTTCGTCAATGTGATGGTGCCAGGGATACAGTAGACAAGGAATAATGCATCGCAAAAGATATACTCGACTCTCAAAAGAAAATCCTTTCGTTGCCATAGAAACGTTACTCGATTCAGAAGGAGATGGGATGGAACCCGGAGTATTTCATAGCGACCAAATTTCTGTTTTAATTCGTCAATGTGAGAGAGCGAAGGATGCAGTAAAGAAGGATCAATGCATCGGCCAAGAGATACTCGACTCTCAACAGAAAGTCCTGCCGTTGCCATAGAAGAGTTACTCGATTCAGAAGGAGTAGGCACGGAACCCAGGGTGTTTCATAGCGACACAATTTCTGTGTTAATTCCTCAATGTGAGATAGCGAGGAAGGCAGTAAAGAAGGATTCATGCATCGGAAAAGAGATACTCGACACCCAAAAGAAAATCATTTCGTTGCCGTAGAAACTTTACGCGATACAGAAGAAGCAGGCTTGGAACCAGAGTATTTCATAGCGACGCAATTTCTGTGCTAATTCGTCTATGTGAGATAGTGAGGGACGCTGTAAATTTGGAATAATGGATCGGAAAAGAGATACTCGACTCCCAAAAGATAATCGTATATTTGGCGTAAAAACGTTAATCGATTCAGAAGGAGAAAGCATGGATCCCTGAGAATTTCATAGCGACGCGATTTGTGTGTTAATTCGTCAATTTGAGGGACCGAGAGATGCAGTAAAGACGGAATAATGCATCGGAAAAAAGATACTCGACTTCCAAAAGAAAATCATTTCGTTGTCGTAGAAACATTTCTCGATTCAGAAGGAGAAGTCATGGAACCCAGAGTATTTCTTAGCGACGCAATTTCTGTGTTAATTTGTCTATGTGAGGGAGCGAGGGATGCAATAAGGAAAGGAATAATGCATCAGAAAAAAAAATTCTCGGCTCCCTAAAGTCAATCCTTTCGTTGCCGTAGAAAAGATACTCGTTTCAGAAGGAGCAGGCATTGAACCCAGAGTTTTTCAAAGCGACGCAATTTCTGCGTTAAATCGTCAATGTGAGGGAGCGAGTGATGCTGTAAATAAGGATTAATGCATCGGAAAAGAGTACCTAGACTCTCAAAAGGAAATCCTGTCGTCGCAGTACAAATTTTACTCGATTCAGAAGGAAAGGGCATGGAACCCAGAGTATTTCATAGCGACACAATTTCTCTGTTAATTCGTAAATGTGAGGGAGCGAGGAATGCAGTAAAGAAGGAATAATGCTTCGGAAAGGAGATTCTCGTCTCCCTAAAGACAATCCTGTCGTTGCCGTAGAAACGTTACTCGATTCAGAAGAGATCGCATGGAACCCAGAGTATTTCATAGCGATGCAGTTTCTGTGTTAATTCATCAATGTGAGAGAGCGAGTGAAGCAGTAATGAAGAAATAATGCATCGGAAACGAGATACTCGTCTCCCTAAAGAAAATCCTGTCGTTGCCATAGATACGATATTCGATTCAGAATTACAAAGCGTGGAATCCAGAGTATTTAATAGCGACGCAATTTCTGTGTTAATTCGTCAATGTGAGAGAGCGAGGGATAAAGTAAGGAAGGAATTATGCTTCGGAAAAGAGATACCAGACTCCCAAAAGAAAATCCTGTCGTGGCCACAGAAATGTTATACGATTCAGAAAAAGAAGACATGGAGCCCAGAGTATTTCGAAGCGACGAAAAATCTGTGTTAATTCGTCAATGTAAGGGAGCGAGGGATGCAGTAAAGATGGAAAAATCCATCGGAAAAGAGATACTCGACTCCCAAAAGAAAATCCTGTCGTTGTCGTAGAAACGTTTCTCGATTCAGAAGGAGAAGGCATTGAACCCAGGGTATATCATAGCGACGCAATTTCTGTGATGATTCGTCAATGTGAGGGAGCGAGGTATGCAGTAAAGAAGGAATTATGCATCGGAAAATGGATACCCGACTCCCAAAAGAAAATCCTTTCGTTGCTGTGGAAACGTTACTCGATTCAGAAGGAGAACGCATGGAACCCAGAGAATATCGTTGCGACGCAATATCTGTGTTAATTCGTGTATGCGTGGTAACGAGGGATGTAGTAAAGAAGGATTAATGCTTCGGAAAAAATGATACTCGACTCCCTAATGAAAATCATGTCGTTGCTGTAGTAACATTACTCGATTCAGATGGAGAAGCTATGGAACCCAGAGTATTTCATAGCGATGCAATTTCTGTGTTAATTCGTCAATGTAGGAGAGCGAGGGGTTGCGGTAAAGAAGGAATAATGCTTCGGTAAATAGATACCAGCCTCCCAAAAGACAATCCTGTCGTTTCCGTAGAAACGTTACTCGATTCAGAAGGAGCAGGCATGGAATACACAGTTTTTCATCGCGACGAAATTTCTGTGTTATTTCGTCGATTTGATGGAGCGAAGGATGCAGTAAAGAAGGATTAATGCATCGGAAAAGAGATACTCGACTCCCAAAAGAAAATCAATTCGTTGCCGTACACACATTACTCGATACAGAAGGAGAAGTCTTGGAACCAGAGTGTTTCGTAGCGACGCAATTTCTGTGCTAGTTCGTCAATCTGAGCCAGCGGGGGATGCTGTATATGTGGAATAATGCATCAGAAAATAGATACTCGACTCCCAAAAGAAAATCCTGTCGTTACCGTAGAAGCGTTACTCGATTCAGAAAGAGAACGCATGGTACGCAGAGTATTTCTTAGCGACGCAATTCCTGTGTTATTTCGTCAATGTGACGGACCGAGGGATGCAGTTAGCAAGAAATAATGCATTGGTCAAAGATATACTCGACTCCCAAATGAAGGTCCTGTCGTAGCCGCAGAAACGTCACTCGACTCAGAAGGAGAGGGCTTGGGACGCAGAGTATTGCACAGCGACGCATTTTCTGTGATAATTCGTCAATGTAAGCGAGCGAGGGATGCAGTGAGGACGGAATAATGCATCGGCAAAGGGCTACTCGACACCCAAAAGAAAATCCTATCGTTGCCGGATAAACCTTACTCGATTGAGTAGGAGAAGGCATGCAACCCAGAGTATTTCATAGCGGCGCAATTTCAGAGAAAATTCGTCAATGTGAGGGATCGAGGGATGCAGTAAAGAAATAATAATGCATCGGAAAAGAGTTACTCGACTCCCAGATGAAAATCCTTTCTCTCCCGTAGAAACGTTACTTGCTTCAGAAGGAGAAGGCATGGAACCCAGAGTATTTCCAAACGGCGCAATTCCTGTGTTAATTCGTCATTTTGAAAGAGCGAGGGAAGCATTAAAGAAGGTATAATGCATCGGAAAACAACTACTCGACTCCCAAAAAGAAATTCCTGTCGTGCCGTAGAAACGTTACTCGATTCATGTGGAGAAGGCATGGAACCCAGAGTATTTCATAGCAACGCCATTACTGTGTTAATTCATCTATGTGAGTGAGCGAAGGATGCAATAAGGGAGGCATAATGCGTCGACAAGAGAAACTCAGCTCCCAAAAGAAAATCCTGTCGTTTGCCGTAGAAACTTTACTCGATTCAGAACGAGAAGGCATGGAACCCAGAGTATATCATAGAGACGCATTTTCTGTGTTAATTCGTCAATGTGAGGGAGCGAGGGAAGCAGTAAAGTAGGTATAATGCATCGGAAATGAGAAACTCGACTCCCAAAAGTAAATTCTTTCGTTGCCGTAGAAACGTTACTTCATTGAGTAGGAGTGGGCATGCATCCCAGAGTATTTCATAGCGACGCAATTTCTGTGTTAATTCGTCAATGTGAGGGTCCGAGGTACGCAGTAAAGAAGGAATAATGCAACGGAAAAGACATACGCGACTCCCAAAAGAAAATTATGCCGTTGCAATAGAAATGTTACTCCACACTGAAGGAGAAGGCATGGAACCCAGAGTATTTCATAGCGACGAAATGTCTGTATTAATTCCTCAATGTGTGGGACTGTGGGATGCAGCAAAGAGGGAATAATGATTCGGAAAAGAGATACTCGGCTCCCAAAATAAAATCCTGTCGTTGGCGTAGAAACGGTACTCGATTCAGAAGGAGAAGGCATGGAACCCAGAATATTTCATAGTGACGCAATTTCTGTGTTAATTCGTCAATGTGAAGGAGCGAGGGATGCAGTAAGGAAGGAATAAAGCATCGAAAAGAGAAACTCGACTCCCAAAAGAAAATCCTGTCGTTGCCGTAGAAACGTTACTCGATTCAAACGAGAGGGCATGGAACCCAGAGTATATCGTAGCGACGCTATTTCTGTGTTAATTCGTCAATATGAGGGAGCGAGGGATACAACAAAGTAAGATTAATGCATCGGAAAAGAGAAACTCGACTCCCAAAAGAAAATCCGTTCGTTGCCGTGGCAACGTTACTCGATTCAGAAGGAGAATATATGGAACCCAGAGTGTTTCATAGCGACGCAATTTCTGTGTTAATTCGTCAATGACATGGAGCGAGGGACGCAGTAAGGAAAGAATAATGCAACGGGAAAGAGGTACTCGACTCCCATAAGAAAATCCTGTCATAACCGTAGAAACGTTATTCGATTCAGAAGGAGAAGGCATGAGACCCAGAGTATTTCATAGCGACGCAATTTCTGTGGTAATTTGTCGATGTGAGGGAGCGAGGGACGCAGTAAGGAAGGAATAATGCAACGGAAAGGAGATACTCGACTGCCATAAGTAAATCCTGTCATTGCCGTAGAAACGTTACTCGATTCAGAAGGAGAAGGCATGGAACCGAGAGTATTTCATAGCGACGCAAGTTCTGAGTTATTTCGTCAATGTGAGGGAGTGAGGGATGCAGTAAAGAAGGAATAATGCATCGGAAAAGAGAAACTCGATTCCCAAAAGATAATCCTTTTGTTGCCGTAGAAAAGTTACTCGAATCAGAAGGAGAGGGCATGGAACCGAGAGTTATTCATAGCGACGCGAGTTCTGTCTTAATTTGTCAATGTCAGGGAGCGAGGGACGCAGTCAGGAAGGATTAGTGCATCGGAAAAGAGATACTCGACTGCCATAAGTGAATTCTGTCATTGCCGTAGAAACGTTACTCGATTCAGAAAGAGAAGGCATGGAACACAGAGTATTTCAAAGCGGCGCAATTTCTGTGTTAATTCGTGAATTTGGGGGAGAGAGTGAATCATTAAGGAAGGTATAATGCATCGGAAAAGAGATACTCTACTCCCAAAAAAAATTCCTGTCGTTGGCGTAGAAACTTTATTCGATTCAGAAGGAGAAGGCATGGAACCCAGAGTATTTCATAGCGACGCAAGTTCTGGGTTAACTCGCCAATGTGAGGGAGCGTGGGATGCAGTAAAGTAAGAATAATGCTTCGGAAAAGATAAACTCGGCACCCAAAAGAAAATCCTTTTGTTGCCGTAGAAACGTTACTCGATTCTGAAGGAAAAGGCATGGAACACAGAGTATTTCATAGTGATGCAATATCACTGTTAATTCGTCAATGTGAGGGAAAGAGGGATGCAGTAAAGAGGGTATAATGCATCGAAAAGACACACTCGACTCCCAAAAGAAAATCATGTCGTTGAAGTAGAAATGTTACTCGATTCTGAAGGAGAAGTCATGGAACGCAGGGTATTTAAGAGGGACGCTATTTCTGTGTTAATTCGTCAATGTGAGTTAGCGTGGGATGCTGTAAGGAAGGAATAATGCATCAGAAAAGAGATACTCGAATCGAAATAGAAAATCATTTCGTTGCCGTAGAAACCTTACTCGATTCAGAAGGAGTGGGCTTGGAACACGAGTATTTCATAGCGACGAAATTTCTGTGCTAATTCGTCAATGTGAGGTAGCGAGGGAGCAGTAAAGAAGGAATAATGCATCGGGAAAGAGATACTCGACTCCCAAATGAAAATCCATTCGTTGCAGTAGAAAAGTTACTTGTTTGAGAAGGAGAAGGCATGGAATCCAGATAACTTCATAGCGACGCAATTTCTGTGGTAATTCGTCAATCTGAGGGAGCGAGGAATGCATTAAGGAGGGTATAATGCAACGGAAAAGAGATACTCGATTCCCAAATGAAAATCCTGTCGTTTCTGTAGAAACGATACTCGATTCAGAAGAAGAGGGCATGGAACACAGAGTATTTCATAGTGATGCAATATCACTGTTAATTCGTCGATGTGAGGGAGCGAGGGATGCAGTAAGGAAGGAATAGTGCATCGGAAAAGAGATACTCGACTCCCAAAAGAAAATCCTGTCGTTGTTGTTGAAACGATACATCATTCAGTAGGAGATGGTATGGAACCCTCAGTGTTTCATAGCGACTCAATATCTGAGTCAATTCGTCAATTTGAGGGAGCGAGGGATACATTAAGGAAGGTATAATGCATCGTAAAAGAGATACTCCCCTCCCAAAAGATATTCCTGTCGTTGCTGTAGAGATGTTACTCGATTCAGAAGGGGAAGGCATGGAACCTAGAGTATTTCATAGCGACGCAATTTCTGTGTTAATTTGTCAATGTGAAGGTGCGAGGGATGCAGTAAGGAAGGAAAAATGCATCGAAAAGAGATACTCGACTCCCAAAAGAAAATCCTGTCGTTGCCGTAGAAACGTTTCTCGGTTCACAACGAGAAGCCATCGAACACAAAGTATATCATTGCGACGCAATTTCTGTGTTAATTCGTCAATGTGAGGGAGCGAGGGATGCAGTAAAGTAAGAATAATGCATCGGAAAAGAGAAACTTGACTCCCAAAAGAGAATCCTTTTGTTGCCGTAGAAACGTTACTCGATTCAGAAGGAGAAGGCGTGGATCACAGAGTATTTCAAAGCGGTGCAATTTCTGTGATAATTCGTGAATTGAGGGAGTGAGTGATTCATTAAGGAAGGTATAATGCATCGGAAAAGAGATACTCGACTCCCAAAAAAAATTCCTGTCGTTGCCGTAGAAACGTTACTCGATTCAGAAGGAGCAGGCATGGAACCCAGAGTATATCATAGCGACGCAATTTCTATGTTAAAGTCAATGTGATGGAGCGAGAGATGCAGTAAGGAAGGACTAATGCATCGAAAAGAGATTCTCGACTCCCAAAAGAATATCCTGTCGTTCCTGTAGAAACTGTTGTGTCTAGGCAAGACAGCCTAGACATAATGAGAGGAAGCCGAAAGGCACACACTTAAACTCACGCAGGCTGGCGTGAAGTCTGAAACAGGATACGTAATGAATGCTATAAAGAAAAGTACGTAGCTGCTGGAATACTTAACTTTAATCCACAATTCGTGAACATTGGTCACGTTGATACAGTATTATCATCTCAATATAACTTGGTGATGGCGCCTTGCTAGGTCGTAGCAATTCACTTAGCTGAAGGCAATGCTAACTATCGTCTCGGCGAATGAGAACCTATTTGTCGGAGTGGTGTCGCTAGCAAAGTGGCTGTACAACTGGGGCGAGTTTTAGTACGTCTCTCTAGACCTGCCGTGTGGTGGCGCTCGGTCTGCGATCACTGACAGTGACGACACGCGGGTCCGACGTATACTACCGGAGCGCGGCCGATTTAAAAGCTACCACCAACAAGCGTGGTGTCTGGCGGTGACACCACATTCCTCCCCCGCAAATCGGCGAACGGTTGGGTTATAAGGCTTCCGCCGGCCGTGGGGAGGACCCCATGTTGACGTATGCGACGAGGTGGGGAGCCTAACAACAGGCGAGGCTGTGCCACCCGCACCCTGCCACTCGGTCCGAGGGGAGCTAGGAAACGCCTGGAAACCTAGTCCAGGGTGCACGTCAACATGCGGTGTATGCGCCCTTAGAGAGACAGGAGGGACCGAAGATTCGACCTCCATCGCGTCGGGGTACCCGACGGGCGAAGACGACATCTGGTCCGGAGCGGGCAAGAGTTCCACAAAGGAGGACAGCTGGTCACGGGAAGCGATCGGCTGCGCGTGATCCAGGGAGGCGCCTGGCGGGTGCAGCGAAGCGTCCACTGCGGGCGGCGCCGGCGGGAGAACAGGCGGCGGCGGCGGCGGCGGCGCGTCGCCTTGTGGCAAAGTGGAAGGCAGCGTCGGTAACACCTGGGGATGAGGCGAGCCAGTAGATGGGCCCCAGGGCGCTGACCGGATGGCACCGTCGCTGAAAGCAGACGGGGAGCGGCAGAACCCAGGCGACGACAGAGGCGCAGCTGATTGAGATGTCGACGCACCTCACCAGAGGCCCCCTAAACCAAATACATAGCGCGGCCGAGGCAGCGAAGAATGCGCCCTGCGAGCCAACGCCGTGAAACTCGATAGTTGCGATAGTATACAACGTCGCCTGGAGCAAAAGCAGGTGGCCGCCGCTACACAGGTACCTGATGCGCTGGATGCAGCAAAGACATCAAGGTTCGATGAGGACGACCGTGGAGCTACTCAGCCGGCGAGCGACCATCTCGGGGCTGACAGCGATACGAGGACAAGAAGAGCAATAACGCGTCCTCCCGAGAATGCGACTCTTTGAACTTCAACATCTGTGACTTTAAAGTCCGAACCAATCGTTCAGCGGCACCGTTTGACTGAGGCGAAAACGATGCGGATGTCAGATGTTGAATACCACTGGCCTTGCAGAATGACTGAAATTCTGCGGACATGAATTGTGGGCCATTGTCGGAAACAATAGTCTGTGGAAGACCTTCAATGCAAAAAATAGCGGATAACGCTTGGATGGTGGCTTTAGACGTCGTGGAAGACATCCTGACAACAAAAGGAAAATTACTGAAGGAATCGACAACAACCAACCATCGAGCATTCCAGAATGGACCAGCAAAATCGATGTGTAAGCATTGCCAAGGGGAAGTGGCTTTCGGCCATGCAAAGAATTTCCGCGGTGGTGCGGATTGTTGTTCGGCACACGCCATGCAAGAAGAGCACATATTAGTAATCGCAGCATCGATTCTGAACCAAGTACAGTGCTGACGAGCAAGTTGTTTCGTTCGCACTATACCCCAATGTCCTTGGTGGAGAAGCCGAAACAGAGGACTGTAACGAACGAGGGACCACGACGCTGGACTGATCATTATCAGAACGCAACAGCAAAACACCACTTCGAACAAATAGTCTCTCCTTGTGAGCAAAAAATCGGCGAACCAACAGATCCTCGATCCGTGATTTCGACAAGGGCCATTGCGTAGCAACAAAACGCAAAACGGTAACAAGAACAGGGTCAGCAGCTGTGGCTGTAGCTACACGACGAAAATCAATCGGAAACGATTCGACCACGTCATCGGTTTCCGCATCAATGAACATGCAAGCAAGTTCGGAAGAATCGAATGCTCTATCCTCAGCAACAGGCAAACGGGACAACGCATCGGCGTTTCCGTGCTTCGCAGTGGACCGATATAAGATATCGTAGTGGTATTGCGAGAGGAAAATAGACCAGCGAATGAATTTCTGCGCTGTACGTGGAGGTACAGGCTTGTTCGGATGAAAAAGCGATGTCAAATGTTTGTGGTCTGTGATGATGGTAAAGTGACGACCATACAAGAAATCGTGAAACTTAGTAACACCAAAGATGAGTGCAATAGCTTCTTTCTCGGTCTGGGAATAATTGCTTTGCGCAGACGAGAGCAATTTGGACGCAAAGGCAATAGGGCGATCATGCGATCCCTCTTTGTGCGCAAGCACAGCACCGATCCCGAAATCCGATGCATCTACCATCAACAAAAGGGGTTTCTGGGGGTCGAATGGCGTAAGGCAAGTAGTGGAAAGCAACGCCGATTTCAATTGGCGAAAGGCGCGTTCGCATTCCGTCGTCCAGACGAACGGAACACCTTTACGGCGTAAGCGATGAAGCGGAGCTGAAATGGAAGAAGCATGCGGGAGAAAGTTATGATAATAGTTAATTTTTCCCAACACACTCTCTAGTTGCTTCAAATTCTGCGGCGAAGGCAAGTCTTGTATGGCACGGAGGTGCTCTGGACTAGGATGTATACCTTGTGCATTGATTACAAGTCCCAAATATGGTAAGTCACGAGCAAAAAACACACATTTGTCCTTCCGCATGCAAAGACCATTTTGTCGCAAGACCTGTAATAATCTTCTGAGATTGGCTAAATGTTCTTCTTCCGTCTTTCCGGAGATCACAATATCGTCCAGATAGTTTGCTGCAGTAGGGACCGAGGCACAAACAGTTTGTAGATATTGCTGAAACAATGCAGGGGCGGATGCACACCCGAATGGCAGTCTTTTGAACCGATACAAACCAAGATGCGTGTTAACCACCAAGACGCACTGAGATTCGTCGTCCACTGGTATTTGCAAGTACGCATCTGCTAGGTCCAACTTCGAAAAATATTTACCCGGGCAAAGTTTGTCAAAAAGATCTTCCAGGCGGGGTAAAGGAAAAGTTGCAATCACTAGTTGTGGATTCACCGTTGCCTTGAAGTCCACACAAAGTCTCATTTTACCGGAAGGTTTTGGCAAAATTACTAAGGGTGAGGCCCAGAGAGAAGCCTGCACACGTTCAATCACACCTTGTGATTCCAAATCGTGTAATGTTCTTGCGACCTCATCACGCAATGCGTGGGGAACATTGCGCGCTCTGAAAAATTTCGGTTGCGTGTTTACTTTCAGTTCCAAATGTGCTTTATAGTTCTTAGCGCAACCAAGACCCGGTGCAAAAATGTCTGCAAATTCTTCACACAGGCGAGGAACACTGGCTGAAGGCACAGTCTGATTCACTGATAGGACCTGATTCACTATAGACAAGTTAAACAACTGAAATAAATCTAAACCAAACAAGTTCACTGCAGAAGAAGAACGAAGGACGTAAAATGACACAAGTTTTGTTTGTCCCTTGTATGTTGCAAGAAGGCTGCACTGTCCTAACACAGGGATATGCTGTCCTGAATAACTATGTAACTTAACATTTGCGGCATGCAACGGAGGTGTGCCCAGTTGTTTGTACGTGTCTGTATTGATCAATGAAACTTCAGCGCCAGTATCGAGTTGGAATGGGATCACGTTGCCATTAATGTCTAAGTCTACAAAAAGTTTATTGTCCTGCCGACGACAAGAGCGACTGTCTCGTGCAATTTGAACAGACACTGGTACAGAATCACTTGCTAATTGACGTGATTTCCGGCGACGTCGACGCACACTTTGTGTGGGACGCACACAGTCACGTTTAGAAAGATTGGCACTGGGCGGAGTGGAATTAACTACATGAATTTCCATGGGCGAAGGTTCACGAGCCTGAGTATTCTGGGTTCAGTTCCGGTGCGAAGCAAAGGGCCTGGAATGGTTGTTAGTGTCCGATCTGAGCTTTTTCTGGCAAACACCCTGAACATGTCCTTTTTTATTACAGAAAAAGCAAATAGCTTGGCGTGACGGGCAATTCTCACGCGAATGTCTAGTAGCACACCGCAGGCATGACTTTAGCACTACATTTGCTTGCTTGCGCGGGACACGTGGCTGCGCGGACGTGCGCGAGGGCTGTTTACCGTTCCGTGCAGCTCGCCCGGCGGGCCGGTTTAACGTGACACACGGCTGGCGAAGTTTCAAATGATTCCTGAGCAAAGTCAAGTGTGTCTTGCCTATCCAATATGTCTATCACTTGTTGAAGGGAGGGATTGACTAGTTTCAAAATTTGCTCCCATATACGAACATCAGAAAAGTTCTGTGCAATTGCATCACGTACCATAGTATCTGAATAAATGAGTCCACATTCACACTCAAAAGCACAATCCCTAGTAAGGCCTTGCAAGGTTGCAACCCACTCCCGATTAGTTTGACCGGCCATACGTTTTGTACGAAAGAACGTATACCGTTTTGCTACTACATTGCCTGATTCCTTGGAATATGCATCCAATGCAGACAAAATTTCTTCGTAGGACAGAGTTGCTACGTCGCGGCAGGGAAACAATTTCACTATCACACGGTACGTCTGCACGCCAACACATGATAATAAGTGAGGCTGCCACTCATTACCATGAATTCTGTAGGCGGCGAGATGGAATCCAAAATGGCGTGACCACTCCGTCCAGCTTTCCATTGCCGCATTATACGGACGAAAAGGTGGTGCAACTGCATGTTGTGGTTGCGGTAGCGGCGGAGCAGCGGCGGCCGCATCATTTTTCATTCCACGTTCACCCTGGACGAGCTGACCAAGGGGATTCAATAACGCCTGCGTCTGCTGATTCTGCAAGCGATAAAATTCGGACTGTACATCTGGAGATTGTGGCGAAGCCATGACACAAGTAAATTAGAGCAATACGACCGTTTGTATCCGAGTCGCCAAAAATGTTGTGTCTAGGCAAGACAGCCTAGACACAATGAGAGGAAGCCGAAAGGCACACGCTTAAACTCACGCAGGCTGGCGTGAGGTCTGAAACAGGATACGTAATGAATGCTATAAAGGAAAGTCCGTAGCTGCTGGAATACTTAACTTTAATCCACAATTCGTGAACATTGGACTTGTTGATACAGTATTATCATCTCAATATAACTTGGTGAGGGTGCCTTGCTAGGTCGTAGCAAATGACGTAGCTGAAGGCTATGCTAACTATCGTCTCGGCAAATGAGAGCGTATTTGTCAGTGTGATGTCGCTAGCAAAGTCGGCTGTACAACTGGGGCGAGTGCTAGTACGTCTCTCTAGACCTGCCGTGTGGTGGCGCTCGGTCTGCGATCACTGACAGTGACGACACGAGGGTCCGACGTATACTACCGGACCGCGGCCGATTTAAAGCTACCGACTAGCAAGTGTGGTGTCTGGCGGTGACACCAATGAAAAAGTTACTCGATTCAGAACGAGACGGCGTGGAACCCACAGTATATCATAGCGACGCAATTTCTGAGTTAATTCGTCAATATGAGGGAGCGAGGGATGCAGTAAGGTAAGATTAATGCATCGCAAAAGAGAAACTCGACTCCCAAAAGAAAATCCTTTTGCTGACGTAGAAACGTTACTCGATTCAGAGCGAGAAGTCATGGAAACCAGAGTATATCACAGCGACGCAATTTCTCTGTTAATTCGTCAATGTGAGGGATCGAGGGATGCAGTAAAGAAGGAGTAATGCATCGGAACAGAGATACCCGACTCCCAAACGAAAATCCTGTCATTGTTATAGAAACGATACTTGATGCAGAAGGAGAAGGCATTTAATCCTGAGTACTTCATAGCGACGCAATTTCTGTGTTAATTCGTCAATCTGAGGGAGCAAGGGGTGTTTTAGGGAAGGTATAATGCATCGGAAATGAGATACTCGACTCCCAAAAGAAAATCCTGTCCTTGCCGTAGAAACGTTACTCGATTCAGAAAGAGAAGGCATGGACCCCAGAGTATTTCATAGCGACGCAATTTCTAAGATAAATCGTCAATGTGTGGGAGCGAGGGATGCAGTAAGGAAGGAATAATGCATCGGAAAAGTGATACTCGACTCCCAAAAGGAAATCCAATCCTTGCCGTAGAAACGTTACTCGATTCAGAAGGAGAAGGCAAGGAACACAATTTCAATGCGGTGAAATTTCTGTGTTAATTCGTCAGTTTGAGGGAGCGAGGGATGCATTAAGGAAGGTATAATGCATCGAAAAGAGAAACTCAACTCCCAAAAGAAAATCCTGTCGTTGTCGTAGAAACGTTATTCGATTCAGAAGGAGAAGGCATGGAACCCAGAGTATATCACAGCGACGCAATTTCTGTGTTAATTCGTCAATGTGAGGGAGCGAGGGATGCAGTAAAGAAGGAATAATGCATCTGAAAAGAGATACCCGACTCCCAAAAGGAAATCCAATCCTTGCCGTAGAAACATTACTCGATTCAGAAGGACAAGGCAAGGAACACAATTTCAATGCGGCGAAATTTCTGTGTTAATTCGTCAGTTTGAGGGAGCGAGGGATGCATTAAGGAAGGTATAATGCATCGAAAAGAGAAACTCAACTCCCAAAAGAAAATCCTGTCGTTGTCGTAAAAACGTTATTCGATTTAGAAGGAGAAGGCATGGAACCCAGAGTATATCACAGCGACGCAATTTCTGTGTTAATTCGTCAATGTGAGGGAGCGAGGGATGCAGTAAAGAAGGAATAATGCATCTGAAAAGAGATACCCGACTCCCAAAAGAATATCCTGTCATTGTTGTAGAAACGATACTCGATGCAGAAGGAGAAGGCATTTAATTTTGAGTACTTCATAGCGACGCAATTTCTGTGTTAATTCGTCAATCTGAGGGAGCACGGGATGTTTTAAGGAAGGTATGATGCATCGGAAAAGAGATACTCGACTCCCAAAAGAAAATCCTGTCCTTGACGTAGAAACGTTACTCGATTCAGAAGGAAAAGGCATGGAACACAATTTCAAAGCGGCGAAATTTCTGTGTTAATTCGTCAATTTGAGGGAGCGAGGGATGCATTAAGGATGGTATAATGCATCGAAAAGAGAAACTCAACTCCCAAAAGAAAATGCTGTCGTTGCCGTAGAAACATTATTCGATTAAGATGGAGAAGGCATGGAACCCAGAGTATATCACAGCGACGCAATTTCTGTGTTATTTCGTCAATGTGAGGGAGCGAGGGATGCAGTAAAGATGGAATAAGGCATCGGAAAAAAGATACTCGACTCCCAAAAGTAAATCGAGTCATTGCCGTAGAAACGCTACTCGGTCCAGAAAGAGAATGCATGAGACCCAGATTTCTTCATAGCGACGCAATTTCTGTGTTAATTCGTGAATGTGAGGGAGCGAGGGATACAGTAAACAAGGAATATTGCATCGCAAAAGATATGCTCGACTCCCAAAAGAAAATCTTGTCGTGGCCGTAGAAACGTTACTCGATTCAGAACGTCAAGGCATGGAACCCAGGGTATTTTATAGCGACGCAATTTCTGTGTTAATTCGTCAATGTGAGGGAGCGGGGGATGCAGTAAAGAAGTAATAATGCATCGGAAAAATTTGGCTGAGACCTGAAGTGGAAGACTCTGAGATATTTAGCGAATAATGTTACATATATCAGAAACGTGGATTATACGCCATAGGAGTTTTTAATGCAGTTCACGAAAATATTGTCTCTACTGAGGTCAAAGTTGGGTGTGACAGTAACGTTATCTGGACGCGTATTAGAGGTCGAGGTGAAACCATGTTATTTGTTACATGTTTCATCGGCCATCCGATTCTGCTGAGATAGTTCTAGAGTCATTCAAAGAACGTCTACGGCCAGTTGGACGTAAATACCCAGATCACGCAATAACTTTGACCTATCGAGTGCACGCTGAAACGTCTATAGGTTCTTTGCATGGGGTACAGACAGACAGTCTTGCGAAGTACTTTTGATCACGTATGCTGAAATCAATCTTGAGCAGTTAGTTTGATAGACCACACGCAGTTGAAATTTGTTAGACATCGTAGCTACAAAGAGGCCGGACCTTATCGAAAGCGTCAATACAGAGGTAGGAGTTAATAATTAAGGTGTCATTATAGCAACTCAGAGACAACGGTGTCGTCGGAAGTGCCCCAGGGAAGTGTGATAGGGTCGCTATATTTTCTGTATACATAAATGGTACGGCGGAGAGGGTGGGTAGCATTCTACGGTAGTTTGCTGATAATGCTGTGGTCTACGGAAGGCGTCAGAATTGAGTGACTGTAGGAGGATACAAGACGGATTAAAAAAAATTCTGGTTGGTGTGATGAATAGTAGCTGTGTCTAAACGTAGAACAATCGAAGGCAATGCACTTGAGTATGAAAAACGAACCCTTAATGATGGGATACAGCATTGGTAGTGTCACAGGTCACAGTCACGTCGTTTTGTGTCTAAACGTAGAACAATCGAAGGCAATGCACTTGAGTATGAAAAACAAACTCTTAATGATGGGAAACAGCATTGTTAGTGTCACAGGTCACAGTCACGTCGTTTAAATGAGTGGGGGTAATGCTACAAAGCGATATGACTTGGAGCGAACATGTGCGGATTGTGGTAGGAAAGGTGATCGGACGGCTGCTGTTTATTGGAAGAATCTTGGGCAACTGTGATTCGTCTCTAAAGGAGACCGCACTTAGGACGCTAGTGCAACCTATTCTTCAATACTGCTCGATTGTTTGGGATCCTTGCTGTTGTGGATTGGCAAGAGGGCCAACCCACTAATGTAAAAGGAAAGGCACGCGTTTAAGCTCACGCAGGCTGGCGTGAGGTCTGGAACAAGACAAGGAAATTAGAACTTAGAAAAACGGACGTAGATGATGGAATACTTAACTTTAATCCATTAATGTTGAACGTAGCTCTTGTCTGTACATTATTTACAATATCAATAGCAACTGATAATGGCGCCTTGCTAGGTCGTAGCAAATGACGTAGCTGAAGGCTATGCTATCTATCGTCTCGGCAAATGAGAGCGTATTTTGTCAGTGAACCATCGCTAGCAAAGCAGGCTGTACAACTGGGGCGAGTGCTAGGAAATCTCTCTAGATCTGCCGTGTGTCGGTGCTCGGTCTCCAATCACCGATAGTGGCGACACGCGGGTCCGACGTTTACTAACGGACCGCGGCCGATTTAAAGGCTACCACCTAGCAAGTGTGGTGTCTGGCTGTGACACCACACTTGCCATGTGGGATTAAAGTCAGAGATCCAAGCAGTTCAGAGGCGGGCTGCGCCCCATGTTGCCAGTAGGTTCGAACAACACGCAGGAGCTACGGAGATGCTTTGGAAATGTAAAATGGAATCCCTGCAGGGAAGGCGACGTTCTTTTCTAGGAGCGTTATTGAGAAAAATAGAAGACTGCAATCTGAAGCTGACCCCACAACGGTTCTACTGCCAGTGATATACATTTCATCTATGGACCACTAAAATAAGATACGAGAAATCAGGGCTCGTATGGACGCATGGAGACATTAATTTTGACTCGCTCTATTTACGAGTGTAACAGGAAAGGAAATGACAAGTGGTGGTGCGGGGTACCGTCCGCCACTCACCGTACGGTGGAATTTGGAAATTTGTGGTAAGGAGTGTGGGACCAAACTGCTGAGGTCATCGGTCCATAAGCTTTCACACTACTTAATCTAACCCACGCTAAGGACGACACACATCGCCCATGCCCCAGGGAGGACTCGAACCTCCGACGGGGGGAGCCGCGCGGACTGTGACAAGACGCGCTCAGACCGCGCGGATACTCGGCGCGTCATTACCATATGTGTAGCACACTCACACACTATATATGGTAAAGGGAAAAAATCGCAGCACCGAAAAGTAATTAAAGCAGAGATCTGAAAGTTCTCGGGAATACATTTGCCATATGGCATGTAAGTGATTAACAACGCAAAACAATAGATTAATGTACGCATGGCAGAGGCCACTGCAAAAGTGAAACGCTGTTACATTAATAACCGGTGTACCTTCCAGAATGTTGAATATAAGCATGAAAACGTACCTGCAGTGTGTTTTACAGGTGCCGATTGTTGGTTTGCGATGTTGAGATCCACGTCTGTTGCACTTGATCCGTAAATATAGGTTCGGTTAACGCTGGTTGTGCATGACGCTCTCGTTCAAAAACGAAGAAGTGATGACAGTGGAATCTTAGTCGCCTTAAAGGCATTACTGATAAACGTCGAGTCACCACGTCCAGTCTTAAAGACAACTAACCCCATGACCGTTACAGCGTGTATTCAAAGCAAACCTGAGCAAACCAAACGCAGTCCTGGACGAAACCCCACGTCCCGAAAGGTTTACCAGCAGCTAGAACTGATTTGCATCCTTACAGTGGCGTTAGTAGCGCCACTCCTAAGCGACTGGCGCGAAATTTAGAATAAATATCATCTTTCAGCTGTCGAAACACGCCTACTAACTTTCGTTTATGTCGCAAATTTCTTCTTGGTATTGCCATTTTTTCCGTTTTTATTTAACTTGAGAAAACTAAGTATCTTGGAAACGACTCATCGCACGAAAAATGTGTTCTAGGTTAAAAGTTTCTATTTGTAATGTTGATGTCTATCTCTGCGGCAATTGGCTTTCTCCTAATCATTCTTCCTACGTGGAAGGGGTCAACTTCATCATTTTGAAATGGGATATCCCATTTTTAAGCACATTCGGATTCTACGCCAAAAAATACGCACGGTTTACTGAAGGGATTGTTTCCCATTCGTGGTAGATGGCACCGTAATCGAAAAATATCATGTGTGCCTGTTTTTGCAATTAGGAACCGATGCATTGGATTCTACATTTCGTTTACGATGTAAATGTAAACCTGTATGTTCTGTTGGTTGATGCTTATGTTCAATGTTACTTGAGAGTTGCATATGTGATTGTACAGCATAAATAGAATGGTTAGGCTTTGACATTTCTGGCAGATAAGCTACTTGTATGGTGACGTAGTTTTATGTTCCTGTAGGGTTGGTTTAGGTGAGTCCCGATACCGTCGGAATGATTGATTTGGGAGAGCGCCTGCGAACCCCACCACCAGAGTGACTGATACCGGTGTGTTTCCATCCAATCCCCGTAACTTTGCACTGGCAGCTGTACTGCTATCGATGGAATACGAACCACATCCTCTGAAATAAAGTAAAATGTCTATGAAGTGAACTTGACAGGTTCATGTGCCATGGATACTCAACGAAATGAGGCAACCCAATGGTAAGAGGCATGGGGATTCACCGAAATCAAGCATTCCGATGGGAACAGAGAACTATTACATTGACTTCTTTGTTCCGCGATCATGCTAAACTTAGCTTCTAGGCAGACTTTGAAACGGCTAACCGTATTGCACTGCACAAACAAACATGGAACACAAGAGTAAATTTCGAACGTAAATACGAACTGTTAGAACACAAAGGTTTTCATTTACACCTTAAATGAAATGTATGACCAAGTAATAGCAAAAAAGCACACTTTATATTTGTCGATTACAGCGCCGTCTATCACGAATGGAAACAATGGCTTAGAAAAAACCGCAAGTATTTTTTGGTTTAGAATCCGAATAGGAAATAAAAATGGATGAGGGGGCTTCTCATTTGAAAGTATAAACTAGATTCCTCACAAACACGAGAGGTGGTTAGGAGTAGCTAGTTTTAGCACAGACAGACGTCCCCTTTACTAATATTACATTTTCACGTAGAAATTTTTTTCCGTATGATGCGTGTTTTACGAGATATTTAGTTGTCTCAAGTTAAAACAAACACCCTGCATATATGGATATATCGTGTTCGGAAATAGCCGTTACAAGTTCTAGGACTTGTAGAGGGGAGTGAGTACAAACTCGTATTCTGAATAGGAGCTAGTTTCCGGAAGCGTACCGTGTCCGTGCTACAGCCGTTTAAGAACATGTTTGCTAGGTAGGTATGCAATAGGGTATCATGGTGGGGGGTACTTACGTAGGATCGACTGAAGTCATTTGACGCCTGTCTTACCTCCCTGACCTGATCGAGCCTCACTCACATGTCTCTGAGTGTTAGAGCAACATGCTTGAGTACACGTCTGCAGAATACATAGACATCATGCTTCTGAATAGTAATGGAAGAGCTGCCCTTCTCTTTTATCACGAATTTTTGCAAAACGTCCGACTCTATCGCATACCCTTTTACTTACAACTACGCAACTGCTTAGAGAAATGGTACCATCACCGCCAGGAGGCATGACTGTGGTGTTGTAAAACAAGTGATGTGCTGGGTCACGACTAATCAGTCACTTGTAAAAGTGTCCGCGTCACCAATATGTTTTCAAATGGTTTTGGCACGGGAACGGTACATTTTCAGACATGGGTTCTGGATGAAAATGTTACCTGTCCACTCTCCTGCATAAGAAGTACTGGCAACCTGAAACGTGAATTTTCGAACACCCTGTGTATACAACCAAACGGAAACGATGACACTCAGCGACTAGTCCAGAGCACCCGTAGTCACTTGGTGTAGGGTCCTCAGATCACTGTAGAATGCACTGCTTAAAAAGGTGTTCTATAATTTGCTCCTCTGCTACGAAGTTGCAGTCAGAAACAAACGGAGAGACCACTTCTTGAAGGTATAACTAAATCTTCCTTGACCTGTCCTAATCTTGGGCCATATTTAACATAGTATTTGGAAATTTTAAACCTTCTTCTTGAACCAGGTGAACATTGTTGGCCGGATGTTCATGCAGCGTCGTCCTCACATGGAAGTCGTAAGAACTGATACTTTCTGAATTAACCGGGGTGGCATGCGTGATTTCAGACCGTTTGTTGGTAGATCTTGTAACACATCGTAAATGGGAGAGCAAGTTTATCTCATATGCTCTCTTGCTTACATTTTCTGTTAGCAATGAAACTTACAACAGATAATTGATGCACGAAATTCCGTCTAACTAAAGGCTTATGAAAATATGGGATAGCTGGTAAGCAAAGGAAACTGGAATTAACAGCTGGGAAAGCTGAGATGAGTCTTACATTTTCTTCATTTAGTCCTTAACATTGTACGAACAAAGGGAAGGTTGACAAACTATCGATATAGGATCAAGTGATTACTTACTTTTAGAATACTTTAACTAACTAGCATAATTAAATTTATTCCTACCAAATGACGTGTTTCGGCCGACATCGACCATCCTCAGATCATAAAACACAGGCAGTGGTTCCATCCCACCGCTGCGCAAACCACGTTGTCAGTGGTGGGACTGAAGCACCTTTTGTATTTTATGATCTGAGAGTGGCAAATGTCGCCCGAAACAACTCTTTTTTCTGTTTATTTGTTAGAAAAATCTGTAATTGTTTCAGATAATTAAACTATTCTAACAAGTGTAACATGTAAGGTAGACTTGCTGTTATTGTTGTGGTCCTCAGTCTGATGACCGGTCTTATGCAGCTCTCCAGGGTGCTTTACCCTGTGCAACGTTCTTATCTCCGAATAACCACTGAAAAGTACATCCCTCTGAATCTGCTTACAGTATTCATTTCTTGGTCACCCTCTGAAATTTTTATCCCCCACGCTTTCCTCTACTACCAAATTGGCGATCCCTTGACGTCTCAGAATGTGTCCTATCGACAGATTCCTTCTATTAGTCAAGTTGTGCCACAAATTACTTTTCTCCCCAGTTCTGTTCAATGTTTCCTCATTAGGTATGTCATCTACCCGTCTAATCCTCAACATTCTTCTGTAGCACCAAACTTCTAAAACTTCTGTTGTCTTCTTGTTTAAAGTGTTTATCACCCATGTTTCACTTCCATACCTAGTTACACTCCATACAAATACTTTCAGGAAATACTTCCTGACACTTATATCTGTATTCGATATTCACCAATTTCTCTTCCTTCGAAACTATTTTCTTGTCATTGCCAGTCTGCATTTTATATCCTCTCTACTGCGGCCATCATTAGATATTTTGGTGCCCAAATAGGGAAACACATCTCTTACATTAAGTGTCTCTTTTCCTAACCTAATTCCCTCATCATCATCTGATTTATTTCGAGTTCATTCGATTATCCTCGTTTTGCTGCTCTTGATGTTCTTCTTATATCAAGACACTGACCATTCCATTCAACTGCTCTTCCAAGTCTTTTGCTGTCTCTGACAGAGTTACAGTGCCATAGGATAACATAAAAGTTTTTATTTCTTATCTCTGATCTTTAATTCCTACTAAAAAGTTTTCTTTGGTTTTCTTCACCGTTTGTTCATTGTACAGATTGAATATCATCGAGAGTAGGCTACAAACCACTCCACTGTCTTATCAGTCACTGTTTCCCTTTCATACCCATCAACCCATAACAGTTATCTGGTTTCTGTTCAAGTTGTAAATAGACTTTGGCTTCACGTATTTTACCCTGCCACCTTCAGAATCTCAAACACAGTATTCCAATCAGCGTTGCCAAAAGCATTCTCTGAGTCTACAAACGCTATAATCATAGGTTTGTCTTCCCTTACCCTGTCTTCTGGGAGAAGTCATAGATCCGGTATTGCTTCCTGTGTTCTTACATTTTTCCGGAATCCAAATTTGTCTTCCCCGAGGTCGGCTTCTACCAGTTTTTCCATTCTTCTATAACGAATTCGTGTTTGTATTTTGCAACTATAACTTAATAAATTGCTAGCTCTGTAATATCCAAATCTGTTAGCTCCTGCTTTCTTTGAAATTGGAATTATTATATTCTTCTTGAATTCTGAGAGTACTTCACCTGTCTCATATATTTTGCGCAACAGAGGGGGGCGGGCTGTTTCGTCATAGATGTTCTCCCAAGGTTATTAGTTGTTCTGGCAGAATGTCGTCTACCCCCTAGGCTTTGTTTCCACTCAAGCCTTTCAGTGGTCTCTCATATTCCTTTCTTCCATCTCATCTTCATCTAAGTACTCTTCTGTTTCTGTAATACTGCCTTCAAGTTCATCTCCCTTGTACGGACCCTCTTTATATTCCTTCCACATTTCAGCTTTCTCATCTTTGCTTAGGACCGATTTAGAGCCTGCGCTCTTGATGTTTATACAACTGCTTCTCATTTCTCCAAAGGGCCCTGTAATATTCCTGTAGGAGATATCTATCTTTCCTATATTGAAATACGCTTCTGAAACCTTACATTTACCGTTTATCCATTTCTGCTTAACAATCTTGTACTTGTTATCAATCTCATTTTTTAGACATTTTTATTGGGTTCGTCCTATTACATTTACTGCATTTTTATATTTTCTCCTTTCATCAATGAAGTTCTACGCTGAAGCGTTAAAGAAACTGGTATAGGCATGCGTACTCAAACATAGAGATACGTAAACAGCAGACTAAACTGTATAAAACAAAAAGAGTCTGGCGTAGTTGTTAGATCGGTTACTCCTATAACAGGGTGGCGCACGAAATGTGTTACCAATTGTTTCTTTCACAATTTACGACGCACATTAGATATCATGCTGGGATCTCTGCAGCAGTACCAGCAGAGCTTGGAAAAGCAAATGAGCTACGAAATGACGTGTAATTCACTATACTGCCGCTAGGAAACTTGTAAGCAGCGATGGCTGACAATGGAAGACTGACGACACAGCAACGATCGGCAATTTTGTTACTTTTTCATGAAACGAAAAGCCTTGTTGTGACTCAGAGGCGTTTTCCACAACAGTTTAACACACGATGGGTCCCTTGCAAGAAGACCATCCACAGGTTGTACGATAAATTTGTACTGGGAGGAACAGTATTGGAAGCGATGCGACCTCGGCAGAGAAGTCCCGGGAAATTGTGTAGAAAGGCAGCAGTGCAACTGGGAATATCCAGACGTTCCGGTCAACGCATTCTTAAAAGTGACCTCCATATCTACCCATACAAGATGACCTGTGCACAGAAGCTCACTGAGGAACACAAGCAGCAGAGACTACTGTTTGCTCAGTGGGCGGAGGATAGGGAAGAAACTCTCAACAACGTTTGGTTTTCAGACGAGGCGCATTTTTATTTAGACGGTGTGGTTAACAAAAAAAATGTTCGCTTTTGGGCCACCGAAAACCTACAAGTGCTTCATGAACAACATTATGCTCCGAGGGTTACAGCGTGGGCAGCAATTTCCAGTCACGAACTTAAAGGACCCTTTTTCTTTGAAGAAAGTGTGAACAGCGAGCGTTATTGAGGAATGCTTCGTAATAGCTTCATTCCACAGCTTCTTGCTACTGCCTTGCCCTTCAACATGCAGTGGTTCATGCAAGATGGAGCAAGACCACATACTGCAAACACTGTGTTGGAGTTTTTACATGAGCATTTCGACATGCGGATTATTTCACACAGTTTTCCAGGTCGCTTCAATTACGGACAAAATTGCCCCCCCCCCCCCCCCAGTCCAGACCTCTATCCATGTGACTTTTTTCTTTGGGGGTACCTAAAGGAAAAATTTTTCCCGAAACGTCCACTTGATTTAATGGAGCTCAGAAGACTTATTCTTCAAGCTTGCAGTGAAATACGGAAGACATGTGCCACAGGGTAATCACTAACTTCAGTGTTCGTTTGAAGGAAGTTAGGAAACGAAATGGTGGACAAATAGAGGATGTGCTGAGTTAGAACAAATCTCCATGGACGGCCCTTCATTGTAGTTTATGTTCCCTTCAAATTGTATTGACAATAAAGTTTATATTGAAAAACAAAATGTGTAAGTAGGCTGTTTAGGTTTTTTTATTGGTAACGCCACCTCTGTATGAAAATCACTGGCTGTGCTGTGTGCAGTCTGTGGCTGCTTTGCATTGTTGTAATACTCGCCATTGTAGTGTTAGGCAGCTGGCTGTGAACAGCACGTAGCGTTGCGCAGTTGGAGGTGAGCCGCCAGCAGTGGTGGATGTGGGGAGAGAGATGGCGGAGTTTTGAAATTTGTCATGAACTGCTATATATATATATATATATATATATATATATATATATATATATATATATATATATATATATATATATGATGATATTAAGGTAAATACATTGTTTGTTCTCTATTAATATCTTTCACTTGCTAACTATCCCTATCAATAATTAGTGCCTTCCATAGTTTGAATCTTTTATTTAGCTGGCAGTAGTGGCGCCTGCTGTATTGCAGTAGTTCGAGTAACCAAGATTTTTGTGAGGTAAGCGATTTGTGAAACGCATAGGTTCATGTTATTCAGGGCCATTCTTTTGTAGGGATTTTTGAAAGTCAGATTGCGTTGCGCTAAAAAAAAATATTGTGTATCAGTTTAAGCACAGTCGTGTATAATTTTTCTAAGGGGACGTTTCATATGTCGACCCTTAGCCGAGGATACCTCACTGGAATTTTCTGATTTTTTCCTTGTAGTTTGTGTAATTAGCGTAGATTTTGTTTATTGCTAGCGCGTAATTGTAGAGAGAATCTCCTTTGTAGTTGCAGTCTTTCATTGTGGTACAGTAAAACAGTTGTAGCATGCATGCAGTTTTACACCAAGGATTTCTCAGCAGCGCGGGCAATTAACTAGATATTTTTTCAGTGCTATGTTAATGTGTTCTCTTATTTTTGCTCTTCAAATTGTGCTTTTCTGTGTTATCGTGTGAAATATTGTGACAATAATGGCGTGTGAAAAACGTAACACTAGGCTCCAAAGTAAACTGAGAAATGACAGCGAAGACGAAAGCAGTGTGTTAGCGCCACCGTGTAATGAATGACCTAATGTTCAAAGTAGTAATTTGGTAATTGTGCATAGGGAAATGGAGCGGGCGGCAAACAATGGCGTAGGCAGTGAAACAATTAGTGAACAGGGAAGCATTATCGATCGGTCGCTCGGCAACAGCTCGCCTCAGGAATCCGAAATGACAGGACACAATTTTGCAAATACTGTAGATTCAGGTTTTGGGTCCTCACCGTTTTCGCAAATAAGTCAAGACACATTTTCTGCTTGTCAAAATGTAAATGTTGCCGGTGCACTTCACTGCCGAAAAGCACTGTGGAACATGTTTCAGACACCAGTGCATTGTCATTACAGTTAATGCAACAAATGGGACAAAGCCTACAAAAGTTAGACACAACGCTTGAACAAAATCAGAAACAAATGGGACAAAATCTTCAAAAGTTAGACACAATGGAACAAAATCTTCAAAAGTTAGACACGATGGAACAAAATCAGAGACAAACACAGCAACAGCTTCAAAAGTTAGACTCATTGGAACAAACTCTTGAACAAACACGTGAAGATTTAACTACTGAGTTACATAACATTGAATCGAAATGTCAAAAAGTCTGTAATGACGTAAAAGCTCAAATTTGTGAGCATTTTCAACCTATTTTTTCGCGGCATGAAAATGCATTACAGAATCACGAAGCAGGCATAAAAGAACTGCAAACTATTGTTCATGAAAATCATGAGACCTTGCAAGCTAAATTTGACTCAGTTGCATCTACCGATTCGGTTATGGAACTTGCAAAGACTCAGGAAACTTAAAGGACACAGTAGATACTCTGAAACTTGGTTCAGAAAAACACACTGAGGAAATAAGTACACTATCGGAGAAAGTAGCCGAACTTTCGGATCAGTTCACTAATTTATCTACGAAGGTAGATGATAATCTGAATGGCACTAAATCGGTAGTCTTTAATGACACAGAAGAGAGCGAACAAATTAGGAAACTGAAACAAAATCTGAATCAAATTAATACGCAACACCAAAGAGAAATCCGGGAAGTACAAGATCAGCTGACACAGGTAATACAAGAATTACGTATTTCAGAGGACACTCGCGCTCCGACACGGGAAGAGGGACATAGAAATACGGAACAACCACAAAATAATAACACAAGACACTTCGGAAATTATGAAAGAAATTGGCAAGGCGCATTGTATTTTGAGATGGAACCGCCGACACGACGTAACAATGACCAATATGCTACTCGCCGACACGATGATTTTGACTATAAGGTGTTCATTACGACACGTAAATTCAAAACGTTTAGGAATTCTGCCAACGACATTCATCCACAAGCGTGGCTTCATCAATTCTCTCATTGTTTTCCTCCCAACTGGTCATTGGAGCACAGGTTAGAATTTATGTGTGGCTACTTGGAGAATGAACCAGTTGTAAGAATGCGATCGGTCATTCACGACTGTCACAATGAAGGAGATTTTTATCATGCCTTCCTCTCAGCATATTGGTCTCAAGCTACTCAAGACCGAGTAAAACATAGCATCATAATGATGAAACATTTCGAAAAATCTGAATTTTCCAGTCTTGTGAAATATTTTGAAGACATGTTGCACAAGAATCAGTACCTGTCAAACCCATACAGTCCCTCAGAACTCATCCGTATCTGCCTAATCAAACGGCCTGAACATTTACGACATATTATTTTAGCAGGACGTTGCAAAGACGACATTGAAGCTTTTCAGGGACTCTTACAAGAATTAGAAATTGACACAGACAGTCGCAGGATGCGAAATCAGAAAAAACAATCACTACAGGTCACATCCGTCACAATTCCGTGACGACAGAAACAATAACTGGACACGACAGGTCTATTCTTACAACGTAGATCGTGACCAAAACAGACACCACCCGTATGACAAACGTTGGCAGAGTAGTAATAATTACAGGGAAAGATAACCTCTCCACGGTAATGACTATCACAGAGACAATCAGAGAAACAGACAATTTGGGATCCAAAATAATTATTATCTAGGGAGACAGAATAACTTTAGACGCAACGGTCCAGCGCGCAGTTACGATTCAGGGAGAAATTGCGTCAGAACTGGCGGGATTCAAACAGAGCAGGGCCCTCTCGTCAAGGTGAATTTGTAGAAGTTAGGTCTCCAAACCCCAATAACGACGTGCGCCAACAAAGAGACAATAGGCAATGACTCATACCGCTGGCAGCCACAAAACGTACGTATGAAACTAACGACGCAGCTGCCGTAGCTAGTAATTACGTAAAAATGGAAGACATTAGGGACATCTTACTCCAGGAACACGACGTAAAACATAACAACATTGCATATCCTGTGATTCACATTACAGTAAATGACGTAAAATTTACGGCAGTACGTGACTCTGGCAGTCCCATTTCAGTAATTAGTGAAACAGCCTTTAGCAAATGTAACAAATCGAACGATTGACCCACACTTCCGTTACGTAAGATTAAATTACAAGGTGCAATCTTTGGAAAAAGTGTAGATGTACGCCAACAAACCAATTTAGTATTCTTTTGCCAAAGCCACAGCTTCTCTATGATCTTTCTTATTGTTCCATTATTGTCGACGGAAATTATATTGGGAGTAGACTTTTTGAATGAATACGAAGCAATCTTAAACTTTCACGATGCTGAAATAAGTGTAGAGAAAGAAGGTAAGTCAATAGCTTTGAAATTTGAAGATTGGCTCTCAAACTATGACGAGGAAATTAATCGGTATTACCTTCTGTTAGACAACAGTTCGGAATTTTCTACGGAACTAGACACTAACAATCACTCTGCAAGTACTGACAGGGATGATATCGACGAAATATTTGATAGTAATGAGTTAATTCAGAATAAAATTCAAACAATTGAGAATTGCAATGACACTGATAGGCAGGACTTTTTGAGACTTTACAAGCACATTCCACAGTTTTTACTCACAAAACAGGAACAATCAAGGGATTTCAATACCAATTTCGTGTTTGTGAGCATACTAAATTTTGCGTTAGACCATATGTAATTCCAGCACATTATAGGGACCGTGTTAGAACAGAAATATAATCTATGCTTGACGAGGGCATTATTGAGCCTGCAGTAAGCTCATACAGCAATCCATTACATGTTGTTGAGAAGAAAAATGGATCCATCAGGCTTGTCTTAGATTCGAGACAAATCAATACTATCATTATTCCTGAAACAGACAGGCCGCAAACGTTGGAAGAACTTCTTCAAAATTTGAATGATCTCAGATCCAGCTTTTATCAGATCGAACTTCATCCAGAATGTAGAACATACACAGCTTTCCTTTGTTTCGGCGTTTGTTATCAGTTTCGGAAACTTCCTTTTGGTTTGAACATTTCTTCAGCAGCATTCATTCGCGGGCTAAATTCCATATTACCTGAGTACTTAAAACATCACATCACCTTATATGTGGACGATATTCTAATAGCAGAAGCTTCATGGGAACAACATAATCGCATCCTCAACAGTTTGTTACGTACTTTTGCAGAATCTGGAATTACAGTTAACTTGGAAAAGTCTGAATTTGGTAGGTCAAAGGTGAGGTTTTTGGGACATATTATTTCTTCTGAAGGCATTCAGCCGGATCCTGAAAAGTTAGAAGCAATCAGAGCCATTCCAGTTCCATCCACAAAAAGACAAGTCCGCAGTTTTCTAGGTCTCGTAAATTTTTACCGTCGTTTTCTGAATATGCAAATTCTTGTTACACCAAAATTTTGTTCTCTCACTGGAAAAAAATACTATTTGGAACTGGGACGAACAAGCACAGTTGGAATTCAATTCTTTGAAAGAATCGCTACTTAACGCGCCAATACTAGCACATCCAGATCTGTCACAAGATTTCTGCCTTAGCACGGATTCTTCTAAAGTCGGTCTTGGTGCCCATTTATTTCAAGAAGCCACAGAAAATGACACTACTATTCAGAAAACCATTGCTTTTGCTAGCCGAGTGCTAACAAAATCTGAAAAAAATTATTCCGTTACTGAATTAGAAGCTTTAGCTATCGTTTGGGCAGTTAACAAATTCCGTTTCTTTCTTTCTGGTAAGCACGTAAAACTATACAGTGATCATCGTGCATTACAATTTCTTATGTCCTCAAAATTAAATCATGACAGGTTAAATCGTTGGGCATTGTTTCTGCAAGAATTCCGCTTCACAATAGTCTACATTCCCGGCAAGGAGTACATTGTTGCGGACGCACTGTCACGCGCACCAATTGGGCTTGAGGAAAGTAACACTGAAGGCAACCTCGAGAAAAATTTCAGTATTCTTTACATTCAGAAAGTCGCCTTTGAAAACTTCATCACCACATCTTTAAAGGACATTGCTCATGAACAAGATAAAGATCCGATTTGGAAAGACATCAAGAGCAAATGGTATGAAAAGACACACACACAGATTCTGCATTATTACCTGGTTAGAAACAACATACTCTTCAAACGCTGCACTGTTGATGACAAGCTATGGGTACTTTGCATTCCAGACTATTTTGTTAATAAGCTCATTTGGTACATTCATTTCAGCTACGCACATTTTGGTCCACGAAAATGTTATCATATTCTTCGAACGACTTGTTATTTTAACAATATGGAAAAGAGAATTCGAAGAGTCTTGTCTATTTGTAAACTTTGTCAAAAGGCGAAACCATCTACTGTCTCACATCGTGCTCCGTTGTTTCCTATTATTCCTTCTAAATTAAAAGAATTTGCTGCTGTTGATCTCTTGGGACCGCTTGTCAGAACATCTAATGGATTTTCGTACGTTCTAGTCGCTGTTGAACTTACTTCAAAATTTGTTTCTTTCACTCCGTTATGTAAAGCCACTGGACGGTCTGTATCCACCGCCTTTGTTAAAACTTTCTTACGTGAAGTTGGACACGTTAGTAAAGTCATTTCAGATAACGGACCGCAATTCAGATCTGCTGTTTGGTCACGCATGCTTCGCAACCATAAAATCAAACCTGTTTTTATTTCATTGTACTCACCACATTGTAAACCCTCTGAACGGATTATGAAAGAAATCAATAAGCTTTGCAGACTTTATTGTCACAGAAAGCATCAGCATTGGGACAGATATTTACACTTATTTCAAAACGTGCTGAATGAAATGCCTCATGATTCCACTGCTTTACCACCTACTCTAGTACTAAAGAATGAAGAACCACCGAACAGAATCAGAGAGCTTGTACCTTTCCCGAATACACGTAAACTTCGACACAAAGACATAATTGATTTGGCTCTTAAAAATATAAAATCTGCAGCAGACAAAAGGAGAAAACTACATGGTAAAGCAAATGCAAAGAAATTTTATATTGGTCAGAAAGTTCTCATTAAAGCTCATTCACTGTCACATAAGAAGAATTACTTGAGTCAAAAATTCTTTCTAGTTTACAATGGACCTTACAGAATCCGACGTATACCACATGATAATTGCGTTGAAGTTGAAACTCTGCGTACTAGGAAGAGTAAAGGTTTACACCACATTTCACATGTAAAACCGTTTATTGAAAGATAATCTGCTTTTTAACTTTATCTTTGCCATATAACTTTTCACTTTACATTACTACTATGCTTTGTCAGACTTAGAATCTGTTAATATGCAACAATGTTTGCAGTTAAATATCCAGTCAAGAACCAAGAGAACTTATTTAAACAGAAATTACGAATGCATTGTTATTGTGAACAGACGACACAGTGTTATTGTGTGTGTACATTCTTGCTTGTTAGTTGCATGATTACGTAACGACTATAAGGCTCACATACTTAGAACATTTGCCAGTACTGCTAATGAGATTTTAATGCAACATTTTGGTTTACTTGAAAATACATTCTGGATTTAAAGTACTTTCTGTGGAATTAATGATGACTTATCATTTGGTTTCTTTGACAGATACACGATTATATCACGACGCTACTAATGAGTGACAATTTACAATGTTGTTTTTGCGGTGTATCTGTTTTATATCCTCACAGTTTTTCTGAATTCTTCTGGAAAGCAAAACATGTTTTAGTAGTAAGCTACAATGTGAGGGCCTTTTTCGTAGCACAACAATACTTTACAGTATAGTACTTTCTTGATCACATTAATGTACGTAATAACTACGATATCTATACACAAAGCATTTCACTTTCATTTATGATGGGGTAAGTACATTGACTTCTGCAGAACTTAGCTTTCGGAGGACGATAATTACAACACTTCCACAGAATTATCTTATAGCAAGACGCACATTTATCACTACAGGGCACGCATTTGAGTGATTAATTTTGTACTTAAAACATTTATTTTTAAAGATATTTGAAGTACAATGATACGAAGTTTTTCCGTGATACATTTCATTCCATAGCTGTAATCTGTAACACCTGAGGGTATAATTACATTGACCCTCAGGGGGGTACACGCTTACTTTGTGTATCATGTGTTTGGCAAGCACAAGGAGCCCTAGCTAATATGGTATTTGCTTATACAACTTCACACATCGGTACCATATTTCTCTAACACAGAATTACACAGCTATCTGATCATTTAACAGAGAAAGAAACTTTTTTTACTACATCAGTGACACATGTTTACGCAATTACACTGTTGGGTAACTTCACACTTGTGAAATTGTATTTTGTCTGTACTTTTTGAACTGTTCATATTTTTTTCGGACCCATTGTGATACCATGAGAGCTTTGAATGATGTATTTGGTAAGGGAGCATGATTTTTAAAGTACGTTTGAGGTAAATGACACTACTGACATGAGCAGAGAATTTTTTTTAGGTTTTGAAACTATTGCAAAAAGCTATAACGTTTTTGAGATTTGACTGAGGTGTTATGATGTTATTTTTACGATGACGATGTGTATTATGCTCCTGAGGTATGTTTATGATAAATAAGCTGATGCTATATGAGGAATTTGATTATGCTACGTATTTCTTAAGATGAAATATTGAAGAAGTGCCGACGAATATGTATATGTATAATGAGGTAAGGAATACTGAATAGTGGTTAGGGACTCTGATTTGTGGAAAAGAATGTCGTAAACCAAGAATCATACTTTAGAATTATGAAATGTGTGTAAATGCGTGAATGTATCACAATGCAGGCGAAAATTTTTTGCACACTGTTATATTCATAGGATTTTGTTTCTACACATTTGTAACGTAAATTTTCGACCTGTGAAATTTTCATATGAGACTGTCACTGTAGCGGAAACTGGTGTCGTAAATATTTCGGTAAGAAAGTTAAGTGACCACCTGCACGTAATGTGTCGTGGGCACCCAGCTGGACGACAGTCGCCTGAAAAAAAAAGCCATTAGCGTGTGCCCCTTTCAGAGGCAAAGGTGGAGAAAAAAAAAAGGGAGGCCATTATCCTCGCTATTGACGTTCCTTTATAGAAAGCATCGCAAAAACTACATGGTCGAAGTTGAAAACATATGATTACACAGTGGAGCTCTTAATTTGTGATTTTTACTAGAATGCCTAATGAAATGATGAGAAACATTTTACATCTATTGTCTTTCTTCTTGAGAGAGTTTTTTGCCTTTGGAGACGCCATTTGCCTAGTGAATGACGTTTCATATGTTGCTTTATATATACATAATTGCTCATTTTGTTTAACATCTAGTTTCTAGCTGCACTGCTGCATTGGTTAAAATAAAATTTAATATATGTACTAATATAGTTATTTTATGCCTACAGATCCAGTCAATAAGAAATTTATGATCTACTTCCAAGAAAACGAGGGCACATTAATAGACATTTCCCGTCACAGGAATTACATAAATAATTTCTTTACGATTTAGTAACTTATCTGCTAGTGTCAGTTCTCGTGATGCATCACTCTACTGTTAAGATGTGACATATGATGTGGACTGCTAAGGCAGCCAGTCCACAGTGACTGGTAGCCGAAAGAAAGGCACGCGTACACACACGCCGACTGGCGTGAAGTCTGGAACAGGATAACTATTTGATTCTGATAAGAAAAGTATGCAGCTCCTCGAATACTTAACTTTATTCTTTGTTGGTTTACAACGTTCTTCTTGAGACATTTATACGATAACTCTCAAACTATGTAAGGCTAATGGCGCCTTGCTAGGTCGTAGCCATGGACTTAGCAGAAGGCTATTCCAACTGTCTCTCGGCAAATGAGAGGAAGGCTTCGTCCGTATAGTCGCTAGCAATGTCGTCGTACAACTGGGGCGAGTGCTCGTCCGTATCTCGAGACCTGCCTTGTGGTGGCGCTCGGTCTACGATCACACAGTGGCGACACGCGGGTCCGACATATACTAAATGGACCGCGGCCGATTTAAGCTACCACCTAGCAAGTGTGGTGTCTGGCGGTGACAACACAACATAGATATTGGACATGGCCATTTTTAGTGTAATATTTTTTCTGCTTGAGCTTTGTCATGTTTAGATTTAATTTATTGCTTTTGCTTCTGCTGTTTGCCAGGCATAGTGCTACTGAATTTTAATTTGTGTTACTCTGCAAAGCCAGTTTACTACTGATTTATTTTTCATGTTTGCTGCTCATTGCCTTATATTAGTTGCAATTTATGCTGCGTGCTTTGCCTTTTGTATTTTTTATCATTGCTGTTTGTGTTAATTGTTTTGTGCTGCTGCATTGCCTCGTCCCTTAGTTTAGCATCTGAGCTCAGTAGATTTAAGTTAGCTTAACAGGGGTAGACTATATAAGAGAATGAGTTGCGATGAAATGCATTGAGAAGTCATACGAAAAAAGTACAGAAAGCAGGTATAGATAGGACTTTTTGGAAATAATGAAGAACGAAGGGAGATCTCCGAGAAGTAAAGAAAGTTTTGTTTGCAAAATACTGCAGTAAAAGAAACCCTGCCCTTTCCTTGTGTTATCCCACTATGTGTTTGTGTACTCTTGTATATTTGTGTTTTTCCTGTCTTTATGTGTTTAGCTGATGTTGTTCTGTTGTAGAATTTTTTTAATACTGTGTTATTTACTTTGTAAAGATGTTTAGACATTATTTATTCTGTTTTGTTTTCATGCTCATGTGTGAAGTTGATGTTTCGAAAGTTATTCTGATCTTTTATGTATTTACTTATGTCATAATTCCTGTAACACTGATGTATATGTTAGTTCGATTCTTTTGTAAAGCCTGTACCACAAATGTTATCTGTATTGTTATGTTCTTTAATGATGTATTTTGTACCTTTGTAATTGTATTCTTATGTTATAAAATTGTAATTGACACAGTTCATCAAATTAAGTAACTTGTAAGTTACATTTCACTGCACACGTTTCTGTTGGTCATAGTATATGCACAATATGTGAGAAGTAGGGACTGATAGTGTTTGCACGTGTGTTAATAATTCAGCAAGGGACTGGTTAACAGCATTGCTGGTTCTAAGGACATTTCAAATAAATTTTTTGTGAGTGGACATGTGGTGGTTTATGTACTTGCTATATTCTCCGCAAGACTCTTCGATGGTGGTTGTGCACCTGCACAGTCACAACAGATGGCTGCTGGCCATCTCTACAAGGACTACAGTGGGTCTGCATCTTTGATGGGCCACAAATACCATTATTTCTACAAGGACTGCAGTGGGTCTGCACCTCTGGTGACCCACCATTACCATACACTCCAGCAGGACTACAGCGGGTCTGCTCTGTGATGACCTACCTACCAATATTCTTCAACTTCGATTGACTCTGCTGTGGGTTTGCTCTGTTGTGGCCCATTACCTGTCTGCATGTCAAGAGTCAACACTGTCTTTCTGTTGGGAGGACAACACTACTTCTTCAAGACAGCATGGAAATCCACTACTTCCGTGTCCATTTTCTTTTACTGCTCAGACTTTGAGAAAAACACTGCAATGTTACTGTGATGAATGATCAGGACTGTCTTTATGGAGTGTGAGAAAATTTTAGCTTTTGACCAACATTGTATCAATAAGTGTGTGCCTTTGATTTCTTTGTTATTGTAATTATGAAAAATTTTATCAAATCATTATTGGCCAGTGCCCAAAACAATTTGTAAAAATTTTTGTGGGGAGCATGGGGGCTATGTAAGTAGGCTGTTTAGGTTTTTTTATTGGTAACGCCACCTCTGTATGAAAATCACTGGCTGTGCTGTGTGCAGTCTGTGGCTGCTTTGCATTGTTGTAATACTCGCCATTGTAGTGTTAGGCAGCTGGCTGTGAACAGCACGTAGCGTTGCGCAGTTGGAGGTGAGCCGCCAGCAGTGGTGGATGTGGGGAGAGAGATGGCGGAGTTTTTTAATGTGTCATGAACTGCTATATATATATGATGATATTAAGGTAAATACATTGTTTGTTCTCTATTAATATCATTCATTTGCTAACTATCTCTATCAATAGTTAGTGCCTTCCATAGTTTGAATCTTTTATTTAGCTGGCAGTAGTGGCGCCTGCTGTATTGCAGTAGTTCGAGTAACCAAGATTTTAGTGAGGTAAGCGATTTGTGAAACGCATAGGTTAATGTTAGTCAGGGCCATTCTTTTGTAGGGATTTTTGAAAGTCAGATTGCGTTGCGCTAAAAAAAAATATTGTGTATCAGTTTAAGCACAGTCGTGTATAATTTTTCTAAAGGTTACCTAGATTTAAGTGAGTTTGAACGTAGTGTTACAGTCGAAACACGTGCGATGGGACGCAGCATCTCCGAGGTAGCGAAGAAGTGGAGATTTTCCCGTACGGCAATTTCACGAGTGTACCGTGAATATCAGGAATACGGTACAAAATCAAATCTCCGACATCGCTACAGCCGGGAAAAGTTCCTGCAAGAACAGGACCCACGACGACTGAAGAGAACCGTTCAACGCGACAGAAGTGCAACCTTTCCGCAAATTGCTGGCGATTTCAATGCTGGGCCATCAGCCAGTGTCAGTGTGCGAACCATTCAACGAAACATCATCGATATCGGCTTTCAGGAGCCAAAGGCCACTCGTGTATCCTTAAGACTGCACGACAGAACGCTTTACGCCTCGCCTGAGCCCATCAACACTAACATTGGACTGTAGATGACTGGGAACGTGTTTCAACTTGTATCGAGCGGATAAACGTGTACGGGTTCGGAAACAACCTCATGAATCGATGGGCCCTGCATGGGCTACTGTTCAAGCTGGTGGAAACTCTGTAATGGTGTGGACGAGTGCAGTTGGAGTGATACGGAACCCCTGATATGTCTAGATACGACTATGTCAGGTGACACGTACGTATGCATCATGTCTGATCACCTGTATCCACTCATGTTCACTGTGCATTCCGACGGACGTGGGCAATTCAAACAGTGCAATGTGAAGCCCCACACGCCCAGAATTGCTACAGAATGTCTGAATAAACTCTCTTCTCAGTTGAATCGCTTCCGATGGCCACCAAACTCGCCAGACATAAACGCTACTGAGCATAGCTTGTATGCCTTTCAACGTGCTGTTCAGAAGAGATTTCCACGCCTTCGTACTCTTACGGATTTATGGACAGCCCTGAAGGATTCATGGTGTCATTTTCCTCCAGCACTACTTTAGACATCAGTCGAGTCCATGCCATATCGTGTTTCGGCACTTCTGCGTGCTCGCGGGGGCCCTTCACGATATTAGGCAGATGTACCAGTTTGGCTCTTTCACCTTACCCAGATCCCATCTCCTTAATTTCCTACCTTTTTGCAACTTCTTCAGTTTTAATTAACAGTCAATAACAAGTCAATTGTGGTCAGAGTCCGTACCTGCCCTGGAAATATGCTGTTATTTAATATCTAATTCCTAAACCTCTGTCTTGCTATTGTATAGCGAATCTGATACCTCCTGGTGTCTCGAGGTCTCTTAACGTTTCTCTAACCAGGTCTTGGTGTAAAATGAATTGTGATATGCGAAAAATTCTACCAGGCGGCTTCCTCTTTCGTTCCTTTTGCCCAGTCCATATTCACTTACAAGTTTTCCTTCTCTTCCTTTTCTTGCTATCGAATTCCAATGACGAAATTTTCGTTTCCCTAATCTATCTGAATAATTTCTTTTATCTCATCGTATATTTCTGCGATTTCTTCACCATTTGCAACATAAATTTGTACTACTGTGGTGGGTGTAGGCTTCGTATCTATCTTGATATCTTGGTTACAATAATGCTCCACTACACTGTTCACAGTTGCCTACCAGCATTCCTATTTTCTTATTCATTATTAAGCTGACTCCTGCATTACCCCTGCTTGACTTTTTATCTACAATCTTGTATTAAATTGTCCGAAAGTCCTGTTCCACTTGTCAACAATCTTCACTTACTCTCACAATATCTAACTGTAGTCGCTACGTTTCCCTTTATAGATTTTGTAATCTACCTCCCCCTACTAAGAGATCTGACATAGCACTCTCTGATCCGTAGAAAGCCAGTTTTGTATTTCCTGGTGTCGTTATCCTCTTGAGTAGTCCTCTCCTGAGTATCCGAATGGGGGACTATTTTATTTACAGAATTTTCTACCCAAGCGGATGCCATCATCATTAAACAACACAGTAAATCTCCGTACCCTCGGGAAGAATTACGTATCTAGTTTCCCCTTGCTTTCAGTCTTTAGCATTACCAGCGTTGCAACATCGTTTTGGTTGATATTATAAAGCGAGATCCCTCAGTCATCCGGATTGTAGACTTATAAACTAAAAATCTACAAAACCCATCAAGTGAATTATAAAATAGACTAGAAATGGGATCAAATGGTTCAAATGGCTCTGAGCACTATCGGACTTAACTTCTGAGGTCATCAGTCCCCTAGAACTTAGAACTACTTGAACCTAACTAACCTAAGGACATCACAAACATCCATGCCCGAAGCAAGATTCGAACCTGCGTCTGTGGCGGTCACGCGGTTCCAGACTAGAAATGGGGATATTAAGATGTAACAGCATACATTATTCATGAAACAGTAGTTTAAGGGTTAAGAAAATACGTGTACCTGTTATTCTAACAAGTTGACTTTAGTTGCTTGCATCCGAGAGGGGCTACATAAACATTATACAAGAACGAATGGTGGAAGACTGGAAGACTGAACGATATCTTTCATAACAATGCCAATAACAGCAAACAAAAATTGGATACATACAACACATTAAATACTGTTCGAAGTTTTTGATAATATTTATATAACTAGTTTATGCTGCCTAGATGAGCTTACGATACAACTGTAATATATAGATAAACTTAGGATGCGCCCAAAAATGTAGAATGGCTGTACAAAAAATGACGTGTGCACATGGTTCATGTGAAGTAACAGCATCGAAGCTTAGGAAAATGTGTAAATCACTCCACTCACACATACTACTGTTAAAAAGGGTTACTTTTCAAAGGTTTTCTGGACGGCAAATGGCTTTCGCCTATTTCAACAGCTACAAGAGACGCTACGTCATTCCGCTTCATAAAATTAGCTGCAAAGTAGCCAACAGGAGCCAAGTGACCAAACACGATATCAAACAGTTCACAGACAAAGTTACAATCGACCACTATAAAGTGTCAAAGTAGCTTCATAATTTATCATGACATGTAGGTAACCACGCCCTAGGATAGGCTGACCAACATATACCCAACTTATTGGGAATCGTACAGATCTGTGGTCAACTGGAACCTGCTTGTCAGCTAAGCGTATGTGTTGTTTCAAAATTTAGAAAATTTCCGAATGATCTTGTAAATGAAATGTTTCATCTCAATCACAACAAGAAAAAAGTGACTCTGTAATGAATCATACGAATGCTGAAAGTTTCGAGCAACAAATAATAAATTACCGAAAAGCATACATGTTGCTGTTGCTGTTATGTCGTATCTTAAAGTTCTTCTCATTGTTTTTTTGAACAAAGCAATAACATCTACATCTACATATACACTGACACTCTGCAAATCACACTTAAATTCCTAGCAGAGGGTGCATGGAACCGCCTCCATAATAGTTCTCAGTTATTCCAATCTCGAATAGGGAATGGAGGAAACGAACTCATATTTCTTTCCGTGCGAGCTCTGGTTTCCCTTATTTTATTATAATGACCGTTTCTCCGTATGTAGGTCAACGTCAAATAAATAATTTTGCATTCGGAGCAGAAAGTTGATGATTGAATTTCCTTGAGAAGATTCTGCCACATCGGAGAACGCCTTCGTTTTAATGGTGTCCACCCTAAATTCTTTATCATGGCAGTGGCACTCTCTCCCCTACTTCGCGATGATACAAAACGAATTGCGTTTCTTTGAACTTTCACGATTTACTCCGTTAATCCTATGTGGTAAGGATCCCAGACCGCGCACCACTGCTCCGAAAGAGGACGGACAAGCTTGGTGTAGGCGGTCTCTTTAGTAGATCCGTTACATTTTCTAAGTGTTCTGCCAATAAAAGGCAGTCTTTGGTTTGCATTCCGCACAACATATTCTATGTGTCATTTCGAATTTAAGTTGTTCGTAATTGTAATGAAAAGGTATTTACTTGAATATACTGCCTTTAGAATAGACACTGATTTATCGTATAACCGAAGTTTCATGGATTCCTTTTAGCACTCGTTTAGGTGATCTCACTCTTTTCATTATTTAGCGTCAATTTCCACTTTCTGAATCGTTTTGCAATTAGTTTTGATCTTCTGATGACTTTATTAGTCGATAAATGACAGCGTCATTTGCAAACAACCTCAGTCGGCTGTTCAGATTGCCTCCTAAATCTGTTTACATAGATAAGGATGGTTCAAATGGCTCTGAGCACTATGGGACTTAACTTCTGAGGTCATCAGTCCCCTAGAACTTAGAACTACTTAAACCTAACTAACCTAAGGACGTCACACACATCCATGCCCGAGGCAGGATTCTAACCTGCGACCGTTGCCGTTGCGCGGTTCCAGACTAGAAATGGGGATATTAAGATGTAACAGCATACATTATTCATGAAACAGTAGTTTAAGGGTTAAGAAAATACGTGTACCTGTTATTCTTACATGTTGACTTTAGTTGCTTGCATCCGTGAGGGGCTACATAAACATTATACAAGAACGAATGGTGGAAGACTGGAAGACTGAACGATATCTTACATAAAAATGCCAGAATGAAAAATCCTATCATAGTACAAATAAGGCAAGGAAGGCCTGTGCAGACTTAAGGACTTAAAAATAGGGAACTAACTTTTCTACTTGTCTGGCACATTCAGAGAAATTTAAATCAAAATATCTTGACATGCTCGTAATTTTTTGCTTGTAAGTATTAGTACACTTGCCATGTAATATAATGTGTCATGTCAAGTCAAGTAACATCGTACAAGATGTCATATAACACGAAACATGTCATCGTGTCTACAAGAAAGGCATTTGCCTTGTCGTGCGGTATGATACAACTGGTCATTGAAGTTTAGGATGCATGCATCCCCACTCGGCGATACATCCTAAATACTCGTACAAGCAAACACGTATCTTGGACACTTCCTATGGTAGATACATCCCACTCCCTATAAGCTCATAAGCTTGTTCTTACGTCTCTTACCGTACAATTAATAGGTGGTGGGCTTGGGGAGAAATTGTCACTTCGAGGAAAAAAGTCAACTCCCCCACCCAAAAAAATAAAGAATAAAATGTTTTTTCATTCCAACAGCAGCAAATCCAGCCCCAGGAATTTTGTCCCTGAGGAAAAACTTTCTCAGAAATTACATGTATGCTCTATTGTTTAGTATGGCTGACGAATATTCTGGGTTTTGGCACAGGATGAGGAACTTTTGCAAGATCTGGTGTACCAACACCTTGCAGCTCAGATAGCTCACTGCGCTGAGGATGTAGGGTTACCTCAAAAAAGAGTGAATATGTCAAGACGTTTCCATTTAAATTTCTCTCAAGCTGGCAGATAATTTTCCTTGTTCTGCATCCCTAACTGTGCCCAGGAGGTACTCACCTTTTTTATGCTACAGTAAGAGCATTTTTCATTCGTGTGTCCCTACTTTTACAGTTTCTCAATTCTGACATTAGACCGGCACAACTTGCCAACCGATGTATATTTTTGTGGACTCGGACGGCGAACGGGCCGGTATAGGTCTTTTTTTATTGTCTTTTCTACCATGTTCTTTAAATTGGGCACTGTTAGTCTTATTCCTCTACGATTACCGAACTGGGATGTTTGAACTTGTCCAGTGTTGCATGCTGTGTCCTAAGAGCATGCAAGCATGACCAGCACTCTAAGGTCACATGTTTGTACGACGGCTTTTGCTTTTATTTTTTCATACGGTTTTATTGTTTACGATTTTTCTATTTTGTTTTATAATTAGTTTTTTCTAATTCTGCAAATTTGTATTTTTTATTCTTAATTTTTTGTTTTGTAGTTACACATCTTCTTCATACTCGCATGAGGCTGTCTATGCGTTGTAAAGATAAATGCTCAACACAGTACACAAAATAACAGCAAACAAAAATTGGATACATACAACACATTAAATACTGTTCGAAGTTTTTGATAATATTTATATAAATAGTTTATGCTGCCTAGATGAGCTTACGATACAACCGTAATATATAGATAAACTTAGGATGCGAACAAAAATGTAGAATGGCTGTACAAAAAATGACGTGTGCACATGGTTCATGTGAAATAACAGCATCGAAGCTTAGGAAAATGTGTAAATCACTCCACTCACACATACTACTGTTAAAAAGGGTTACTTTTCGAAGGTTTTCTGGACGGCAAATGGCTTTCGCCTATTTCAACAGCTACAAGAGACGCTACGTCATTCCGCTTCATAATATTAGCTGCAAAGTAGCCAACAGGAGCCAAGTGACCAAACACGATATCAAACAGTTCACAGACAAAGTTACAATCGACCACTATAAAGTGTCAAAGTAGCTTCATAATTTATCATGACATGTAGGTAACCACGCCCTAGGATAGGCTGACCAACATATACCCAACTTATTGGGAATCGTACAGATCTGTGGTCAACTGGAACCTGCTTGTCAGCTAAGCGTATGTGTTGTTTCAAAATTTAGAAAATTTCCGAATGATCTTGTAAATGAAATGTTTCATCTCAATCACAACAAGAAAAAAGTGACTCTGTAATGAATCATACGAATGCTGAAAGTTTCGAGCAACAAATAATAAATTACCGAAAAGCATACATGTTGCTGTTGCTGTTATGTCGTATCTTAAAGTTCTTCTCATTGTTTTTTTGAACAAAGCAATAACATCTACATCTACATATACACTGACACTCTGCAAATCACACTTAAATTCCTAGCAGAGGGTGCATGGAACCGCCTCCATAATAGTTCTCAGTTATTCCAATCTCGAATAGGGAATGGAGGAAACGAACTCATATTTCTTTCCGTGCGAGCTCTGGTTTCCCTTATTTTATTATAATGACCGTTTCTCCGTATGTAGGTCAACGTCAAATAAATAATTTTGCATTCGGAGCAGAAAGTTGATGATTGAATTTCCTTGAGAAGATTCTGCCACATCGGAGAACGCCTTTGTTTTAATGGTGTCCACCCTAAATTCTTTATCATGGCAGTGGCACTCTCTCCCCTACTTCGCGATGATACAAAACGAATTGCGTTTCTTTGAACTTTCACGATTTACTCCGTTAATCCTATGTGGTAAGGATCCCAGACCGCGCACCACTGCTCCGAAAGAGGACGGACAAGCTTGGTGTAGGCGGTCTCTTTAGTAGATCCGTTACATTTTCTAAGTGTTCTGCCAATAAAAGGCAGTCTTTGGTTTGCATTCCGCACAACATATTCTATGTGTCATTTCGAATTTAAGTTGTTCGTAATTGTAATGAAAAGGTATTTACTTGAATATACTGCCTTTAGAATAGACACTGATTTATCGTATAACCGAAGTTTCATGGATTCCTTTTAGCACTCGTTTAGGTGATCTCACTCTTTTCATTATTTAGCGTCAATTTCCACTTTCTGAATCGTTTTGCAATTAGTTTTGATCTTCTGATGACTTTATTAGTCGATAAATGACAGCGTCATTTGCAAACAACCTCAGTCGGCTGTTCAGATTGCCTCCTAAATCTGTTTACATAGATAAGGATGGTTCAAATGGCTCTGAGCACTATGGGACTTAACTTCTGAGGTCATCAGTCCCCTAGAACTAACCTAAGGACGTCACACACATCCATGCCCGAGGCAGGATTCTAACCTGCGACCGTAGCGGTTGCGCGGTTCCAGACTGAAGCACCCAGAACCGCTCGGTCACAACGGCCGGCTATTTGTCAGTTATTCTTGGTGGCAGCTGTTCTCTATTCGAATTCCGGAATACTTGCTTAGTCTTGTTTGATGAAGGAATTTAGGAAGGCTGTGTTTACTAATTCTGCTTCAGCAAGACTGTAATTGGTATTCCCATTGCTATCGTGCAGAGAATGCACTGATTGTCTCTTGCCGCTATCATACTTTACATATGTCCTGAATCTCCTTGAATTTTCGTTGTGGAAAGTGTTACAAGCGTTTTGCACTGAATTTCGCGTTAAATTTCGAGCTTCTGTAGAAGACCGGCAATCTTGGACTCTTCGCGTTCGTTTAAATCTGGCGTGCTTCTTTCATTGTTTCTGCAACAGTGTTCTGACCTTTTTTGTGTAGCAAGGGGATCAGCTTGGTTGTTTGTTAATTTATTTGGTATTAATCTCTCAATTGCTGACGATGATATTTCTTTGAACACCGGTCTACAGTTGTATTGTTATTTTGGAATGAGTGGAAATTGATCCTTAGGAATGCGTCAAGCGAATTTTTATCAGCTTTCATGACTAGAGGTATTTTTAGTTTATTTTTGGTGGATTTTTAAGTTAAGGTGTTTACTACGACAACCCTGTGTAAAGTAATCCCTGCATCCGCTTTGATGATCGTTATTAGCGCAGGATTATTTGTTACTAAGAGGTTAACAATGTTTTCACATCCGTTTACTATTGGCATGGGCTCATGAATTAACTGCTCGAAATAATTGTCAGCGAATGCGTTTATCACAGCTTCGGATGATGTTTTATGCATGCCTCCGGATTTAAACATGTATTTCCCACAACGTATCGTTTAAAATTAGAATGAAGTTTTGTTTGAACCTTTCAGCAATTGTATTAATTCAGTTGGGAGGTTTATAAAACGATCCAGTTATTACTTTATTCCAGTTGCTACGAATGACATCCATCCATTCTCAGGAACTACCTACTTAAATTTCGCTACAAGATGAATTACTTCTAACCGCAACAAACAAGACAACGCTGACTGTGTTTACCTTATCCTTTCGGAATACCGTTAGATTCTTTGCAAATATTACGGCTGAACTTATCTCCGACTTCAGCCAGCTTTCATTGCCTATGACGATTTGAGCATCAGTGTTTTCTATTACCACTTGAAGCTCTAGTGCTTTCCCAACACAGTTACAACAATTTACAACTGTTAAACCGATGGTTCCTAGACCTACGTTCATCTCGCACATTTTGAGAGAGAACCCCTTTTTGTCTTTCCCCGAGGCTCTGTAACCCTAAAAACCGCCCAGTCCACGCCAAACAGCACCTCCTACCCGGTAATGCCGCATCATGTGTGTAGTGGTCTCCTGACCTTTTGAGCGATAAACGAAACCCAAGCACACTATGGCGTAAATCGAGGAATCTGCAGCCTACACTGTCACAGTACCGTCTGAGCTTCTGGTTTAGACCCTCCACTCGGTTCTCTACCAGAGGTCCGCCATCGGTCCTGTCGACTATGCTCCAAACGTTGCGCTCTCCTTTCATCTCGCCACCAGGACTAGCAGCTTTTGCCACTCTGTTAGCCGCTCGAAACCAGAGAGAATTTCTTTCGATCCTAAGCGACACACATCAATGCTACCGACTTGAGCCACCACCTGCAGTTCGCTTTAACCTCTCTCTTCACGGCATCCGGAAGGACTCGATCCATTTCTGAAATGACTCCGCCTAGTATGCACTGGCTTTCTTCCCCTCCTTGCCAGTCACGTCTCTAATAAGCCCCATAACACGTCTAAGATTGGAGTTCCCAATTACCAATAATCTGACACTCTGTGATTGCCAGGATCTTGCAATAATAAGAAAAATTGAACGTTAAAAATCCATCGCCAGAAAATTTCACACAATTAATTTTGGCACGAAATGTTGCAACAACCTCACCGACTTAGCAGTGAGTATGATTGGCTGAAATAAACAGACAAACAGCGAAATATCCTATGCACGACAAAATACTATCAACTTTTCAATCTTGTACGATAAATGACGAAATTAAGCGTGTTGTGTCCGAAAATAAATTTTCTGTAAGACAGCACTTTAGTGTTTAAGAAAACACAGAAAAACCTTATCTACTGGTTAGAAGTACGGTGACCTCCTTCCTGACACTTATTTTTGTACCAATTCATAGGTTAGTTTAACTGTCTGAGTGGTCGTCCACAAACTTTTAAATGCTCTAGCAAACAATATATCATTTCATACAGAGCTGGGCATAATTAATGTTTGTTACATGCTTTATTTTGATGTACAAAGATTTTTTGAAAGTTATAAGCCACTGGTGAATAAAATGTAAACGCATTAACAAGGAAATGATAACCTACTATAATAAACGTTATTGTAATTATGTCCAAATGCACAGCTAAAAATGAAATGCATTTCTACGAAACACAATTTCTCGTGAAAACGCATGGTTTTGCGCAAGTGAAAGACGAATGATAAAAGATTTTGGCTAACGTTTCTTACATTTACAGTAGGACTGAATTTATTATTATCACCTTAAACGGTCTCAGCTTGTGCTATTCACATAAAACCGAATTTCACTTGCATTTGTGTTCAAACTTAGACCGCTATATCGTGGCAAGGGATAAAGGTTTCACAAAACAATAGCATAGCCATTAATTACACGATTTTGTATAACTTCTTACAACATTTGAACCGATTCGCGCAATTTGGGAACATAGAAGTGCCGTGGCGTGCTTAGAAAGGCTCACAGAAACGTGTATTTTGCACATAAAATCCCACTCTACCTAAATTTTAGGAAGTGAGTTTTCAATTTTACCGTAGTAAGGCGTTCTGTATTTGTTTGATTTACTTGAAACCGTTTACGCGCATTCGATTCAAGTAAGTACTAATTTTATGTACTACAATAACCTCGAATCTAAACCATCTTATCTCGATAACGGATCAACATTATTGGAGTAAAACAAAATTGTTTTGACTCTATTTATGTACATTCGAGCAGTGTTTGAGCCGTTTCGTATCAGTTTCAAGTATAGAAGTGACGCGGTTCAGAAACCTCACAGGAAAAGGTGTTTCTTGTACGTAAAATCCAAACGAAGCAAGATTGTTTTGAAACTGTTGAAACTTATCTTGGACGAAGGTCTGACACACGAGTGGACCAAATTTGAACCATCAGTCTCACTACAGTCAGCAGTTATTCAAGGGCGACTGTTTTTTCTCATGAAATCCGAATGGTTCACATACAAATGGTATCATTAACTGAGCATTAATTTCAGCGCAATTACAGTCTTTTGCGAATTGAATTAATCAATTCATCCATTTGTTCTGAGCGCCAGCTCCGGGTCGTCGATCGAGCGTTGCTTATTATACCGCAAAAAAGCCACAGCAAAACCGATGTCAGAACGTCTATAAAAATGGCCGCAGGTCCGGGCTAAAGAAAAATATTTCTACCTTATGTTCTTAGGTCAAATAGGAACCTAACACCAAGAGCCCGCAAAAAACAATTCCGTGCGTGGCCTTTTCTACGCTGAAACAATTCATCTCTATTGCTTGTTACTTTAAATGTTTTTACTGTCTTTCATACTCCTTCATAACATTTTCGTGATACATTTATTTTCCTTTATTAATCCTCAATTCAATGTCTCTGTTCGTATGTGCGTTCTGTCCCAATTAATATTTTGTAAAGATGAAATTTTGAACTTTTGCTTTCTACACAATGTTTTCTATTACACATTTTCGCGACTTTGTTGCAGTTACATAGCTTTTGAGGCATCTGTTTGTTATTGCTGTCAGTCTCTAGGCATTAGTTAGCGCCTTCCTCTGAAACATCCCGCCTTCCAGGAGTGACATTGCTGGTCAACTGCTGCGAGTTTGGAATGTGGGAGAGAGGTACTGGCGGAAGTAAACCTTGGGAACCGGTAATCGAAATCGGGACCCCGTGATCCGGAGGCAGCAACGCTAGCCACTAGAACAGTAACTGCGGACATCATCAGAAGAGGAAAAATCTGTTTTTCATTGTTGTGAGCCCAGAAATTCCATGAAAAGCAACAAACAATTGGCTTTTACCTGTCAAGAGACTGTTCCAAGATATGTTCAACATGCTGCCCAACGTCTTCTGCACAAGTTGAGATTGAGAAAAAACATGTTCCTCAACAGAACGGAGTATCTCTGGGGTCACGTTGAGAATGCGTTGGGCAATTTGTGCCTTCAGTTGAGCTACATTCGTAATGGGAGCCCTGAACACAACATCTTTCACAGGCAGAGATTGCAATGAGACTGTGGGGGATGAATTAGAAGAAGGGTTTAGGAGAGAATACGAGCTAGGTACTAGGAATAACAGAGGAGAAAGACTAACGGAGTTTTGCAATAAATTTTTAGGTGCTAATAGCGAATATTGTCTTCAAAACTCACAAGAGGAGGAGGCATACGTGTAATAGGCCAGAAATAGACGGCGAATCCAGCTGAATTACATTTTTGTAAGGCATAAGTTCCGAAATCAGATACTGAATTGTAGGTCTTACCCAGGAGCAGATATAGATTCAAACCGCAATTTGGTATTCATGGAGAGTTGGCTGAAGATCAAGAAACCATTTAGAAAGATTCAGTGCGCAAGATAGTGGGTTACGGAAGTACTAAGGAATGAAAAGATAGGCTTTGAGTTCTCTGAAGCTATAGATACTGCGAAAAATATATTAGTCAGTAGGCAGTTCAGATGAAGAGAAATGGCAGTCATAAACGTTCGAAAGAAAAACGTAAATACGCGAAAGGTAACTGCGAAAAAACCATGTCTAACAGGAAATACTTCAGCTGGCCGACGAAAGAAGGAACTACAAAAATGTTCAGGCATGTTCAGGAATATAGAAGGGCAAAACACTTAGGAACTAAATGGGATATCCAGGGAAGCAAAGGCGAAATGACTACATGAAAAATGTGAAGCAGTCGGACAATAAATTACTGTCGAAAGGACTGACTCAGCATGTAGAAAAGTAAAACGAAGGCGTTAACATTAAGAGTGCAATGGAAATTCCTCTACTAAATGAATACGGGAGAAAGGATGCGTGGAAAGAGTACATTGAAGTCCTCTGTGAGGGGGAGGACTTGCCTGATGACATCATGGAAAAAGTAAGTAACGAAAGTCGACAGGGAAGGGCATGGAGAAGCAGCATTAGAGTAAGAATTTAAGAGAGTTTTCGATGAGTTGCGGTCACATAATGGAGAGGGGATGGATAACATTCAGTCAGAATTTCTAAAATTATTCGGGGGTGTGGGAACAAAACGACTAGTCACGTTGGTGTGTAGAATAAATGAGACTAGTGACTTGCAGTGTGACTTCCGGAAAAATATCAGTCGGCAGAAATGGATGGGTTTGAGTGACTTACAGCGATGGACTAGTGGGTTTGTTTAGGGGAGCTGGTGGGACTATGAGGTGAGTTGCATGTTAACAAAAGCCCGAGTACGTTCGCATGACACAATTTTTAAGAAAGTTTTTTAAAGGCACTGAAAAAGGTAAATTGAGGGAGCTGATAACGTGCTTTTCAGTCAGAGTCCTTTAAATAAACAGGAACTTATTCGAATTTTTGGTACTCCCATAGGAGCATTGTTCCACCGGTTGACAGATCCTTGGAATACTCGTAGAAACGGGGTTAGTCTACAGAATGTTCCATGGTCACTCATTGTACAGTGTCATGCGAGTGAGGAATCCTAGAGCAAACGTTTATCTAACTCCACGCGAGCATGAAGCAAGTCCTGAAAATGAGTAATTTTGCACGGATATGGATACATGATGTTTCGGAGAATTTTATGCACTGGTCTCACAGGCATGTCCAAAGTTCGGGTAATTCCCCGTGCACTCCATGTTTACACACCTCTGCTCGAGCCCCCTGGCAATGCAGAATATTTCATCAGGAATATCGTTATCATTTACTCCAGACCCTTGGCAGACATCGGACCAACAATCTTTTCCATACCCCTGAGTGTCCAGAACTTCTGCAGAGCTGCTGGCGCACAGTCACCGTTCTTGTAAAAGACCTTTACAAGCAGCTTGCGATCCTGTATTGAGATAGTTACTCTGAGTATCTCAGACGCAAACTGAAAAACAGTCGTTTACCACGTGTCTTGTATTTTGCATATTTTCCCCCTTACTGCGACATCTGATGGCAAACCTTTCGTATTTCTTTTCCTGTAGCGTTTCCGCCTTTTTCGATAAAAATCCGTTCAAGTTATAAACAGTTCTGAGAAGTGGTTAGCTGTTTTGAAACTGGAACTAAAATTTTTATAACCCTATGACTCGATAACGTTATATTCCTTTCTAACACCATAATTGTAATGAACACCCGCAATCGAGTTAAACAGATTACGAAAATCAATTTTGAGTTATCATTAGTAGGGTCCTGATTTAAAGGTCTTATCCTTATACACCCCATTATGATCTGAGCAATTGTCGTGTTGTTATCAGGAGGTCGAGCGGAGAGCGAGATTAAGTGATCCTGCAGACTGCCAAGGCGCTAACGAAACGTCATTAAATTAAAATCATTTATCGGCGGGAATTTTGCAGTCACTCAGTCTTCTTCCCTGTGCTGTCTATCAGCGAACGTGCCGAGTCCGCGCTGCTTGAAAGCGCGAGAGGTAGCGCGTCAGTGCCAGGCAAGGAGGAACTTGCCGAACACAGGTGCCGTGTTCCCCGTTGTTAGCGCTGCGGCTACGTCACAGGAGACTGCGTCCCTGCAGCCCGGCGTGGCCGTGGACGTCCGTCAGAGCCTCAGCGTTCTGGACGAGTGGATCCGCACCGAGGCTCGGTCCCAGGAATCTGCTCGTGCCTGTTGTCGGTTGTCGAGGTGGTGTTTAGGCAGGAGACTCAGCAGCAACACACAGCCGGTAAGGCTGTACTTGTACTGCCCCAGTAGCGGTGACACGGGCGCCCAGCCTAAGCTGAACAGCTCGGAGAGAGGTAGATCGGCTCTTCATCGACGAAAGACAGGCTCCCCCCCCCCCCCGCCATTCCCAGTCAGCTACTGTTGTGGTCGGCAGGAAAGCGGATCGTGTATCAGAAGTCCCCTGTGAGGCAGGACGGCTGTAGATTTGCAGCAGTGGACTCCAAGTTGCCGGAAGCTTGTAGATGGTAGTTGAATTCACCACAGCATCCTGTAAATTGGGAATGAAGTGGAACTATCACCCTCCCCCTCCCCCTCGCGCATACTGGTGACTGAGATGACTGAATATCCTCTCTTTCCAAGCCTGTAAGCGCTCTCGTCTGCTCTAGTGTTTAACTTCAGGGTTTCAGAGACTTCCTTTATGTGAACTTTGCATACCTAAAGGTATTCTTATGACAGTCTGATGAAATGCGCTCGTAGATTGTTTGTACTTTTGGCCTCCAACGTTGACATTCAGTTACAACACCGTTACGAAGCCGGTAGCAGTTGCGGCCCAGTTAGCCGTCTCTGTCGGTTCTTAACAAAATATTATCCGTGCACTACTTACTGTTCCACTCTGCAACATACCTAAAAACGCTTAAATCTTTCTTAAAGGTCTCAAAGGAAGCTAAATTGGACTTACACAGAAAAAGTGGAGACTAAAAGGACTTGTTGCTACAAAACATGATTTTTAAATAGAATTTCTGATACAATACTATGGAAAAAATTCGCAAAAGAGCTTCTGTAAAGTTTGGGAGGTAGGATACGAGGTGCTGGCAGAAGTAAAGCTGTGAGGACGGGGCGAGAGTCGTGCTTGGGTAGCTCAGTTGGTAGAGCACTTGCCCGCGAAAGGCAAAGGTCCCGAGTTCGAGTCTCGGTCCGGCACACAGTTTTAATCTGCCAGGAAGTTTCATACGGAGCTGCTGATTCATGATAACGCACGTCCCCACATCGAAAATGTCGTAATGTACAAGTCACGCCAATGTAAGTGGGAGCCACTTGAACACCCGGCCTGTAGTACTGATCTCATCCCGATGGATTATCACGCCACCGCTCTCTTAAAATAAGACCTTGGCAAATCAGCTGTACCTGTCGGAGGATGTGTATCAGGTAGTTACGGACTTCGTCAACCAGCAGACTTGTTGTTTTAGCTAACAGTTATCTCCAGCCTGACGCGTCGGTGGAATGATTTCCTGAATGCCCACGGCGATTTTTCCTGATCGGCATACCGATTCTGGACTGTACGGCTTTTAAGCAGAAACTTTCTAATCGTTCTTTATAAAATTAGATTACTGGCAAGCATATGTGATTAAGCATAAGTTGACATTTTACATGATTAGATCTTATTTTTTGAGTTACTGTCATCTTCTTAGTAATATTTTGATTAGGTAATCCGTTCTAAAAAGACATTTACTTCAGTACCAAGCTCCACAGCTCAGATGACGCGCTCCACTAGTAAGTAGAGCAAAAACAGACTGAACGATTAAATTCTCCTATGGCAAATCTTAAAGCGGACAGCTTTCGTCTAGACTTTAGTGAGGATTTATTGTCATCTAATCTGCCATGGGTCGTTCTAAGGAACACAACATTTTACGACCTTCCTGCAATATACAAGGAAAGTCGACAATGCAAAAATTATTTGTAACAGATGTATGAAAAGGCTATTGCTGGTAGTAAAACAGACATTTATGACCACTCCCTCCGGCGTTCAGTCGACGGGACTACAGACGTCTATAGCAGACCTTTCTCAGCCTCCAGAAATGTACTGAGAGACAGCAGAAAAGTTTCATACTACACAGCTTAGAAGTGTGGTTCATTGTGTACTGCATTTCCGAAATGTTGTGATTGTAGCGTTAGGCCACGTACTGTGGTCATACTCAGGTACGCATAGCAAGTCTGTGTTTTGTGTGAGTGACAAATGATAGGATTTTTTCCGTAAAAGGCGTCCCATTACTATATTACCAAAAGAGAAGATAGTTGTAGCACCGGTAAATATCTCAACTGCTTGTGAATTTTTCCGAGTTTCGACATAGGGAATAATTAGTAGCTCATTTGCCACAAAGAACTAGAATGGCCCTGTCAAAAACATAATAACCGGTTCTATGTTAATATTGGAGTCCATTACACCTTCAACTGAAGGATTCAAAAAACGCTAAAATCAGTCTTACAAAAACCGAATAATGCGGGCGCTAATCATCACCAATATTCGCTGGTTAGCATCGGTCCCAGGGCAGGATGAGTAAATCGCGCGACGTGACTCTGCCGTTGCTTAGCAACTGTCAGATTTGAGAGCTCAAGTGTTGAGTGTTACTTAAGTAAATAAATTAGTGAAATCAAAGTGAACTAGAAATTAGAATATAAATGGAAAACTTGGTTTAGTTTAGAGAGTTACATACTGGCATTCAGCGGGCAGAACAGAACAAACAATGACCGTGGAGTCAGCGAGTTCCACATAAGCGGGCGCTGTCGATTCAGCCGTCAGGGCATCGCCCGACCGGCTCACGTGTTTCTCAGTTGTCGCATGTGAGCAAAGGCCCTCGCCTACATTCCAAGAGCCAATGACCGACGTTAAGAAGATTCTTCGAGAAGCTTTTCAACGTGACGGAAGAGGCAATGACCGGCTCACGTGTTTCTCAGTCGTCACATGCGATCAGAGGCCCCCGCCTACATTCCAAGAGCCAATGACCGAGGTCAAGAAGATTCTTCGAGAAGCTTTTCAACGTGACAGAAGAGGCAATGGCCGTGAAGTCGTTCACCTCCAGTGAACTGAAGTGAATAAATACGCGAGACGCGGTGGGCCCGACAGAGGAAGACAGATGAAGACAGATGAAGACAGACGGAGACGAAGACGAGAGACGAAGGAAGAAAAGAAGAGTAGCAGTAGTTTTCAGTCAGTTTCGGTGCTGAAGACCGTCATGCAAGAAGAGACTGCATCATGCACAGACGCACCAAGTCCGCCGCTGTAATGGAATAGCAAGCAGCGGCCGCGGCGCCAGAAGACAGAAGTTAAAAGGTATTGGAAGTCTGGTTTTTACATACCCGGGTGACTCGTGAGGACGGGAAGGAGACGGCCTCACATCAGTAGTTACCTGTGAGCTGGGATGAAGACCTGACAGCCGAAGACTGGCAAGCGGGAGTCCGTGGTTCGAGTTCGGGACACTGGCCTTCCCCCGCCGCGCCGCTCCGCTGGTCGACGCACAACACACGCGGCCGCTTAGAGAAGAGAAACACTGGGACGTCACATTCAAGGTATCACCATCCGATGCACGACGTCGCTCGCAATAATTAAACGGGCCACCTCGCGCTGCGCGTCTCCGGTCAGCTGGGCGAGACGGCGACACGAGATACACACCGCTACGCGTAATCAGACGCCGCCGCCGCCGCCGCCGCCGCCGCCGCCGCCGCTGTCGCAGCACAAGGCTACGCAAACGACACGGCTGCCGCTCTCCGAACCAGAACATCCAGTAAGATACAGTTGTACGAAACTTTCAATAAAAGTTATCTTATGTAAAAATGATGTTTCATTCGACCTCATACCCGAGCCAAGGGAGAACCCACCCTGCCCACATGCTGTAAGAGAGAAAAGTTAATTTATTTAATATTTTCACCCTGACAGAATGCTTTAGAATGCTCATCCTGACAATTGACAGCATCCAAAGAGAAAATCCAGTTACATTGAGTGACAGAAGTGTCACATTTAGTAACACAACTGTTACATTTGGTCTCAGAAGCCGTTACAGTTGTTACATTTGGTGTCAGAGAAAAAATCCTTGGCTCAATATGAGGTGTGAATGACAGTCACTAAAGGTCCACAGTTAGTATTTTATAATGTGTGAAGGGATAGAGGTTTGCATAGCAGTCGTAATATTTTCTTTATTTAGAAGTGTATTTTCTCTCATGATTTTAACAGTTTGTCGGAAATATTTAAACATCTTTTAAATTCAGTGTAGGTAGATTGTGTAACTAACAGTTTGTAAAATGATGACACGAAATCGTACAAAGTCAGAGTCAGCACCACAAGCGGTTTCTACTGATGAAGCTATTCAGATCTTAGTTAATGAAATAGAACAGCTTAAAATGATAATAATGCATTATTTAAACAGTTGAGTGAGGTTAGCAAACCAGTTCAATCCCTCCCACCCTAGATTCCTCAGCAGCAGCCTTAGTAACTCCTTTTTCAGGTAAACCTGGCGAGGACATAACAGCCTTTTTTGATGATTTAGTAGCAGCTGCAAAGTTAGGATCATGGTCAGATGAACAGCTCTTACAAATGACAAAGTTAAGATTGACAGGAGAGGCTAAAGCACACGTCTTATACCATGAAGAATTACGGAATGCTCCAACATTTGAGGAATTGAAGAAAGGATTGCTTAAACGTTTTCAAAAACAGAACAGCTGTAGATTTTATAGGGAACAGTTAAACATTATCACTCAGAGGCAAAACGAGTCGTTAGAAAGCTTTGTAGATAGGATTAGAAAAGTTAATATTAACACCTATCAGTTGACAACTAGTGATGAAGCAAATAAAGTTATTTTACAAGAGGCAGAAAATAGAGCTCTGGATACATTTTTACGTGGGTTACCTCCTGAAACGTCCCGTCGTGTCAGGGCAGAGTTTCCTAAAAATTTAGCAGAAGCTGTATCTGTGGCGACAGCTTTTGAAGAAATTGACATTGCCACCAGATGCAAGGAGAAGCGAAATATATTTTCAGCAGGAGTACGATGTTTTAGGTGCGATCGACACGGACATATAGCAAAAAATTGCAGACAACCTCAATGCACTAATTGTCAAAGAATAGGTCACACATTCAAGGAATGCAGGTCTAAGAAAGTTTTTGGAAATAGAAATCAGTTAAACTCAAACGGGAATGTCGGAGCCGCCGCCAGGCGTTCCCAATAAAATTTCATGCCATTAAGGCGAATGTGAAGGCGGAATGCTGGTTATCTGCTACCATACAGGATAAAGAGGCAAGGATACTGGTGGATACAGGCGCAAACGTATCAATAGTAAGTAATGAATGTATTGGAGAAAAGAAATATGACCCTCCAAGGTATAGTTTGAGTGGAGTAGGAGGAGGTACAGTTAAGTCATTAGGATGTACATCATTGATTTTCTATATTCACGGTGTACAATTTCAAGAAGATGTAGAAGTGGTACCAAAGGTAACTGACGGGTACGACGCGATCCTAGGGTTGGATTTCCTGAATAAACATCACGCTAAAATCGACCTCAGACAGCAAACTGTAGAACTTAGCGGAATAGTGTTTCAGCAAGGTGACACCGCTGCAAAGGGCCCTCTGCCGCAAGATTTCCCTAACCGGAAGGCGAAATCAACTATACTGCGTGCAACGTCCTTGAAGGTTGATTCGCGGGATCAGATACCATCTGGCTCAGGAAAACTTCTCTGGATGACCGTTGACCACGAAGTACCTACAGATACAGTGTGTCTAATAGAGCCATTAGAGGAAAATGAGGAATTAGATGTATCACATTGTTTTGTACGTAGGAGTGTTGTACGGGTTCAATACGTTGAGGGAGAAAAAAAAGTACCGGTACATATTGACAATTTCGGAGTGGAGGACAAAGAGTTGCATAAGGGAATATTAGTGGCTACAGTCAGTACTTTTGAAGAAGAAGATTTCATTTGGTCAGATATTAATGATGGTCAGAAACCAGACGCCTACAAAACCGCATTGCGCCAGAAGATTGAGCATTTGAAAGGAAAGGATAGAGACACGATAGAAGCAGTTTTAGTTGAGTTCCAAGATTTATTTAATGCAGAAGGTCCACTGCCAGCAACAGATATCACACAGCATAGGATCCCAACAGGAAATAGCCCCCCAGTTTATAGGAAGCCTTATAGAGTTCCGCATCACTTACAGCCAGTACTGGATGAATTTTTGGAACAGCATCTAAAAGATGGAATTATAGAATATTCTGATTCTCCTTATAATTCAAATATTGTAATTATTCCAAAGAAGTCTCCCGACGGTACGAAACGATATAGATTTTGTTGTGACTACAGACACCTTAACAAACAAACTATCTCAGATGTTTATCCTCTTCCAAACATTACAGATATCATTGACAGTTTGGGTAACAGTAAATACTTTTCAACAATCGATTTACGTAGCGGATATCATCAATTGGAAGTTGCACCTGAAGATAGGCATAAAACAGCATTTTCTACCCCTGGAGGCCACTGGCAATTTAAAAGAATGCCTTTCGGTTTGAAAAATGCACCAGCAACTTTTCAAAGACTACTCGATGGAGTATTGCGAGGACTCAAAACTCAGCAATGTTGTGTATATCTAGACGATATTATTGTATTCTCCAGAGACATTAATGAACAAGCTGTGCGTCTGCGTAATGTTTTTCAGAGACTTAGAAAAGCTAAATTAACATTAAATATGGAAAAATGTAGTTTTGCATTGACAGAGGTTACATACCTTGGGCATGTCATTAGTGTAAAAGGAATTAAAACAGATCCTCGATTAATTTCGGCAGTTAAGGACTTCCCAACACCACAACGCGTTAAGGAGGTACAAAGTTTCATTGGTCTCGCATCGTATTACCGAAAATATGTTCAAAATTTTGCTGAAATTGGCCGACCCTTAACCCAATTATTGAAAAATGGTGCAAAATTTCATTGGTCTGAAGATTGTGAATCTGCATTTCAAACCCTTAAAGATAAGTTAACACACAGTCCAGTATTAGCCTACCCAGATTATAACAAAGAATTTATTTTATCCTGTGACGCAAGTGGTCATTCAGTAGGAGTTGTTTTGAGTCAGAATATTAATGGCGCGGAACACCCCATAGCCTATGCTTCGAGACAACTAACAACGGCAGAAAGAAATTATTCCACAACGGAGAAAGAATTGTTAAGTGTTATTTATGGTATCAAATACTTTAAATGCTACTTGTATGGTAGAAAATTCAAGGTCATTACAGACCACGCAGCTTTAAAATGGTTGCTTGGATTAAAGGATCCATCTAGTTGTCTTACCCGTTGGGCCCTATGTCTTTCCGAAATGGATTTCGAAGTTATGCATAAACCAGGCAAAAAACACACGAATGCAGATTGCCTAAGTCGGAAAATAGCACTTTTGGAAGCAACAGGCCGAGATACTGAGGACTGGAGAAAGGCACAAGATGAGGATACAGAATGTAAAAAATACGCAACTCAAAAACAATTTTGCTTTGAAGATGGTGTATTATGCCGTAAAACAAAACTTGGACCGCGAATTGTTGTTCCCCAACACCTTAGACAAGAAATAATGGCAGAGGCCCACGATCATATCCTTGCAGGACACGGTGGGCAGCGGACAACCGAAAGACGTGTAGCAGAGCGATTTTGGTGGCAAACCAGAAAGCAGGATGTTGCGCAGTACGTTCGTAATTGCATTGCGTGCGCACAACGAGCTGAACTTTCTCGTTCAAAAATACCCTTACAGCGGCTCCCCGAGACTTCATGTCCATTTCAAATCTGCGGATTGGATCTCTACGGGCCATTTCATAAAACACCTGCTGGTAATAAGTATGTTCTTACAATTATCGATCACTTTTCACGCTATCTAGCTATGGTGAGTCTCCCAGATCAGCAAGCAAATACAGTTGCCCAAGCTTTAGTTAACAACTGGATACTTAAATTTGGCGTACCTGAAGCTATTATCACAGATCAGGGATCTAATTTTATGTCTGAATTAATGAAACAGCTATGCCACTTATTAAAAATACGCAAATTACGCACAACTCCGTTACACCCTCAGTGCAACGGGCGCACAGAAAGAGTTCATCGGACAATTGGCAAGATGCTTAGTTATTATATTAACGAACAACATTCTAATTGGGATACGTATTTACCAATAATCGTGTCGGTATACAACGCCAAAACGCATGAAGCAACTGGCATGTCACCTTATGAAGTGGTCTATGGGAAAAAAATGCCGTCCCCTTTTGATGTAATCAGGCAGAAAAACGGAAAAGTCGGAGAAACAGTAAGAGATTTCAGTCGAATGATGAAGGATGTATGGAAAAAGGTTCAAAAATCTAATACAAAGGCTTTGGAACGACAGGAAAGATCAGGTAATACCCAAGCTAAATATCCAAATTACAAAATCGGTCAGTGGGTTATGCTTTCAACTCCTTACATAGTTAAAGGAAAAACGAAGAAATTTGTAACAAACTACAGAGGTCCTTATCAAATTATTGAGATCACGTCACCAGTCAACGTTAAATTGCAACTGCCCACCCGAACTACCATTGTCCATGCAAGTCGTTTAAAACCTTTTAAGGGCGCTCCAGATGTAATTCCTTCAACAATAGTGTCTGCTTTTCCGAAGGGTGGAGGAAGTTCCCGTAAAGGAAAAAGAGTGGCCACGCCGGCACAACATACAGACATGGCACCATACAATCTTCAACCAAGAGTGCGAATGTCCTAGTTGAATCTTAGTAGACTGTGGATAATATACAAATGTAAATAATTAATAAATGATAATGGTTTATTTTTTAAGAAAAAAATAAGTTGAACGTAGAAACATGTAGATCTTGTAGTTAACAATGTATTCCTTCTGTTCTTTGTTTTTGTTTTTACTAGGTTTGTAGGTTCATAACCATGTTGTTTGCTTTTTTCAGAAAACGCCATGCAAGCATTTCCTACACAAAACCTGTCCTACCTCAATTACTCCCTTGACAGTTCCCTTCTGAAGTCATTAGATATGTTCATAAACTCACAGCAAGGCAAAATTGATGCCAATGTTATGATGCAACATGTCTTAAAATTAAAAGGTGAACGCAAAACTAAAATTATAATGCTAGGAACGGGTATACCTGGAACCTTTGTCTTGGTGTTTCTGCTTTGTACAGTTTTCTTTTATTTAAGACGAAAAAATAAGCCAAATAATAATATACCACTTCATCAAATCCCTGTTAACTGGATACCACATTCTTAAATGATGTACTTCAGTAGTTACTTTTGAGAATTAGTGTATTAATTTTGTTCATTGTACTTCATTCTTTATTAAACAGTCTCTTGTTAACATAAACAATACTGTAGAATATATATTCTTGCATTAGTATAGCGTAGATTAAACAGCTGTTGCTATGTAATTTTCTAAGTGCAAAATCTATTTTTTGTGTATTCATTGTCATCAAGATTTGTTACACTTATTACAACCATTTATGTAAGAACTATGTGATTCATGACCTTACAGTGCTTTTGTAAAGTGATAAAGTATTTTCCACATACTTAATGTGAAGCGTGTGTAATCTTCTAACTCGAGAGTTGTCAGTGTTTGTGCTTTTGCCGTGTAAAGAGTGGAGGAATGTTGAGTGGTAAATTCGAGGGCGAATTTCTCCGAAGGGTGGAGGAATGTTGAGTGCTACTTAAGTAAATAAATTAGTGAAATCAAAGTGAACTAGAAATTAGAATATAAATGGAAAACTTGGTTTAGTTTAGAGAGTTACATACTGGCATTCAGCGGGCAGAACAGAACAAACAATGACCGTGGAGTCAGCGAGTTCCACATAAGCGTGCGCTGTCGATTCAGCCGTCAGGGCATCGCCCGACCGGCTCACGTGTTTCTCAGTTGTCGCATGTGAGCAAAGGCCCTCGCCTACATTCCAAGAGCCAATGACCGACGTTAAGAAGATTCTTCGAGAAGCTTTTCAACGTGACGGAAGAGGCAATGACCGGCTCACGTGTTTCTCAGTCGTCACATGCGATCAGAGGCCCCCGCCTACATTCCAAGAGCCAATGACCGAGGTCAAGAAGATTCTTCGAGAAGCTTTTCAACGTGACAGAAGAGGCAATGGCCGTGAAGTCGTTCACCTCCAGTGAACTGAAGTGAATAAATACGCGAGACGCGGTGGGCCCGACAGAGGAAGACAGATGAAGACAGATGAAGACAGACGGAGACGAAGACGAGAGACGAAGGAAGAAAAGAAGAGTAGCAGTAGTTTTCAGTCAGTTTCGGTGCTGAAGACCGTCATGCAAGAAGAGACTGCATCATGCACAGACGCACCAAGTCCGCCGCTGTAATGGAATAGCAAGCAGCGGCCGCGGCGCCAGAAGACAGAAGTTAAAAGGTATTGGAAGTCTGGTTTTTACATACCCGGGTGACTCGTGAGGACGGGAAGGAGACGGCCTCACATCAGTAGTTACCTGTGAGCTGGGATGAAGACCTGACAGCCGAAGACTGGCAAGCGGGAGTCCGTGGTTCGAGTTCGGGACACTGGCCTTCCCCCGCCGCGCCGCTCCGCTGGTCGACGCACAACACACGCGGCCGCTTAGAGAAGAGAAACACTGGGACGTCACATTCAAGGTATCACCATCCGATGCACGACGTCGCTCGCAATAATTAAACGGGCCACCTCGCGCTGCGCGTCTCCGGTCAGCTGGGCGAGACGGCGACACGAGATACACACCGCTACGCGTAATCAGACGCCGCCGCCGCCGCCGCCGCCGCCGCCGCCGCCGCTGTCGCAGCACAAGGCTACGCAAACGACACGGCTGCCGCTCTCCGAACCAGAACATCCAGTAAGATACAGTTGTACGAAACTTTCAATAAAAGTTATCTTATGTAAAAATGATGTTTCATTCGACCTCATACCCGAGCCAAGGGAGAACCCACCCTGCCCACATGCTGTAAGAGAGAAAAGTTAATTTATTTAATATTTTCACCCTGACAGAATGCTTTAGAATGCTCATCCTGACAATTGACAGCATCCAAAGAGAAAATCCAGTTACATTGAGTGACAGAAGTGTCACATTTAGTAACACAACTGTTACATTTGGTCTCAGAAGCCGTTACAGTTGTTACACAAGTCATCCGGGCGTGTGTCGGAGTTCTCTGAGAGGAATACAGTGATTACAGAGTTTGCTGCCGTTCTTAGCACTTAGAAGTTAAATAAGGTTTTGAAAGAAGGTTAACTGTTGAAGAGAAGCAGACTTGTGACGAAAAACAATGGACGTAAGTGACCAATCCATATTCAGCCATCATAACAAGTCCACGCTGAAATCTGATACTGTAGGCAACAATTTCAAAAGCTGTTACTGCTGAATGCTGTGTGTCCTAATGAGAGTAAGATACAGCGTGAATCCGAGCATTGCCAAAACCACTTCCAAAGTTTATACGCGTATTTCCTTAGTATTTTAGCTTGGGAGTCTCCTGTGAATCGAGCATCACTCAGCTTCGATAGATATGCTCCGCAAACCACTTTACGGTGTGTGGCACAGAGTGTTTCAGCACTCCTGCCTTCCCTTTTGTATTCGCACGTAGTACAGGGAAGGTCTCCTGTAAACAAACCATCGTAACGACTCCGATTGTTCTGATTTCCCAGCAGTTAGCATTTCGTGAAAATATGTTGCCCATCGTTCTTCGACATGTATGCTCTTGAAATTTCTGCAGTACCTTCTTCGTGATGTACAACATCTTGCGGCGTCTGCGACTAGAGTACGTATTTTGAGCATACCGTAACGTTCTCACGACAACTCGAGAATCCTTCGACGAAACGTACCGACCTTAGTTGAATCTTCTCAGTCACTTATATTAGTCAAACCAGACAAAGGCTCCTGAGTGATCAGCAATTCTTAAAAATCGGTCGAACAAAATTTTTGTAAGCCACTTCTCTCGTGAATGAATTACAGTAATACTGGCCTGCAATTATGTGCATGTACCCGACGACCCCCCTTGAATACGGTAATGCCTTGCACTTCTTTTCCAATCGCTTGATGCGAGTAATCTGTGTAGAATATCGCACTGTCTCATGCATCAACAATGTGCTTCCTCTGATGAACGATTTCTGTTGATTTCCTATTTCGTGGTCGCTTGTTTCAAAACTAGCTCTTCGGAATTTGTGCGATGATTCAAAGGAGCAATAATTGTTAAGCTTCGTGGCGTAATATTTTGGGACAGTCAAATACAGCAATTCGACCTTTACTGTATTCTATTTTTGGGCCAGTAGGGATAACGCTGCAACTAATTAGAAAACTTCTATCCTTTAAGCGGACTTGCGATGAACACACGCACATTCAGTGGATCTACACTTACGATGCTCTCAGCTTGAGCCTCATGAGACTGACAAAACGAGCAGCGGATACCTCTCCGCTAAACCACGTGAAACTAGCGTAGATGCAGTGATCGAGAGTGCACGCTGCTAAATTTTAACTCCAGTTCAGGTGTGTGCATGTTCCTACAAACAGTAAATATACGGTCGAAGGAAACAGGTCTGTTAAACGGTTCATCTGCAACCCTCCGACCCTTCGCCATCTTAGATTAATTCTTCGGGATATATGCTAAGCAAAACAGATCGCCTTATATCCGTTGTCAATCGAATTAAATTTTTTAGAGATTCAAGAGGGATCGATTTCGATTTGTTTTGAGTTCGTAGCGTGAATGTAAAACTGCAGTAGTAAAACAAGCATCCCAATTAAATAACGTGTTTTGTCACTACGTACTAACCTATTTGTCTGATTACCATTAAGTCCTTTATGCTCAGTACACATGAAGGTGGAAGTGAATTAAAATATGTGGTTAGATACATCTGAAAAGAATTTTAGGAATAAATAGTTAAAAAATAATCCCAGATACGGAATTATTTTCGCTATTGCCTCTCATTATCGCAATTTACTGTTGCACTACTTAGAACCATTCATTATGTGCTACGAAATTGAAGTGTTTCGTAGGACAGCGTTCATACTGAATGTCATTATCATCTTAGCATTAACATTACCATTGCGTTTCTCGAAACATTTTATAGAAGTTTACATGTTCAGTAAAGTATGTTTTACGTAAGTTTTCTTAGTCATTAGAAGGTAAAGACACTGCACCGTGCATGTCGTCATGGGATGTACGTATTAATCTTCCTCCATTCCGCAGGATTTTGCACCTAAGTACGATACATAAAATGACAATTTAGATTTTAACAACTTGTTTGCATGTTCCTGAAACTACGATCTTCAGTATTCTTATTCGGATACAACGATATATCAATCACAAGAACGGTGTAACATGAATATAATTAGTTAAATACTCTCAAGTCTGATGCTGATGTTCCTCACAAGATGTATGCTACAAAGTCACCGAATTTTCTGATTCTGCTGCGGCTGCACATTGGGCTGTGTTGTAACAATGGTAACTGTTTACAGTAAACGCAACTAGCAGTTAATCTGAGAATCTCATGTGTCTGATCATGATATATTTACTATCGGACTATTTACTGAAATTTATGACTAATGCAATGAAATAAACTGTTTAGTTTTGTTGGTCGTAGGAATCGTTCCCTACTTAAGAGACAACCCAGAAAGAGGGATGGATGTGGATGCTAACCATGGCCGATTTACTCCATGACGCACTGTTTCACCCCTTACCCTTCATCTCTAAACAAAATAACGAAAGATCTTAGTAAGCTCCAGGAAGGAAGGAAGATAATGAAAAGTTGATTACTAGGATCCAAAAATTTACCACCTGATTTCTAGAGCTGCGTTGGACCTTCGGCCTATGCTGTGAAGCTCTATATTCACAGACGTGGAAAGTTGGTTTTGACGTCTCGTCGACTTTCGTATTGGGCAAAGGTGTACTATTAAATGGCTCATAAACTTTTCAGGTGAACCAATCCCGTTTCTTAAGTTGCTAGAGAAAATGAATTAAATTTCACGTGAGGTTGCTGAATGACGGTGAGAGTAATTTTAGATGTATGAAACTCCAGAGAGTTAACCGCTCCGCCAACACTACAGCATGGCTACAACTTTACAAGAGAAATCGTTTTATGTGTTGGAATTTGCGTGAGTTCAGTCCCTTGTTCACGTCCAACGTCATTTCGCCGGCGATACAGCAAGAAGCCGCCTCTGCACTTGTAGATTTATTAGTGGTATACAAAATACTTGAAAGTTGGTTGTATACCCACAGGGAAGGTCATTGGTCGGCTACGCACGTGTGATGATAACGTCGACCATATCCGAGACGCGTTCACACAGAGCCCTCTCAAGTCCACAAGAAGGCAAGGACAGGAATGTAAAGTTCCTCAAACAACTGTGTGGGTGTTCTGAAACGACGTCTGCATATGAATGGGGAGAGGGCAGGCTACAGAAGGCTTCCCGGGGAGGCCACTCCGGTTAGACTGACAAACAGATTCCAGGTGCTACTTGCGGCTGACAATGTCCCTCAGTCAGATGCAGTCGCTTGCCCTATTTCAAAAGAAATGTCTCGGCCTGCAAGATCCGGGCACTCACAAAGGTTTGGATTATTGGCAGCTGGGAGGTCCAATGTCAGGCGCGTTATGGAGACCCTAAGGGATATGGCTGCCAAGGAAGGGAAGAAAGCCCATGTGCATACCCGGTGGGGCCAATCCAGGTGTGGAACGGGTCCTTGCGGATGCCATGAAGAGCACAGGGTGGAGCCTACTGCAGGTGGCTAATAGAAAGTACTGATGTTCTAATCGTTATAGGTACTTAAAGTTATGCTTAGGCTACATTTATTGCGAAGAACCTAACGGTGTTCAGAAAGGATAGGCTAAATACAGCTGGCAGTCGCGTGTTTGTTGCTGTTAGAAGCAGTTTATCTTGTACCGAAATGGAAGTAGATAGTTCCTGTGAGTTAGTATGGGTACATGTCATTCTTGACAACCGGATAAAATAATAACTGGATCGTTTTACTGACCTCCCAGCTGAAATAATACACTTGCTGAAAGGTTGAAACAAAACTTCAGTCTAATTTCAAACACGTACCCGACTCATACAGTTATAGTTGGTGGTGACTTTAACTTGCCCTCGATATGTTGGTGAAAATACGTGTTTATATCCGAAGGTACCCATGAAACATCATGCGAAATTGTGCTAAACGCATTCTCTGAAAATTATTTCAAGTAATTAGTTGACCAACCTATTAGAATCCTAAATGATTGTATAAACACTGTTGATCTCTTAGCAGCCAGTTATCCTGAGCGAGTAACGAGCATCAAAACAGATACAGCAATCAGTGAACACAGGGTTGTTGTAGCGAGCCTAAGGACCTTAACTCCAAAAGCCACTAAAAATACTTCTATTCAAACAACCAGATAAAAATTTGCTTCACTGTTTCCTGACAGACAATTTCCTCCTTAATTAACAATGTAACCTGATACAGCTTGAATTCAAACAAATAGTATCGACAGCAATTGAAAGATTTATACCAAACAAATTAAAAAACGACTACACAAACCAGATCATAACACCGCTGCAGAAATAACGAAAAAGCATGCCAAACTTAAACGGACGCAAAACACCCAATATTGACGATCTTTTACAAAAGCTCGAAATTTAGTGCGGATATCAACATGAAATGCTTTTATTAGTTACCATAGAGGACCTTTGTCTCGAAACCTGGTAGAAAATCCAAAGAGATTTTGCTCGTATGTTATATATCTAGCGAGATGGCACAATCAGCGCTTTCTTGCGCGATAACATAGGAAATAATATCGATGACAGTACTAGCAATGCAGATTTGCTATACAAAGCCCTCCGAAATTCCTTCAACAAAGAAGACGTATCAAATATTTCATAATTTGAATCAAGAACAGCTGCCAACAAGAATAATTTTGCATTAAATTCCCTCGGAGTAGTGAAGAAACTCAAATCATTTAATAAAAGCAAGTTTTACGGTCCGGAATGAATGTGAATTAAGTTCCTATGAGAGTACGCTGATGCAATAGCTTCACAATTAACAATATAAACAACAGCTCGCTCGTCGAAAGATCCGTACACAAGGACAGGAAAATTTCACAGGTCGCACTAATACTCAAGGAAGGCAATAGGAGTAATCCACTAAATTACAGAACCCTAGCATTAACGTCGATATGCAGTCGGATTTTGGAACATATATTGTGATCAAACTTTTACCTCGAAGATTTAAAAAACATCGTTCTTAAGAAACAGAAGTAGCTGTATACTCAAAGGTGTGTTGAGCGGAATCTACAAAGGATTTCATATTGATTCCGTTTTTCTAGATTTCCAGAATGTAACTGGGTGATCTCTTATGATGCTAGTCAATTGTCAGGATGAGCATTACTGCAAAGGGCATTTCATTCCAAAACATTATGTCAGGGTGAGAAACACTAAATAAATTACTTTTCCCCTCTTAACAACACGTGGGCAGGGTGGGTTCTTCCTTGGCTCGGGTATGAGGTAGAATGAAACAGCATTTTACATAAGACAACTTTTATTGATGATTGTACAATGGTTTCCTTACTGGAGTGTTCTGGCTGGGAGAGTGGCAGCTGTGTCGTTTGCGAAGCCTCTTCTGTGTGAGCGGCGGCGTATGATTATGCCTGGCAGTGTGTATCTCGTGTCGCTGTTTCGCCCAGTTGACTGGAGACACGCATCGTGAGGTGGCTCGTTTAATTATTGAGAACGAAGTCATGAATTGGATGGTGATACCTCGGATGTGGCGTCCCAGTGTTTCTCTTCTCTATGCGGCCGCGTGTGTCAGTGTTGTGCGTCGGCCAGCGTCCCGGACTCGAACAACAGACTCCAGCTTGCCAGTCTTCGGCTGTCAGATCTTCATCACCAGCTCACAGGTGACTGCTGATGTGAGGCCGTCTCCTTCCCGTCCTCACGAGTCACTCGGGTACGTAAAAATCAGTCTTCAAATACCTTCTGACTTCTGTCTTCTGGAGGCGAGGCTGCTGCTTGCTATTCCATTACTGTGGCGGACTTGGTGCTTCTGTGTACGATGTAGTCTCTTCCTGCATGACGGTCTTCAGCACCGACTGAACTGTACGGGAACTGAACTCGAACCGAAACTGAGCTGCAAACTACTACTGTCTGGCCCACTGCGTCTCGCGTATTTATTCCCTTCAGTTCAATGGAGGTGAACGACATCACGGTCATTGCCTCTTCTTGAAAAGCTTCTCGAAGAATCTTCTTAACATCGGTCATTGGCTCTTGGAATGTAGGCGAGGGCCTTTGCTCACATGTGACAACTGAGAAACACGTGAGCCGGTCGGGCGATGCCCTGACAGCTGAATCTACAGCTTCCGCTTATATGGGGAGGGCGATGGCTTCTCCTGAACGTGTCGACTTCACGGTCATTGCCTCTGCTGCACTGCCTGCTATTTGCCAGTGTGTAACTCTTCTAAACTCAACTAAGTTTTTCATTTATTTTCTAATTTCTGCTTCACTTCACATTGATTTCACTAATTTATTTACCTATCTTAAGTACCACTCAACAAGAAGGCTTTTGTCACCGTACTTCACAAGTGGCTTGTAATCAAATAGCGTGCTTACTTGATATGGCCTCACTTATGCAAGTGGATACGTGTTTTTCTGTCAGAGAAGTCACAGTTCGTAGTAGACCGAGCGAGACTGTGCAGTGGTTAGCACACTGGACTCACATTCGGGAGGACGGCAGTTCAAACTCGCGTTCGACCATCCGTATTTAGATTTTCTGTAATTTCCCTCAATCGTTTCAGGCAAATGCCAGGATGATTACTTTGAAAGGTCACGGACGATTTCCTTCCCCAACCTTCCCTATATAGGGGGCAGAGTTTCATGGACATGATGCGGGATTTGGGATGAGCATCATTACATCACAAGCGTTTCTCGTTGCGGCGGGACCTTATCACGACTTTTCAGTCACCAGTTTACTCCTCCGAGTGCAAAAATATTTTGTTGACGCCGACTTACATCGGGAGAAAAGATCATGTTGATAAAATAAGGAAAATTAGAGTTCACATGGAAAGGTATATTTGTTCGTTTTTTCTGCGATTGCTCCAGAGTGGAATAACAGAGGATTATTGTAAAGGTGGTTCGATGAACCCTCTGCAAGGGATTTAAGTGTGATTTGCAGAGTATTCATGAAGGTGTAGATGCTGATGTATAGAACGAAAATTTGAAAGTGAGGGTCCTAAATTAGACCCTCACCCACAAACGTTCCACGACGTTATCCCTACAGCAGCAGGTCAACTCAGAAATCATAAGACGCTGAAGCACCTATCTTTAACGACTTCATTGGTGCTGGTTTTCTTACCTGGTAAGCGCTTTCAGATGCTCCGACACTGTTCGAAGGAGTTCCGGCCTCGGTTTTTAGAGACTGTGGGTGGCACATCCTGCAGTGTGAGCATACTGAATGAATGTCGTTGCATTCTGAATGTCTCTTCTTGCTCGACAGGATGTGGGTACTTTTCCCTCTATGTCATAATTAGAACGCTGGATAAGTTTTGACAAGGGAAGGTGAAAAAGCTCTGTTCTCTCTGTTTCCGACCTAGACACCGAGAAGAGCACGTGGTTCCAGTGTTTGCTAAAATTAAACATAACGTCAATTCAAGACTGATCAACAGAATTGACCATCGAGCGAGCTCAGCATTGGTCAGGGAGAGAGTACGTGACATATGTGACCGACGTGATGTGACATCCAAAGTGTTGCTGTCTCTACACTATTTTATACCAAACCTTCTAACCAGACAAGTCTTGGGCCGATTTGATGGCATATTTTGGTCACTAGCGGAGTACACAAGGAAGAAATCAGCGTCTTGTCAGCTAGCCAAGTTTGAACGTCTTAATAACAAGGCGCAGCCGAACGAGGACGCTCACACGGTCGTCAACCTGAGTGAGAAGGGATTCGACGCAACCACATTGAAAGTGCTCTGCAAGGGTCTTAATTTCTCAGTTACCCCCATAAATCTTCCTGCGGCGTCCTTCGTTAGTGCAATGGAGCAGGTGGCCCAGAAATTTACTGCCAATGATGCTGAAGAAGTGCGAAGGGAGATTCGCAGAGCACTCACGAAACATCTCTGGAGATGGGATGTTTTCCCTTAAACAATTCAGGGAAGTGTCAGTGTCGTTGTAACTGCCGTCTGCTTCACGTCTGCTGTGCAGCGAGCTACCTTGATTTAAGTATTAACTGTATTTTTCTTACTTGTCACTTCTTCTTCTTCCGTGTGATTTTGCTTTTAGGAAGCTTTAATTGTTGAGTGCTAGTAATAGTGTTCCATAGATTTCGTGTTTGTTTGAATACAGTCAGAGAGAGTCCCTTTAGTCAGCCATAGTGCCAGTAGTGCTAGTGTTTGTTTTCAATACAGTCCAGAGACAGGTAGTGCTATTTTCATTGTTTTCTACAAGAAGTGGCTAGCAACCACAGTTTAGTCAACAATTAGCCGCCTTTAGTGAAATAGCAATCTAGTTAAAACTTGATTAACTCTCTCCAGTAAACTGATTTCTTAGGCTGGATAGGATGTGTGACTGCTGTGTACGGACGCAGGAGGAGCTGGCCACTGTTCGCGAACACGAACAGCTGAAGGTGTTGATGGCCGCGGTCAGCCGTCTTCAGGCTGCTGCCTCGGAGTGTAGCGGCAGTGGGGAGTCTGGTGCGTCGCATGGTACACCCCAGGTGTTACATGCTTCACCCACTGTCCCTGCTGTCGAGACATCTTCGCGGGTACCGGGCGCGGTTGGGTCACCCTCTCCCCAAGGGGAGCGGCGGGTTCAGCGGCGTTCGCGGCGCACGAAGCGGAGGGTCAATGTGGAGGCTGGCCGTGTGGTATCGCCCGCTCTGCCTGTGAGTGGACATGTGGCCGCTCCTTCAGCAAGATCCGAGCAGGCACACGGGGGGAGGGGTTTATTAGTTATTGGGAGCTCCAACGTTAGGTGGGTGATGGAGCCCCTTAGGGAAATAGCGGAAAGGTCGGGGAAGAAGGTCAGTGTTCACTCTGTCAGCTTGCCGGGGGTTCTCATCCGAGATGTGGAGGAGGCCCTGCCGGCGGCGATAGAGAGCACTGGGTGCACCCGACTGCAAATTGTTGCTCATGTCGGCACCAATGACTCCTGCCGTCTGGGTTCAGAGGTCATCCTCAGTTCGTACAGGCGGTTGGCGGAACTGATGAAGGCGGAAAGCCTCGCTCGCGGGGTGGAATCAGAGCTAACTATTTGTAGCATTGTTCCCAGAACCGATCGCGGTCCTCTGGTTTGGAGCCGAGTGGAAGTCTTAAACCAGAGGCTCAGACGATTCGGCGGAGATCTGGGGTGCTAATTTCTCGACCTCCGCTATTGGGTGGAGAAATGTAGGGTCCCCCTGAATAGGTCAGGCGTGCACTACACGCCGGAAGTGGCTATAAGGGTAGCGGAGTACGTGTGGAGTGCACATGTGGGTATTTTTAGGTTAGAGAATTCCCTCCCTAGACCCGAAAAGACGCCCCTGAGATACGGCAAGGTAGGAATAGGCAAAATGCAACAGGGAATAACAATATTAATGTGCTAATAGTAAACTGCAGGAGCGTCTATAAAAAGGTCCCAGAACTGCTCTCATTAATAAACGGTCACAACGCCCATATAGTACTAGGGACAGAAAGTTGGCTGAAACCAGGCGTAAACAGTAATGAAATCCTAAACTCAGATAGGAATGTATACCGCAGAGACAGGCTGGACAGTAAAGGGGGAGGCGTGTTTTTAGCGATAAGAAGTGCAATAGTATCGAAGGAAACTGACGGAGATCCGAAATGTGAAATAATTTGGGTGAAGGTCACGGTTAAAACAGGCTCAGACATGGTAATTGGATGTCTCTATAGGCCCCCTGGCTCAGCAGGTGTTGTTGCTGAGCACCTGAAGGATAATTTGGAAAATATTTTGAGTAGATTTCCCCACCATGTTATAGTTCTGGATGGAGATTTTAATTTGCCGGATATAGACTGAGAGACTCAAACGTTCACGACGGGTGGCAGGGACAAAGAATCCAGTAAATTTTTTTAAAGTGCTTTATCTGAAAACTACCTTGAGCAGTTAAACAGAGAACCGACTCGTGCCGACAACGTATTAGACCTCCTGGTGACAAACAGACCGAACTATTTGAAACAGTTGACGCAGAACAGGGAATCAGCGATCATAAAGCGGTTACTGCATCGATGATTTCAGCCGTAAATAGAAATATTAAAAAAGGTAGGAAGATTTTTCTGTTTAGCAAAAGAGACAAAAAGCAGATTACAGTGTACCTGACGGCTCAAATCATAAATTTTGTTTCAAGTACAGATAGTGTTGAGGATCAGTGGACAAAGTTCAAAACCATCGTACAATATGCGTTAGATGAGTATGTGCCAAGCAAGATCGTAAGAGATGGAAAAGAGCCACCGTGGCACAACAACCGAGTTAGGAAACTGCTGCGGAAGCAAAGGGAACTCCACATCAAACATAAACATAGCCAAAGCCTTGCAGACAAACAAAAACTACGCGAAGCGAAATGTAGTGTGAGGAGGACTATGTGAGAGGCGTTCAATGAATTCGAAAGTAAAGTTCTGTGTACTGACTTTGGCAGAAAATCCTAAGAAATTTTGGTCTTATGTCAAAGCGGTAGGTGGATCAAAACAAAATGTCCAGACACTCTGTGACCAAAATGGTACTGAAACAGAAGATGACAGACTAAAGGCCGAAATACTAAATGTCTTTTTCCAAAGCTGTTTCACAGAGGAAGATTGCACTTTAGTTCCTTCTCTAGATTGTCGCACAGATGACAAAATGGTAGATATCGAAATAGACGACAGAAGGATAAAGAAACAATTAAAATCGCTCAAAAGAGGAAATGCCGCTGGACCTGATGGGATAGCAGTTCGATTTTACACAGAGTACGTGAAGGAACTTGCCCCCCTTCTTACGGCGGTGTACCGTAGGTCTCTAGAAGAGCGTAGCGTTCCAAAGGATTGGAAGAGGGCACAGGTCATACCCGTTTTCAAGAAGGGACGTCGAACAGATGTGCAGAACTATAGACCTATATCTCTAACGTCGATCAGTTGTAGAATTTTGGAACACGTATTATGTTCGAGTACAATGACTTTTATGGAGACTAGAAATCTACTCTGTAGGAATCAGCATGGGTTTCGAAAAAGACGGTCGTGTGAAACTCAGCTCGCGCTATTCGTCCACGAGACTCAGAGGGCCATAGACACGGGTTCACAGGTAGATGCCGTGTTTCTTGACTTCCGCAAGGCGTTCGATACAGATCCCCACAGTCGTTTAATGAACAAAGTAAGAGCATATGGACTATCAGATCAATTTTGTGATCGGATTGAAGAGTTCCTAGATAACAGAACGCAGCATGTCATTCTCTATGGAGAGAAGTCTCCCGAAGTAAGAGTGATTTCAGGTGTGCCGCAGGGGAGTCTCATAGGACCGTTGCTATTCACAATATAAATAAATGATCTTGTGGATGACATCGGAAGTTCACGGAGGCTTTTTACAGATGATGCTGTGGTGTATCGAGAGGTTGTAACAATGGAAAATTGTACTGAAATGCAGGAGGATCTGCAGCGAATTGACGCATGGTGCAGGGAATGGCAATTGAATCTCAATGTAGACAAGTGTAATGTGCTGCGAATACAAAGAAAGATAGTTCCCTAATCATTTAGCTACTTAATAGCATGTCAGCAACTGGGAGTACGCATTAGGAGCGATTTAAAATGGAATGATCATATAAAGTTGATCGTCGGTAAAGCGGATGCCAGACTGAGATTCATTGGAAGAATCCTAAGGACACTCAATCCGAAAACAAAGGAAGTAGGGGTTACAGTACGCTTGTTCGCCCACTGCTTGAATACTGCTCATCAGTGTGGGATCCGTACCAGATAGGGTTGATGGAAGAGATAGAGAAGATCCTATGGAGAGCAGCGCGCTTCGTTTAGTAATCGCGAAAGCGTTACGGAGATGATAGAAAAACTCCAGTGGAAGACTCTGCAGGAGAGACGCTCAGTAGCTCGGTATGGGATTTTGTTAAAGTTTAGTGAACATACCTTCACTGAAGAGTCAAGCAGTATATTGCTCTCTCCTACGTATATCTCGTGAAGAGACCATGAGGATAAAATCAGAGAGATTAGAGCCCACACAGAAGCATACCGCCAATCCTTCTTTCCACGAACAATACGAGACTGGAATAGAAGGGAGAACCGATAGAGGTTCTCAGGGTACCCTCCGCCACACACCGTCAGGTGGCTTGCGGAGTATGGGTGTAGATGTAGATGTAGATTTAGATGTAGAAGATGATAGAGTTGCGGTAATACCAGCAGATGAAGGGACATGCTACCGTCGTCCTACAGAAGGCAGATTATGACAGTGAAGTGCGACAACTTTTGGACGACCCGGTATAAAGACCAGTGGACAGCGACTTCACAAGACAAGGTGGATAAGAAGATTTGGGCTCTTCTAAAGGAAATCGGCCTTCCAGAAAAGATCGTTAAGCAACTAAGAGCAAAAGCACCAGTGACGCCAACACCTTATGGTGTGCCTAAGGTTTAAAAAACAGGCGTTCCTCTATGTCCAGTAGTCAGCAACCCGGGCGCAGCCACCTACCTCACTGCTCAACACCTTCAGAAGATGCTCTCCCCATATGTGGGAAAGTGTGCCCGTCACATTCGTAACTCAGAGGATTTCCTATGACGGCTGAGGCAGTTACAGGTCAAGGTATCTGACATCACGGTCAGTTTCGACATGGTGCCCCTGCTCACCCGCGTAGCACTGAATGATTCACTTGATCTGATAGGGAAAAGTTCAACGGTTCTCTACTTGACTTATTGAGACACATATTTACCTCGACGTACCTCCTACAAGGGGCTCAATTGTACGTGAAAATGAAAGGGGTGGTAATGGGTAGCCTTCTCTCACCGATGATGGCCAATCTCCTTATGGAGAGATTTGAAGATGAGGCACTTACATCGGCCCCAGATCAACTGCAATGCTTTTTTAGGTACATGGAAGACGCCTTTGTTATATGGCATCACGGGAGGGAAAATCTCCACGTTTTCGTGGACCTCTTAGGAGGTCACGCCATCCTAACATTAAATTTATCATGGAAATGGGGATGGATGGGCTATCCCATTCCTAGGTGTACTAGTCAAGAGGAAGGCAGATGGTATCTTCAGTCACAGTACGTAGGCCTACCCGAAACACACTCCGACTTGTAACTGCACGCCAGCGGTTACCACTATCCGACATAGAAAAATAGTTTACTCAGAACTGGTTGAACAGACACGAATGATTTGGCGACGCTGATAGAACACTTGTAATCTGTGTTCTACAAAAACGGATACTCTTCTAGATATGTTCAACAGGCACCGCGGTCTGTTTATCCATCAGAGGCTCGTTAAGAGGTAAAAGATGAAATGAAGAAAGTTGGATATTTGCCATATGTCGGGCCGATATCTGCAAAAATCAGTAGAATTCTCCTCGAACATCACATCAAGAGCGTATTCCATCCACCCACCAAGTTTAAGGCTCTACCAGGGAGTGTGAAGGTTTACCTGGATCTGCAGAAACCAGGCTTTTACCACATACATTTTGAATGTGGGATGGAATATATCGGCCAGACGACTAGTGCCGTTACCATAGGTGCAAAGAATATCAATGGCACACCATACTGACACAGGCAACCAGGACAGTGATTGTAGTGCAATGTTTAAAATTCAATCATTCTGTGAACTATAATGATGACAAGATTCCAACACATACATCGAGATATTGGGGCAGCAATCTATTGAGATTAAGGTCACGGAGAGATTAACCGCAAAACCTGTTTCCAATTGAGTTCTGCCTCGAATTCGGGACTCGGTCTCCTGAAGTCTCAACGGGAACAACACGAATACCCCATGGGACACAAATATGAAGACGGAATTAGAGAAAACTTTTCGGTGCATGTAGCATAGGACGCTCACGGAATGGTACCTCAGACGACAGATCAATACCTGAGGACGCTCTACCGGGTCTCGAGCGACAGTTTGAGCAACAACGGCCTGAAAACAGCACTGCAGCCGCCCCTGGTGGGCACGGACCTCGCGCGGAACGCCTGACACGGCACGCAACGGTCACAGAACGTCCTACCAAGATCACAGGTGACGACAACCGGAAGATAAAATGTCTAGCACGACTTGGACGTCGTTCAGAACTGCAACAGCGAGATTGACAACGGGTATTGACCACAGCGTTCGGAAGTGCCGCAGCCAGAGGAGAGCACTACAGTCGCTGCTATTGGTCGGTGTATGACGCGGGGCGGCCCGCAGACGGAGCGCCTGGCACAACACAGTCATAAATACCGGACTCGTTCCACACTGGAATCAGTATCAGGCAGCACCTGAAGAAGACTGCGAGTTACGCAGTTGAAATATCGGTACAAGAGAGCGGCGAACAACCGGCAGAAACCCGATAGTGTTGATTTCTTTCCTCTGCACATTATTTCCTACTGGAAAATTTTCTTTAGTTTTCTATACTGCCTGCTCAGTGTACATACTGAATAACATCGGGGATAAGCTACAAGTCTATCTCACCGCCTTCTCAGCCACTGCTTCCCATTCCCGCCCCTAGACTCTTATAACCGCCGTCTTGGCTTTTGTACAAGTTGTCAATAGCCTTTCACTTCCTTTATTTTACTCCTGTTACATTGAAATTTTCCAAGAGAGTGTTGCAGTCAGCTTTTCTGTAAGTTTTTCATACCTCTACAAATATTATAAACATAGGTTTGTCTTTCCTTAATCTATCTTCTAAGAGTGGTCGTGGGGTCAGTATTGGGTTGCCTGTTATACCTTTCTAAAGAATCCTAACTAATCTTCCCAGAGGATGACTTCTACAAGCATTTCCATTCTTCTGTAAAGAATTCGCGTTAGTATTTTGCAACCATGTGTAATTAAACTGATAGTTCGGTATTGTTAGCATCCGTCAGCACTTCCTTCAGCACGGATGCACAAACACGTTCGACTTCCTGCTGGAATCTCCAAGTCGCCAGCGTGAAGGACATGGGAGGGGACTGCAGTTAGGTGGCGCCAGACAGGAATGTGGTACTGCTGGGCGCTACGTGGGGTTTCCTGTCGTGGGGTTTCCTACAAGGGTGCAGCAGGTAGCGAAGCTGTCCAGAGCAACCGGTTCCCTAACGAGGTGTTTGGGATTTGAGCCTCCCCCACTGCTTGTCTACCCCAGTTCTTCACCCTCAGTGCAGGTGTTGTCATCGTATCTCAGACAGTGTCGTCGTCGATCAGCATCAATAATTTCGCAAAGTAACCTCTAGATGTAAAGTGTTGGTTTTATCATTCGTGTTATGTGGTCTTAAGACTATATCTTCTTATGTCAGAGGAACGCTTACCAATGGGCATTTAATTTCCCTTTTCTCGTAATACACTTGTCTCGTAATATACGTATACATGTATCAGTATTTCGGCAACATTTCCTCATAGAAAAATTAAAGACTAGGTTAAAACGTCGAGTAGATGACCATATCTTCGGAGAAATATCACAAGCACGAATTGGACAATGTTGGTTAACGGAGTGAACTGTGAACCTCTTCAGCGGGCCCCGCCAGGCATTGACCTCAGTCGTTGTAAGGTACCAAACAGAAGAGCATAACGAGGATGGTCGGACGACTGTGTGAACCCTTGTTATCCCGAATGTGACAAAACTGTCCTCTTCGTCCCTTTTCTTGAATAATGCTGACTTACAAGTTCAACAGAAACACTACAATTAATAAATTATTCAATCCGCACAAGTAGTAAGGTCTCGATAATTGCTAATCATCTTGTTGTTGCAATTCTAATGGCCAGCGAGGTTACATTACTAGTCGCGACTGCGTCAGATGTGCTAGGTACAATGAGTCCGTGTCTCAATTTACGTACAATGCGTTACTGCTGGTTTTTCTTCAGTTTAAAAACCATTAAAGGATCGCACGGAGTAAAGCATTTAATTCCCTGTTTCAAGGAATGCCTGTGAAAGTACGACATTGAGACATTACTCGTGTCGACTCATTTTTATAGCTGGCTACACAAAAGGCACACGAGTTTTGTAAATTAGTGAGCTGTGGGGTGAGTCAAACGATCAGCAGAAGCGATGTGTTCCTGACGTGCGGCATTAGCTAGCAACAGGTGACTGCCAGGAGCCACTGTGCTGTTTCGAGGGTCCGCAGTGGCGATTTCCTCTGCGGAACTTCTTAGACATTGCTATCCAAGTCTCACAACGCACTCACCTGAAAGTAACTTGTTCTCGCTCTCCCTTCAATATTTCAATATCCTTTACATGTTAACCATTACATGTTAACCACTTCTACATACCATATCCCCTATGTTGTTACAGATAAATCTATAAACTGTCAGGTCTTCTCATTTTACCCGCGACATTCTACCGGCCCATATTCATTCAAGCAGTTCATCCAGCTTTGATCGCTCCTATGCAGTATGAGACAGACATGTAGTGAACGGAGCTTACTTATTTATAAATATCGCCGGCCGCGGTGGTCTAGCGGTTCTAGGCGCTCAGTCCGGAACCGCGCGACTGCTACGGTCGCAGGTTCGAATCCTGCCTCGGGCATGGATATGTGTGATGTCGTTCGGTTAGTTAGGTTTAAGTAGTTCTAAGTTCTAGGGGACTGATGACCACAGATGTTAAGTCTCATAGTGCTCAGAGCCATTTGAACCAACCATTTATAAATATCACTTTTCTTCTAGTACATACAGTGAGATTATTATTCACTTGTATTGAATTGCTAGTTAAAATATCCGGGCATGGTCAGCCAACTGTAAGGGAGCATTAGATATTATGTTACGTGATATGATTAATGTTAGCAGGATAGGTCAACTGAAAGGTTACTGACATGGAAAAGAACAACGTTGCATCTGTGAATATTGTTCCTTATAGGAATCACATGTGCAGTGCATATGTGTCTGTAGTCTGTTTAGCATGCAGTCCAATATTAATATACTGAAGATCAAACAAAACAAGATACGCCAATGATAGCGAATTTTAATCATACAAACTGAACGCATCGCAATGCCTGGCTATGTATTTATTCTAGTGTTCTGTTAGTCCACTCCTCCTCCACTTCTGTGTCCACTTTCTCTGCACCTATCTCCGTCTATCTCAGATTCCTCCCCCCCCCCCCCCAACTTTTTTTCTACCCATCTCCTCCTCCCCCCTCTTACTCCTCACATTATTCAACCCCTCACTCTTTCCGTTTCCTCCCGTTTCTATTTTCACCCATCTCCAACGCCCTTAGTCTCATCCTCTCCGTTTATCTGCCCTTCTCGTCCTCTAACTATGTCCTGGTAATCCTTACCCCTCACTGTTTCTCCATCTCCTCTTCCTTCACCCTTTTCTCTCCGTGGGCACTCCTCAAAATAGTAGGTGATTCCTAGGCCCACAATATTTTTTTCGAGATAATACATAAGTAACATGTGTACCAAGTTTGGTTGACATTGGATTTAGGAGCAGTTTTTACTTGCAGCTTGTGTTACATACATTTCAAATATATTTAACATATTTGATACAAATTGGTACCCGTATTTGACTTGTACCCCTAGTGAATTTCACCCCGCAGTTTACTTTTCACGATGTTCAACGTTTTGACGTCTTATCTTCTGAACAATGAGTCGAACTATGATATAATGTTCCAGATTCATTCAACGGTATTTGTGCGCACTGTCCGCAAAGTGTGTTGGGAGTAGAGTTGGTTCTATAGTAGCAATAAACTAAAACGTCATGCTTTTCACGCACGTCAGAATATATGACGTCATATTTCCAAACTATGTGCCGTACATTGGAATATTTTGCAAGTGCAGTCGGTGGTATGTGAATACTGTACGCGATATGTGTCACGAATAGAGTTTCTATCAAAAAAAGCCATAAATTGAAATGTAATTCTTGATGCAGCTGTTTTACTGCACTACATGAAAATACAGTAAGGGATAAACATTGAAATTACGTATAGAGTTTGTTCCAAGTGATTAAGTGATCTCACTCTTAAATGTTGAATGAATAAATTCCAGATATTTGTCAGTCGTGGGCTACGCTACTTTTTCAACTGCACCCCCACCTCTTTGATTGGTGGGTGGTTCTTACACACCACAGCGCTTCTTTCCAGACAGTGCGAAGTTTGGATCAAATCGATCCACTGGTTTAATACCGGATGTGGAATATAGGCAACGATAGAGTTATCCGTTTTTATAAGATATATGTATTAATTCGGCACACAAGGACAGGTTATTTCATTCTGTACCAAGGAAATGTACTGTATGTGGTCACTGGGTGCGCTGCTCGTCTAATTACACTGGGAACTTAAAATTACATGTGATTAAATTACTTGGCTTCACAGCAACTAATGAATGATTTCTGGACAGAAATTTTCATTAAATTACTGTCATATGGATAGCACACACACACACACACATCTGCATGCCCATAAGTGTGTGTACGTGTTTGTGTGTGTGTCGGTTTCCTTGCACCGAAAAGTGTCTACTCTAAAATGCAAATGTCTAAACTTGACAACCAGCTCAGAGCACTCGGAGTCACCTGGTGCCGAGTCATCAGATCGCCATGGAATACCGCAAGTGCTCACTCATGAACTACGATTTCATAATTTCCTCCTTTGCTCCGCATTCGGCACCAATAGTTTAGAGGGAACCCAGCTTCGTCAAAGCGTAACCACATCTCCATTAACCCATCCTAATGCCATTCATCTTCGATCAAATTTGGCACGGTATTTTAAATCATCAACTTTTTTCGTTGGGTCTTGAGGTAACTGAGCGTTGTTGAGTGTATGTACCCTCGTTCCTGTGTTGGCGCCACCCGGATGTCACGTCGAAGGAGCTGATACCTTCTGAGCCAGCCTAGTGTGGTTCAGGTCATTTCATAGGGATTGTTGGTGGATCTTGTAGCTCTTCGTACATGGGAGAGCAGGTTTATCTTAGCTGCTTTCGTCCTTAGGTATTTCGGAGCAATGTAAGAGAAGACAGCTAATACGGAATGGAAGCAATGGAGTTATGGATACATGTGATAACTGGTGAGCGAAGGAAACGGGAATAAAACCGCTGGGAAAGCTATTCACACTGGGTAGAGGGTAGTTTTAGTTTCTCTTTATTTGACCCGTAAAAGTTTACAAACAATGGGAAGACCGCCATTTGTATTTAGAAGGGAATACAGTGAATGATTATTTTTAGAGTAATTTATCTGTCACAATCGCATTTATTCCTAACGAAGTAACCGGTTTCGGCCGACATCGGCCTCCAGTGATACTAAAATATAAGCTGTGCTTCCGTTCCACGACTGCGGAAACCATGTTGTCAGTGATGGGACGTAACCACGCACTGTATTTTAAGTCCTGAGGATTGCAAATGTCAGCCGAAACAGGTTAATTTGTTAGATTAAATGTGATTGTGCAGATGATTTTATTATTCTAATTCTCTAAACAAGTCTAACGAGTATGGTAGTCTGCATCCTGGTTCATATGAGCCGTCAATAAATTGACTGAATTCATCACGTGTCAAAGAAACGTCGGAAGCAGAAAATTTTAATAGTAATGTGTTCCCAACTTGCAAAAGCACCATGTGACCCCATCGATTAAAGCAGCATGTGGACTTGCCTAGATGTTCGTCCGGTCAGCTCCTAAATTTCTCCGCAACAGTTAGAAAGCAGAATCTGCATATTTCAATCACGTTTCGGCCAAGGCATGGTTTGCCACTACACCAAAAACCCTGAAAAAGTTTCATGTAGCCCAGTCACAGGTCAGCTCAGAGAGAACTGTGTGAGTTCTGCCATTGATCGACACGTGCACACATCTCTGGTCAGTTCATTGCTTATACGAACTCACGGTAAGAAAGGAGTCCCAATAGAAGAAACTTTTCAGCAGCATTCAGTTTCTGCTAGACGGGCTTCTACACACTTCCAGCTCAACGTTTCTTCCGTCATTTACAGCATTACTTACCACCTGACGTCTTTCCGCTAACTTCCACACAGACATGTTTGACCGCCTGTTCGCCATATGATGGCTGTCTAAACGGAAAGACACGAAGCACATAGTGAATTTCCGATGTGCTAGCCGTACCTCTCATAGTTACTTCCATATTCAGATGTCGTACATGAAGCTCACTCGAACATATTAAATTTCACACTCTTCTTTCTTTAGAGACGAGCTGAGGACCATTTTTAGCAAATTAAATTTATGTTACGCTTTCTTTCTTCTCTCCTGCTCTGCATGTTCTTAAATGTCTTTTTCGAACAGTTTTGTCTTAGAAATCTTGCCAAATTTCAGTTTCGCGTGAGTGTGGTGTGTATAGACGTTTGGGTGGATTACGTGGAAGAGGCGTATAGTGTACAAGCTGATGACATCAGACTGAATTTGGAAGATGAAGGGGAAGAAAATAAAAAAAAAACGAAGTCTTAACATATTGAAATGTGTTTTGGAGAAAGTGAAACAGGAGCTCCGGGAAAAGAAACGATTGGGCTCTAGCAAAATACTATCTGAGACACTGAAAATCTTAGGTGTAAATTCGATAGCCACATTGACTGTGGTAGTAAACAGAATTTATGACATCGGAATCTAATATCAAGATTTACTTAATACTATTCTACTACATTTACCAAAAAAGTCCTATACAAAAGAATACAAAGAATGTAAGACAATTAGTTTTATCTGTCCAGTAACAAAGGCTATAACGAGGGTCATCCTACAGAGAACTGCTGCTAGTTTCCAGTTTGGTTTTCTACCTTTTCCTACGTCACAGACCAGGCGATAATGACCATAGCAGTTTTGCACCCTAAAACCATAAAAAAAATAGAAAAAAGAGAATCGAAAGAAAAATTGAGGAAAATAATGGGGACAACCAGGTTAGGTTCAACAAGGGTAAAAGAAGAACAAGAGGTGCTATAGGTTGGAAGGTTAATATAGGAGACGTGTACAGAGCAAAAGGTGATAGTGTAGGCAATCTGGTGTCCGAATAAATGTGCACTGAAAGAGTTGTGAGGCAAAGATGCTCACTGTCACCGAAGCTATTCGACATATGTGGAGAAAAACTGTTAGGTAGGGCCATAGAGGATACAAGAGGCATTTTAATTAGAAGAGAAAGGAGAATGACCATAAAATAAGCGGATGGGCCAGCAGTGCTGGCGGAATGAAAAGAGAAGCTACAGAAAATGTTGAAGAGTATTGCTGGAAGGAGCAAAGAGTATAGGATGAAGATAAATACTGGAAAGAGGAAGTGCTGAGAACAGGCATGAAGGAAGCTCTAGTAAACGTATTCTCAGAGAGAAAAAAGAGAGAACAAGTAAGAGTCTTTCTACAAGTAAAGTTTTTTATCATGGAACTGAAGTTATACGGACGAAATGAGGAGGAAAATATCTATAGGAAAGAGAGCGTTTGTAAAAGTGAAGCAGTTAGTAACATCTAGAGGAATTCCAACGTAGTTGAGGAAAGGATTTGCTCAATTTTGTGTCTGGATTGTAGTGTATACAGCAGTCATGGATGGTTAAAAAGAAAGAAAAAATATTAGAAAGGTTCGAAATGTAGCTATGGAGAAGAATTCTGAAACCGACTTTAGAATGAGGAAGTTTTGAAGACAATAGGTGATGATAGAAAATTTATCGAAGGAATCTGAAAAGAATGCATAGCAGTTGCCTGTAACAAAGAATTACACAGGGAAAAGTGGAAGGAATTAGAGGAAGAGGTAGGAGGAGAACAGGAATGCCAGATGACATTTGAAGATGACGGACGTAGAAACAGATAATGCTCAAAACGGTACAGATTTGAACTCTGAAACATCACAGGTACTCTGAAGAAATCGAATAAGAAGCAGCACACTAGCTTGCTGCACCAGAAGCAGATCCAGAGTCTGTTCGAATTCGCGCGGCAGAGTAACGACCTTGGGCTGGTACACGGATCAGCCTGACGGTGTGTTTTAGGTGGTTTCCACGCTCGTTTTGGCGAATGATATGTTGGTCCCCAAATTCTGTATCAAATGACGTAACACATAAGCTGTTCCAATACGCTAACATACAGAACAAAGTTTACGCGATTCTCAGACAAATGGCGCACATTGCTTTCCTCCCTTATGTTACTGTGACAACTGTGGCATCAGGAAGAGCAGTCGTCCACAGAGTTAAATAATTAAAACAATTCCTAAGTCGTCGAATAGGGGACTCCGTAGTAGATGGCAATAAATGCTGGGGAAATAAGAGAAAGAAAGAAGCTGTTCAGTTGTTCTTATAAGCTTACTCTCTGTACGCACCCACAGAACATTAGTCTTCTTTTCCTAATTTAGTCCATAATTATTTCTGCATAATTGTATACTTTTATATTACATGTTACTTTAAATGTTGTTACTTTTTGTAACACTTTTTCTTTCCATTTCCCTCATTTCTTTATTTTCCTTTATCGATTTTTAGCTCAGTGTTTCTGTTGCGTTTCGGCATTATGACCAACTCAATTTTTGGTAGTGGGGAGTTTTTGAACATTTGCTTTCTGGACAATTTTTTGTTATGTACGAGTTTTGTTAAGTAGATTGCTAAGTCCATCTTCGTTAATCGTTTCTGGTAGCATTCTTTCTCTTCCATTGATCCGAATACCTTCTCCTATATATCAAAATTTGCTTGTTCTTCATGTACCCATACTAGGTGCTTAATTTTGATGATGCAATAGTGAATTTTATCATTGTATTTCTCAAAGACATTTGTAGACAATCATGCTGCTGATTTAATTACTCTTACTTATTTTAATGTTACCTCTACGTTCGTGGAGGTATGTATGGTCTATGCAACTAAATGAAGGCAGTTTGTTTATTGCCATACGCGTTTCGCTCCTATTATTTGGGAAGCATCATCAGTGGCAGGAAATACATGTTTCTTTTTATGCATACAATAAACGTATTATATGATGGATATAATATGCTGCTATATTACACTTTGTCATGTTTTTAGCTTGCTTTTTAGGTTAGAAATAACTTCTGTAGCACAAGTTCCGTATTGTGAATGTATCGTTCGGTGTTACTTACGATTTCCAACTCTATTAACACATGTGTGTGGCCCTGGAGATCCATTTGTTAGTTTTCTTACTCCAGCTGGCCGATTTCTGACGGTCCTTCATTCACATTTGTCACATCGCATATTTTACTTTATTTCCAATTGGTGATCAACATATGTGCGGTTTTTGGTATGTAGCGTTACCAACTGTTGTGTGTTTGTCTGTCTTTTGTTTGTGTTGTGTTTCATGTTTCATTTGTTCTGTCTCTCTCTCTCTCTCTCTCTCTCTCTCTCTCTCTCTCTCTCTCTCTCTCTCTGTGTGTGTGTGTGTGTGTGTGTGCGCCCGGGGGATGGGGGGCGTGTGTGTCTATTCCGCTGTGTGTAAATGAAATTTTTTTTAAAAAATATGAGGTTACGTGTGTGTATGTATTATTCTGAATGTACTGTAATTTTTCATAGTAAATATATGTGTGTGTATGTGGTTTGCTGTGTGTAAATGTATTATTATTATTTTTATCATGTTTCTGTATGTTGTGTGTGTGGGGGGCGGGGGGAGGGCGGTGAGGAGAAGGATATTCATTAATTATTTATCCTGATTACATTTCGGTTTGTTATTGTTTTGGTGGCTAGTATGATCAGAGAGTTATGGTTTATAAGGATTTGGTCGTTGAATACCTTCTCTTCCATTGCAATGGCTCATTGTATGTGATAGTTTTCTTGCAATGTCAGGAGCTTTCTGTTGTGATTATTCACTCTGATAACTGTCATGTCAGAGTCCACGCTGTGTAAATGTATTATTATTCTTAATAAATATGAGTACATGTTTCTGTATGTGTGTGTGTGTGCGTGTGTGTGTGTGTGTGTGTGTGTGTGTGTGTGTGCGTTGGGGGGAGAGAGAGAGAGAGAGAGGGGTGAGGGAAGGATATTCATTAATAATGTACCCTGGTTACATCTGTGTTTGTTATAGTTTTGGTGGCTACCATGATCAGAGAGTTATGGTTTGTATGGATTTGGACGCTAAGTACCTTCTCTTCTATTTGAATGGCTCATTTTATGTGATAGTTTTCTTGCAATGTCGGGAGCTTTCTGTTGTGGATATTCACTATGTCATGTCACATTCCATGTTGGATGGTTGATGTCAATGTTTTATAAGGTGTTTAGCGAAGGTAGAATGTCTATCTTCATGTTTTAAATTTCTTATGTGTTCTTTATATATAGCTTTGAAGTTCCTGCTTGTCATCCCCAGATGTACTGATTTACGTTCTTGACACTGTAGCTGGTATATACCTGATCCTTGGTATTTATCTGGTTTGTCTGTTGTTTGTACGAGGGCTATCCACAAAGTACATTACGTTTTGGAATTAAAAATAAATAAAGTATTGGAAATTTTTTTATTATATACAGATGAAAGCCACACTTAAATACTACTTTTCTACATAGTTGCCATTTAAAGTAAGGCACTTATCGCAGCGATGGAGGAGCTTGGAAATTCCTTCGTCGTAAAATTCGGCCGCCTGCGCCTTCAACCACGTGGTTACCTCTTCCTGAAGCTGTGCGTCCTCATCAAAACGCTGCATAGCCAACCACTTCTTCATTGCTGGGAATAACTGGAAGTCGCTCGGTGCCAGGTCGGGACTGTTCGGCGGATGAGGGAAACAACTCCCACTTAAAAGATCCGAGAAATTCACGAGTGGCATTTGCCGTGTGGGCCCGGGCGTTGCCGTGAATCAGCAAGATCTTTGAGCCCAACTTTCCCCTGCGCTTGTTTTGTATTGCTCTTCTAAGGTTGTGCAGAGTTTGGCAATACCTTGGAGAGTTTATTGTAGTGCCTCTTTCCAGGAAATCCACAAAATTCACACATTTTCTGTCCCAAAAGACAGTCATTACGTGGTTGAAGGCGCAGGCGGCCGAATTTTACGACGAAGGAATTTCCAAGCTCGTCCATCACTACGATAAGTGCCTTAATTTAAATGGCAACTATGTACAAAAGTAGTATTTAAGTGTGGCTTTCATCTGTATATAATAAAAATATTTTCCAATACTTTATTTATTTTTAATTCCAAAACGTAATGTACTTTGTGGATAGCCCTCGTAAATGTTACTGGAGTGTGTTTCTTGTTCTGTAAGCTCTTTGTAATCCCTGTTTCCGTAGTATATTTGCTATCTTGTGCGTTGCTTTTGTGATTGTATATAGGAGTGTACCATGATTTTTGTTATTAATGTCATTGGTGTCATTGTTTTGTTTTTCCGTGTGTAATGTAGTGTACGTGGGTTTCTGTGCTCTCTGAATATCTTGATTTCTCTTTAGTTGTGATTTAATTTTTTGATTGCGTTAATTGTATTATATGGGTGCTGTAATCATTGTTTGTGGCTATGAATTGTACTGTTTGTAATTCTTTTTCATAGTTTGCTTTGCTCAGTGGGATGTTATTTAGTCTGAGTAACACGTGTCGTAGGGCAGCTAAATTTTGATTCAGCGGGTTGTTGGACGAAGCAGGTATAATAATGTCTCTGGCTGTTGACTTTCTGAAGATGTCAAATGTGTGTTTATTATTCTCTCTCTTTATTGTTATAACCAAATACATCTTTTGCTACTACGCCTTGGTTGGCGATTGTTGTTTCGGATGGTATTTTTTGGTTGGTTGAATTTTGAAACTGATTCTTCAAAACTGTTGTATAAACACGCATTATTAATTTTAGTTTTTATTATTTTATGCCATTTGTCTGCTGCTTGAGTTTATGCAGAACGCCACTTACCTCTCTCTTTGCGAACCTCTTCATAGCAGAGGGGTACTTCCACCAAACGTCTTCAATTATCTGTCGTACATATTCCTTGCTCTGTCATCCCCTACAGTGTTGAACCTCTATAGATCCGTCTAGTGTCAAGAAAACTATTTCCTGGTGTCTCAACACACGTTCTATCAATGTGTCTCTTCTTATGGCCTCTGTTTTCCACATATTCCTGTCCGGACGCCTTCTGCAGACAAACTCTTCATCCCAGAATGAAAATTTCACTTTTCAGCGGAGTGTGCACTGATATGAAACTTCCTGGCAGATTAAAACATTGTGCTGGACCGAGATTCGAACTCGGAACCTTTGCCTTTCGCGGGAAGAGCTTACTACCTTTTTTTTTAAATTTCAGATTGACTTGGTATTTTCATGAAAATGAGTCAACCATAGTCTAATCATGATTTAATATCAGCTGCAAAAAGAAAATCAACAAATTAGTTCAACAATGATTAAATTCTAAAGGGGAAGACTAACCCATTATCACACCCTTCTTGTCAGATGTGTATATACACGTGGAAGAGAAAAAGTGAGAAAACAAAGCTACAAGGGAGGGGACTAAATCTCAGGGGAGAAACAGAGATCGCAGGGGAGCTTAACCAACACCCGGACTGTTAAACACAAGAAAAAGCATATTCGCAAAAAGCGTTCGGAATCGCGGCAACTGCTGTTGTCAGATAATGGTGAAAAACGCGGGGATCTGGGTCATTCCCACCTTCAACGACATTGTGAACATAGTAACCCAAGAGCCAGACGATCGTGTTTGTTTTCGTCTGAGGGAAAGGAAAAAAGGAAATGTCCGCATGTAGGCGAATGTCGTCTGGGAAAGCAGTTTCAGGCCCTCGAGTAAGGGAAAGCTAATTGACGGCGGAAGCAGAGCCAATGATCCCGTCTGCAAGCAACAAGCCTGTGAAGTAAGGCGTCAGTCTGATGACATTCCTCGCACTGATCAGTCGGACGAAGGCCAATACCAAAAAGACGTTCACCAGTAGGTGTCAGACTGCGAATGGCCTTATACCACGTTGAAGCCATCTCCATCGGAAATACAGGAAGACTAAGATGAGAGCAGACCATTTTCCAAAACGTTAATGGGGAAGCAAGTAAAACGAAAGAAAGGGAAAATGGTGCACCCCAACAAAGAGACAGCATGCTCGTATTAATATGCGTCATAGAAAGTATGTCAGCACCGATAATTAGAAAATATTCGCTAATGTTCCGCGATTTAGTATTAATCCGTCCAACATCAACAGGTGTCAGACAGACCGGCCGGAGGCGGGAAAGTAAACGAGAGGTAACTGAATACAGAGCCCACGTACAGGTTAAAACATTGCGGCAGGCAAATAAGAGGGATGTCTTCATTTTGATATCGGAAAGAGCGAATCCTCCAAGCTTTCGAGGCCTGGCCACTACTTCGTACCGGGCAGGAAAGATAGGGCGGCGCCACAGGAATCGACCAGACACCTGCTTCAGTCTGCGGGCCATCATCGCGGGAAGCGAGAAGATCTGCGCAACTTAATACAGTTTACTGAAGGCATAGGTTTCTAAAACCCGTACCTTGTGAAGGAGGCTAAGCGAACGGCATTCACGTTCAACGATCGCCCCATGAACACGACTCGCAACCTCACGCCAATTTAGTGTCGTCATTTTGATCGGATTGCAATCCACTAAGATCCCTAACGTCTTGGCGATTGACGACTTTCGCCTAAGGAATGACGACATTATTGAAGCCTCTCAACAGTAGGAACGTTCATTTACGATCATTACTGCGAGCACCAGCAAGACGACAAAATGAATCCAAGGTATCTTTAAGCCTCGGAATGTCCTCGACATGTCGTACTAAAACCATGACGTCATCGGCGTATGCACGGACCGAAAAAAGTTCCCCCAATATAGTCCAGCCACGTAATTTCATGGCGAGGCGGCTAAGTAAGGGCTCTAAGAACAAGACAAAAAGGGACATGGATAAGGGGCTTCCCTGGGGTAAAGCCCGTCTGATCGATATCCTGGGGGGGGGGGGGGGGAGGTCGGGTCACCGTTCACAATCACCGAGACCCTGATACCGGTAAAAAGACGAGTTAAGACCTGTCGAGGTTCATTATTAAATCCGACAGTGGTGAGCGCTCTCGTTAGAAAATCATGGTTGACGCGATCAAGCGCTATTTGGAAATCAAGAAAAAGTAAAGCTCCTGGGCAGCGGCCACCGAAATTACATCGCGACATTCGAGAACAGAAGTCAGTATCGTGCGTCCAGGCACAGAGCTTTGGTGGGTGGCAATAATGATAGCGAGCAACTTAGAGAGGCGGATATTAATTGCTTTAGCGATGATTTTATAATCGAAGTTAAGGAGAGTAATAGGACGGAGGGAATCAAAACCTGTGGTTTTCGGAGGAGGACCAGTTTACCTTTCTGAAAAAATGGCTCTGAGCACTATGGGACTCAACTGCTGTGGTCATCAGTCCCCTAGAACTTAGAACTACTTAAACCTAACTAACCGAAGGACACCATACACATCCATGCCCGAGGCAGGATTCGAACCTGCAACCGTAGCAGTTGCACGGTTCCGGACTGCGCGCCTAGAACTTACCTTTCTGAAAAGGAGCAGGAAGTGAGATTCTCGGTAACACTTCATTTACCATTGACGTTAAGGTGTCACCAATGAGTGGCCAAAATTGAACATAAAACTCCTTAGGAATTCCGCCTAATCCAGGCGGCTTGTGGGACTGAGATCCTGTAACAACATCATATATATCGTCCCTGTGAAAGGGACGCAGAAAGGCGACATTTAATCAAGAATCGACGAGGCGATGCGGCAAGGATGTAAAGTCGTCGAGAGAGTTTTCAGCCGGAACATGGGTCTGGTACAGATCAGTAAAATAGGTGTAAATAAACTCGGAAAAGTCACGGTGAGAGGTGAACATGCGGACGTCAGCGGTCGTGAGGGAGGCAAGGCACACACGTTTCCGGCGCGCCAGTAAACGCACTAGATGGTATAGTCGCGTCAATCGTCTTGTAAAAGGGGACGTGCTAGAGACCTCATCCGCAGTCCCTCCATTTGAATGCGTTTGAGCTGCAGCAATTTGGCCTTGATGCACTGTATATCAGTAACCCGTAGGGGAGCATGCGTAGCGCTATCGTACAGTTGACGTAAGACTGAGTAGTAAAACTCTTGCGTTCGTCGATCGTCTGCCACCTTCGCAGCGCCAAAACGCATGAGAGCCCTGCGGATTAGTGGTTTAACGTGCAGTCTCCACCATGCCCCAATAGACGAGTACCGGTCCATAGTACGAGAGCAACGAACCCCTACGCCCTCCAGGACTACACCAAGAGAGGTATCCTGCAAATAGGCTAAATTGAGCAGCCAGTGAGGACGAAACAATTTAACCGGTTGCCGCTCGCAATTAAACGTGACGGCTACGGCTAAGTGATCAGTAAAACAGGCTGGTATCACATAAACACCCAGAAGCTGCCCACACAAGGAGTCGAAAAGGTAAAAGCGATCGAAGCGACTGCTAGACGTGGGAGTAAACCCATCTGAGGTAGCCAAGCATGACACACAACCCGTCATCACAGCTTTAATTCCGCCAGTATCTCGTCTCCTACCTTCCAAACTTCGGTTATACTTGGGTAACTCAGACGGTAGAGCACTTACCCGCGAAATGCAAAGGACCCGAGTTAGAGTCTCGGTCCGGCACACAGGTATGATCCGCCAGGACGTTTCAACTCTTTATTATTTATCTCAAAAGTCCAGGTAATTCTCAGCGCCATTTTGTAACAGCACATGGCAAACGCTTCGATAATCATGTTATGCGGTTTCCCCACAATCCTTGACTACTTCCATACTGTTATACCCTAGCCAGTAATGCCACCCGAGCCCGCTGCAAAAAGGTTGGCAGCATCAAAGTCCGGACGCCGTCCGCATAAGCAGCGCCAGCGATACAGGAAATCGCCGCAAGTCTGCGCGCGCCACCGCTGGCGTCTGGTTTCTTAAGCGCTGGAGTCGCGAGCGCTAGGACAGTTCTGTATTCGCCGCTCAGTTGTATACTCGCCACCGATTTGTGTACTTGCTAGTCAGTTGTGTGTTCATCGCAGCAGAGTTGTTGTTTGTCGTCAGCCGACGCTGACCTAGCCGCTCCGACTCGAACTAGACAGATTTCTGTAGACACCGAGTTCACTACAGTGTTACTGTATCTTCATTAATAAAGATAAGTACCGACTTTTATTTAATCAGAGTGTTTGGGTATTCATCTTTCTGTTCACTGTTCCAGCGGACCGGTCGGCCCGCTATTAAAAGTGTGGCGGTGACTTCGTAAGCCGTTCTACAGCGAATTGTTTGTCGCTACGAACACCGCCACAAAACATACAATGCTGTATGCCAGACACATACTCAAAGAAATTTCTTCGTTAGTTGTTAAGGCCAGTGTGCGATACTACTGGCCTTCTTTTGACCAGGAAGGCCTTCATTCCTCAAATTCATGACCCAATTTTTATTTTGAGCTTATCGGTGTTCTCCTTTTCCCTACTCCTAATTGCTTTCTAATCTCTCTGGTTTACTCTGTAACTACTGTGTGTGCTCTTTAGACTTTTGATTCCATTCAACAGGTCTTGCAATTCTACCTAACTTTCAATGAGGGTAGCAATGTCATCAACAAATCCAACTCATGAATTTCTCATGTACACCCCTGATAGTTTCTAGGACGTACAGGTTGAACCATAGGGTCCTGTCTAATTAGAGCTCTCCGATCTTGGTTCTCATTTGCTTCGTTCCCTCTTGCTTCTTGTACATATTTTATATTATCCGTATTTTCCTACAGGCTACGCATTTCCTGTAAATTTTGAACATGTAGTACCATTTTACATTGCCGAACACTTAGTCTGTTGTCTTTTGTCTTAATTTTCCATAAATCTTGCTTCAATTATCAGTCACTATGTCAGGACTGCTTGCTCGTGTCCATCTGCATCAAAGGCAAATCCAGAAGCAGATCCAGATCATTCTCTCTCATTCTTCTCTGCATTATTCTTATCACCAATGTGGATGCATCAGCTGTTAATCTGACTATGCGAGAGTCCTGCATCATATACGTATGTCCTTCAGTCGTGCGTAATAGGTGGAACATTGTGGACCTCTTGGCTACTTGCGTCCGTTGCGCCATAACAAGTGTTTGTTGGATAGTTCAACTTTAAACCGGTCCGAACTTAAGCTCCAGAGTTTCGAAGACTGTGACTGATTCCAGTGACGGATAACCAATCTCGTGATCAAAGCACCTCATAAATTTTCATCCATTTAACGGCATTAATTATCTTTATTCTTTGTGGTCAGTCCTTACGACCTACGATCATCACCTACACTACCTGTGGATAAATACAGATGTTCGAAAGCAAGTGTCATACATTCCAAACTGACGCAGTATTATCCAAATCAGCAAGGATATTTCCCGTAGTCGCACATGGAGCTAGACTCTATAGGTAGGGCGCCATGTGATTTTATCGGATCATGACATCCTTCTCTGTTAAGCACACTCTCTTTCAAATAGACCTGCCTCTGTCCGGATTGCGTTACATGCGTTGGTCACACGCTCCTGTTACGTTCGCACTTTGTCGATGGACTGGGCATACACCGATGACCATAAATGCCTCCGCAGCCAGAAATCCGGCACATTCGTCTCCGGTGAATGATGGGGACATGATACCGGACCTATTCGGCGATGATATCGCCTATGAAACGGTGCGGTGTGGTGCCCCGCTGTACACAGTTCTGCAATACGACTGGTAATCGGTAATACAAAGCACTTGTTCACCTGTTTGGATAAGTGTCTCGCTCAATGAGTCTGTCATCTGCAACTGCTGTGCATTAACTGATGCTGAAGCAATCATGACCCCACAAAGCCACGTTTGCAGCAGAAATGGCATCAGCCCTCACGACCGTACCGCCGTAATTTACTGTGCCATCAAGTGAGAATGCCGCCTTACTTGTAAATATAACGGAGACTGTGAACTGGGGATATTTAACGATCTATATCTCAAAATGTTCTTGTTTCCGAACACGTCATTATTTTCTTCTTTCAGTTTTGAATAATACTACATCCTGCAAGAATATCTGAAACTTTTTAAAATAGCATGCATCAGTTGACGCCTACATAATGAGAAAAACCCCGATGGTATATAATTACAGGTTGAGTCAGCTTCCGAACTATTTGTTAAGTCGGTCAAGATCTCTGTCTGCAGAAGACTCTTTTACAGATTTTCTTTCTGCTGAAACGTCCAAATGAGTGAGCATAAAACTTGTTCCACAGATCTACAACAGACGGACGTTGTCAGTAGCGCCGTATTATCATGTGAATCTGCCCGACGACTTCTTCTAAAATCTCGATTGACCTACGCTTCTTTTCCCATCGCTTGGTACCGCCAGTTGCTCCAGCTACCTAGTTACCCAGCGACCTATAATAAACTGGTAATCGAAGGGGTGCAACTTCTTTGAGTGACTCTGTAGAATGTCCCAGCCTTCTCATCCGACCTTGATGCGTTTCCTCTGGCAAGGGATTTCAGTTGATTTCCTATATCCTGAATACTTGTCTCGAAACTAACACTTCCACGTTTGTGCAATGACTGAAAGTAGCATCCGAATTACGACCTTTTGTGATTTTCGGAAAATCGAATTCAACAATATGGTCTTCTCTTATCGTCTTTCATCTCTGTGCCAGTATGGCCAACGAAGTGATTGATAGATAATTCCGATTATTTAAGCGAATTTGTAATCAACTTACGCATCTTCAATGGAGTACAACTTGGAGACCCATGTCCTATGTCTTTTTTTTCTTTCTTTTTTTTTAAGGATCAGAACTGACCGATTTATGTCCAGTAATTATGGAATCCTTTTCAACGTAAATGTAAAACTGCAATAGCTAAACGAGCATCCAAATTAAATAAACAGTTTTCTCTGCATGTACGAACCAACTTGCCTTATTACCGTAAGTGATTGGGTTCATTCCAAAAGAAGGTGGAAGGGAATGCAAATACGTTGTCAGATGCATGTGAGAAGAATGCTAAGAATAAGTAAATAAAAAAACACAGTTGTTGTATCATCATCACTATTCCCTGACAGTGTCAGTAGTTTGTTTTCCACTACTTACTACCATACGTAGTGGGAGACAGAAGTGAAATAGTCCGTAGTAAGAACGTTCATACCGGCTGTGATTCTCGGCTTAGCATTATCATTAACATGAAGTATTTCGGAACGTGTTATAGTGGTTTACAGGTTTAGGAAAATATGTCACATATGTTTTTTTAGGCGTTGGAAGTCAAGACCTTGCAACATGCGTAGCCGAACTACATCGTCGTCGGCTCTATGTGATGATCCTCCCCCCTTTCATAGCATTTTAGCACTAACACCCAAACCTCCAGATGTGAAGCAGATCAATACCAAACGTTGTGTGTCGATAGAGTATCAACCTGCTATTCTCGGTGGTATTAATGAGAGAAACGGAAAATAAATAAACTATGTTCGTTGCACCCCCTACGCTTTCCTTCGTTCCTGGAGTCTAATAACGGGATATGGTGGCCAGTAAAAATAACATTGCTACAGACTCCGAAACGTCCTATTACATGTCAGGAATATGTTATCCCTTATAACAATTTCACGCGTAAACTGTTTTAAAAATGTCGCCATCAGCGTGCTTCGAACTCGGGACGTTTAAGACGAGGAGCAAACGCCTTACCCACTCACCTATCGTAGCTCTCTGTGGCGTTTTATCACAGCTACGCTTCTCCTATACTCCACTGTGCCGGTGTTCCTTTTGATTATCGTTTATGAATGTTCTATTGGACGACAGCACCCAGCACGAACTAAATCGGTGTTTTGGTTGGTATTCTATTGACACACAACGTTTGGTACCGATCTGAGTGTCTGATATCGGAGGTTTGGGAGTAAGTATGAGTAATAACGACACAATTTAGATTTTCTAACTTGTATTTGCGTGTTGCCGAGTTTACAATCTTCAGTGTGCTAATTTGGATGCAGTGATATATCAATAACAAGAAAGGCGCAACTGAGATATAGTTATGTAAACTTGCTTAAGTGTGATGTGCATATAAATTACAAGATCTATTCCTACACAAAAAGAGCTGAAAGACCACAGAATTTCCTCATTCTGCGACGGGAGCAAATTGAGAACTGGTGTAACACGGATAAGGGCATACAGTAAACGCTACTAGAACTTATTTTTCGAGTCTCAAATATTTGATGACGATGGATTCATAATTGAATTATTCAGTGAAAGAAACTGATTAGGGTTACTGCTGCTAGGGTACGTCTAGTTCCTCAGGGAGACAACATGAACTCAGGAAAGCTGAATGGATATCGATGATAACCAGTTTTACACTATGAGGCATTACCTTTATTCTTTACTTTTCAACTCTAAATAAAATAGTGAATGTTTTTAGTAGGCTGAACGGAGGAATTAAGATGATGCAAACTTGATTCTATATCCAAGCTATCGATTAAGGATCCAAAAAGTTGCCAACTGATTAAAGGAATTTATAGAACCGCGCTCAAATTTTATCCTACTTTGTGATGTACTAGATAAGTAGAAATGAAAATTTGCTTTTGACGTCTCGTCGACGTTCGGATCGGACAAAGGTGTACCAATAAACGGATCATAACCCTTTCAGGTGAACCATTCCAGCACCTGCTCGAAGTGGACTGAGAAAATGAATAAAATTCAGGTGAAAACGTTGAATGAGGATCTCAGCAACCCGAGATGTATGAAATCCAGCACGTTAACCACTTCGCCAACACGGCGCTCTCTTTTTTCTCGGCCATAACTCAAAGAATACTTTGTATCTCATTAAGACATCAGATGTGGGCTGCTAGGCGCTGTTAGGCATTAGATACATTTGATGCACCGTAGATACATTTGATGCACCGGTTCGTTAATCTAACGACATTCTTGTTAGTCACACACACACACACAGACACACACACACACACACACACACACACACACACAGCCTTTACTTTGTTGCAGTTTTATTAATTTTATTATTACTACATTATTTCGCTTAGGTTTACTGAGCCATACTGCAAACTGGGTGGTCCAAATGTCAACTCATATATGCAGAGAAAACATAGCATAAATAATGTATACAATGGTTTTAAATTAATTTGCTGTTTCACATATGTTTAATACTTAGAGCTAAGGAATCTTCACATATCAAATGTAGTCAGAAAACACGAAGTAGTATTCAAGAGAGAATGACATGCATACACACAGAGATTAACAAGAGTATTCACTTATAAATAACAAACCATATTTCGTGCAACCACACTATTATTTCGTGTAAAGCAAATAAGGGCTTTCTTGGATGATACCTAAGGTTGGCTGCCGCATTATAATATCAATTTCATTCAGTATTTCGGCGATTCAGCTGTTCCCCATCCTTATCAGAACCCCTGCTACTGAGTCCTGTTGAAAACTGATGCCAAGGTTGCAGGTCTTCGTAATATACAGGCCTCTGAGGAGACGTTCGATTCTGATTACTCCGGGAAAGCCTACAATTTCAAACAGGAGCTTTATTTATTCTCCTCGGTTCTGAGCTTTGGTTTTGCGAACGAAAATTTTGTATTGGTTGTCAATTAAATGTTCTGGGACCGAATGAGACTGAAATAACGAATTTTAAAAAATTATTATGAATCATAAAAGTATTAGGGCAAGTATACTCATATATGCTACATCATTCATCAAACTTGTTTTACATCCTCATAATAACATATTTTCACGGATTATCTTTAGATATTTTATTTGTAATCTGACAACTGAAATATATAAACACTTTTACGTAAGTACCGCAAAATGTTAGTTAATTATTATGTCATAAAATACTATCAGAAAATTGTTCACTCCAGCGCCTTCAGAAAGAACGTTGCACGTTGTTATGTCACGCCAAGTATATTATATTGATTGCTGCATTAAACTTCAAACAAACACAGATACGTGACAATGTTTTGCAACACAGTCATCAAAGCTCTATAAGCAAGACTCGAAATGTTTTAACAGTCGCTCACTTTCTTGACTATAGAAACCCGCTCCTGGCCACGCAGCCATTGTAGAACAGCTGTGTAAATGTCTTCATCGTCGGAAAATTTGTGACTGGTGTGAATCAGTTCCTCGATACCTTCACATTGCCGTCTATGGTAGACGCACAAGTCGATGGCCTCCATTGGCAATCAGCATGACCCTCATCTCTCAGGCTTTGGTCAAACTGTTGGCAGAATTTCACTGTTGCTGAACGCGATATTGAATGTAGTCCATACAGCGTCAGAATTCACGGCTAACCTGTGTGTCAGACGTTATGCCCACAATGATCGTACTGTCCCGCGTAATTCAAACTTGGAGTACGTGTCCAGATGTCTCGTGATTTCACTCTCACTTATTATCTGTATTACTGGAGAACTGTGTCTGCAAGATACCCAGAGTATGTACTGTCTTCTGACAACGCGTCATACTTGTTGCACAAGCATGGGCCGACATGTGTCACTTACTTTTGCAAGTCCCTATGTATATGGTCCTTTATACTGTTTCTTCTATTTGCTATCTCTCTCTCTCTCTCTCTCTCTCTCTCTCTCTCTCTCTCCATCCGAACAGGCTATGAAGGCCCAACGGTACCGACCGGCCGCCGTGTCATCCTAAGACCACAGGCGTTACTGGATGCGGATATGGAGGGGCATGGGGTCAGCACACCGCTCTCCCAGCCGTGTGTCGGTTTATAAGACCGGAGCCGCAACTTCTCAAACAAATAGCTCTTCAGTTTGCCTCACAAGGGCTGAGTACACCCCGCTTGCCAACAGCGAACGGCAAACTGCATGGTGGCCCATCCAAGTTGGTTGGTTGGTTTGGGGAAGGAGACCAGACAGTGTGGTCATCGGTCTCATCGGATTAGGGAAGGATTGGGAAGGAAGTCGGCCGTGCCCTTTCAGAGGAACCATCCCGGCATTTGCCTGGAGTGATTTAGGGAAATCACGGAAAACCTAAATCAGGATGGCCGGACGCGGGATTGAACCGTCGTCCTCCCGAATGCGAGTCCAGTGTCTAACCACTGCGCCACCCCGTTCGGTGCCCATCCAAGTGCTAGCCCAGCCCGACAGCGTTTGACTTCGGTGATCTGACGAGAACCGGTGTCTTCACTGCGGCAAGGTCGTTGACTCTCTTTGCTATGGAACTGGAAAAATGGTTCCTTCTTTCGCTTTCTCTGAAACGAAAACGTATTTTGCAGCACTACACAAATGTGATATGAAGAACATCATTACACCAGAGGTTAACACTCTCCAGTATGCAGATGCTATATGCCTTTTTCTACACATATAGGCCAAGTCTCTATGCCTGACTTCAGACAGGTATCGTTAAAACCAGGCAAAGCAATCAGAATCAACTTTTACAAGTTTTATTCGACATCTCAGGTACATGTACTATATGAAACATCCTTAATGTTCCGTTGGCATAGGCTTTGATGTTCTGGTGCGTTACCTCATGGGAAATGCGTAATCTTTGTCGTCATATTCTGCCTTTTCTTCTTCGCTCTCTTCTACGTCTCGTATTCTCTACTGTGAATGTGCCGAATGGAGACGTAGCGCTACACCTATAAACAGCATCGCTGTGTTGCTTTGAAGAAATAAATGATCTCTTTCTCTATAGCGCAGGGTATATTAATATTTTGAAGCATTTTCTATAATCAATGCAGTCCGAAAGTACAGAAATTACCTCTATTTCTTAAAACCATGCTAACGCTGCGATAAACATGTTTCTTCAGTCAACCTACTGGGAGCTTGCAGAAACGAAAGTACGTGATGAACAGAAAGCACGTGGTGTGAAGTACAAGACACAATCGAGGACAGCGAATTTACTTACATTTCTGAGATACAAGAAAATAAAATTAGCTACTATGTAGTTTAAACGCATCAGAAGGAGTGGGGAAGATATTTGAGGATCCCTATAATACAACAAAACATGAGCACTTGTTGGAATGGGAATCATCAATTTCACAAGGTTTTACACTAAAGAGTTTTGATGTATTTCCAAGTACTTGTAGGTAAACAGATGGTAACTTGCGTCTCCTTCTTTCTTGTGTGTTCTGACACTCGTAGAAACGGATATCCCTGACATCTACCAAATGTAAGTGGTTAGGATGAACTTAATGGTTCATACGAATAAGTGCCAAGATAGTTTTCAGCTTCCTGCTAGGCTGAAAGTCTCGAAGACAGAAGAACCTTCTAATTACTGGCTGGATCGCAGTGTCGCCCACAGCTGGAAATCTGAGGATGGTAGAATGACGTTCATCGCACATCCAGAATCATTTGAATTCTTTGCCAGCTTTGAGACTAAGTCTCCTAAGCCAGCCATACATGATCTGGGGCCCACTGGAATGAAATTCTCATGCCTTTTCTTTTATTTCTCAATGCTTATAGTAAAATTTCGAATACCTGAATATTCATCTTACTGTTACACTCTAGTCTGAATAGAATGGAACACGCTTTTTGATTCCTAGACTACAGCAGGTTCTGGAGCCTCACATATATACCTAATGTCAGAGCCTTTCGAATCGCTGCCGCTTCTGCAGTAAAATATTAACAAGGTGGCGGCAGACGGAGTTCTTAGGAATACTTCAGCTGCGGGAGAAGTAATACGCATCTTTCTGCTGGAGTCTCAAGAAATTAAAAGCAATCAATATAAAAGTGAACAAAGTGCGTCAGTAAAGTTTAAAGTAGGCAATGAAACTGGAACTCATTGTGCCAAAGCAATTTTTCATCGTGCTGTAAATAGTGACTACCGAGATTTTACGTCTGATAGCGGAATGGATTTCTAAGTTGGTCTATGGATTTATCTGTTTGGACCTAACTGTAGATACTGTGCACTGAGCCTAATGCTTTCACTAGCAGAGGGCAAACACTCCTCATTTCCAATGCAGACCTTGTGTGTGGAATACACCCTCATTTGTCGCAGGAGCATGATTAATCTGTATTGGGCTGCTGCCCTACTTGGCTATTAAAATATCTCTCCGACGTCGTCATGCAGCAGGGCTTCGACAACTTCTCCTAGAAAGACATTCTTGTAAGTTGATAGCAGTTTTCCAAGGCCCACAAGCCTGCACCCGAATTCTACTAAGCCAAACTGATGAAGTGCACCTTTCGCAACGGTATGGTACAACGATCATTCTAATCGATGATGCAGCGGACGAAGACAGACTTACAGTGGTCAGACCGTCAAGTTCCAGCTGCAGGTATCATTGCGTTAATGTTGCTTCTTTTCGTGGTTACATAGTGGACTGATGACAACTGTAGAAAATTTCTTAGTCAGACTGTTAGGTCGTTGGCAGTCATACAGTCATTGAAGGTGTAAATGGCTCTGCTTGACATTAGGTATAGAGATTTGGTCTTTAAGTGTAGAAGAAAAGCGACAAATCATTTGCATACTGGAGAGATTTAACATCTCGTGTAATGATGTTTTTCATATTTCGTGTGTGTATTAAAAACAGAGTAGTGCGCTGATCTGAGCGTTTAGGGAGACCTCTTGAGTTTGTATGAGTAATTTTTTTTATTCTTACACACTTGGTACTGCGCTTTGGAAAGATATGAACACAAAACAAAATAAGTCTTTCAAGAGCTCTTTTAGTAAACGCCGACAAGCCGACAACGGGATATGTATGAAGGAAGTTGGACTTCCAGGCACGAATTAGATTAGAGAACTGGAACCATTATTTGAACTGTTCAGGGAGATAGCAGACTCTAATACAGATGTCGATAAGGTTCGTAGAAAAGTCGTGAAAGGACGATTTGTCACGAGAGAGAGCAGAGGACAGTGAGCATAACACATTACAAGGACTGAATTCATAGAGGACTTCCGTATATAATTTATCTCTTTCATCTGAAAGAGATGACCATGGACCTTGCCGTTGGTGGGGAGGCTTGCGTGCCTCAGCGATACAGATAGCCGTACCGTAGGTGCAACCACAACGGTGGCGTATCTGTTGAGAGGCCAGACAAACACTTGGTTCCTGAAGAGGGGCAGCAGCCTTTTCAGTAGTTGCAGGGGCAACAGTCTGGATGATTGACTGATCTGGCCTTGTAACACTAACCAAAACAGCCTCGCTGTGCTGGTACTGCGAACGGTTGAAAGCAAGGGGAAAGTACAGCCGTAATTTTTCCCGAGGGCATGCAGCTCTACTGTATGGTTAATGATGATGGCGTCCTCTTGGGTAAAAAATTCCGGAGGTAAAATAGTCCCCCATTCGGATCTCCGGACGGGAACTACTCAGGAGGACGTCGTTATCAGGAGAAAGAAAACGCGTTCTACGGATCGGAGCGTGGAATGTCAGATCCCTTAATCGGGCAGGTAGGTTAGAAAATTTAAAAAGGGAAATGGATAGGTTAAAGTTAGGTATAGTGGGAATTAGTGAAGGTCGGTGGCAGGAGGAACAAGACTTTTGGTCAGGCGAATGCAGGATTATAAATACAAAGTCAAATATGGGTAATGCAGGAGTAGGTTTAACAATGAATAAAAAAATAGGAATGCGGGTAAGCTACTACAAACAGCATAGTGAACGCATTATTGTGGCCAAGATACACACGAAGCCCACGCCTACTACAGTAGTACACGTTTATATGGCAACTAGCTCTGCAGATGACGAAGAAATTGAAGAAATGTATGACGAAATAAAAGAAATTATTCAGATAGTGAAAGGAGACGAAAATTTAATAGTCATGGGTGACTGGAATTCGGTAGTAGGAGATGGAGAGAAGGAAACGTAGCAGGTGAATATGGATTGGGGCTAAGAAATGAAAGAGGAAGCCGCCTGGTAGAATTTTACAAAGAGCACAACTTAATCATAGCTAACACTTGGTTCAAGAATCATAAAAGAAGGTTGTATACATGGAAGAAGCCTGGAGATACTGACAGATTTCAGGTAGATTATATAATGGTAAGACAGAGATTTAGGAACCAGGTTTTAAATTGTAAGACATTTCCAGGGGCACATGTGGACTCTGACCTCAATCTATTGGTTATTAACTGTAGATTAAAACTGAAGAAACTGCAAAAAGGTGGGAATTTAAGGAGATGGGACCTGGATAAACTGACTAAACCAGAGGTTGTACAGAGTTTCAGGGAGGGCGTACGGGAACAAATGGCAGGAATGGGGGAAAGAAATACAGTAGAAGAAGAATGGGTAGCTTTGTGGGATGAAGTAGTGAAGGCAGCAGAGGATCAAGTAGGTAAAAAGACGAGGGATAATAGAAATCCTTGGGTAACAGAAGAGATTTTGAATTTAATTGATGAAAGGAGAAAATATAAAAATGCAGTAAATGAAGCAGGCAAAAATGAATACAAACGTCTCAAAAATGAGATCGACAGGAAGTGCAAAATGGCTAAGCAGGGATGGCTAGAGGATAAATGTAAGGATGTAGAGGCTTATATCACTAGGGGTAAGATAGATACTGACTACAGGAAAATTAAAGCGACCTTTGGAGAAAAGAGAACCACTTGTATGAATATTAAGAGCTCAGATGGAAACCCAGTTCTAAGCAATGAAGGGAAAGCAGATAGTTGGAAGGAGTATATAGAGGGTCTATACAAGGGCGATGTACTTGAGGACAATATTATGGAAATGGAAGAGGATGTAAATGAAGATTAAATGGGAGATATGATAGTGCGTGAAGTCCTGACAAAACTCTACCATCTGGTCAGCATGATGTATGAGACAAGCGAAATACCCTCAGACTTCAAGAAGAATATAATAATTCCAATCCCAAAGAAAGCAGGTGTTGACAGATGTGAAAATTACCGAACTATCAGTTTAATAAGTCACGGCTGCAAAATACTAACGGGAATTCTTTACAGACGAATGGAAAAACTAGTAGAAGCCGACCTCGGGGAAGATCAGTTTGGATTAAGTAGAAATATTGGAACACGTGAGGCAATACTGACCCTACGACTTATCTTAGAAGCTAGATTAAGGAAAGGCAAACCTACGTTACTAGCATTTGTAGACTTAGAGAAAGCTTTTGACAATGTTGACTGGAATACTCTCTTTCAAATTCTGAAGGTGGCAGGGGTAAAACACAGGGAGAGAAAGGCTATTTACAATTTGTATAGAATCCAAACGGCAGTTATTAGAGTCGAGGGGCATGAAAGGGAAGCAGTGGTTTAGAAGGGAGTGAGACAGGGTTGTAGCCTCTCGCCGATGTTATTCAATCTCTATATTGAGAAAGCAGTGAAGGAAACAAAAGAAAAATTCGGAGTAGGTATTAAAATCCATGGAGAAGAAATAAAAACGTTGAGGTTCGCCGATGACATTGTAATCCTGTCAGAGACAGCAAAGGACTTGGAAGAGCAGTTGAACGGAATGAATAGTGTCTTGAAAGGAGGATATAAGATGAACATCAACAAAAGCAAAACGAGGATAAGGAATGTAGTCGAATTAAGTTGGGTGATGCTGAGGGTATTAGATTAGGAAATGAAACACTTAAACAAGCAAAGGGCTTTTGCTATTTTGGGAGCAAAATAACTGATGATGGTCGAAGTCGAGAGGATATAAAATGTAGACTGGCAATGGCAAGGAAAGTGTTTCTGAAGAAGAGAAATTTGTTAACATCGTGTATAGATTTAAGTGTCAGGAAGACGTTTCTGAAAGTATTTGTATGGAGTGTAGCCATGTATGGAAGTGAAACATGGACGATAACTAATTTGTACAAGAAGAGAATAGGAGCTTTCGATATGTGGTGCTACAGAAGAATGCTGAAGATAAGGTGGGTAGATCACATAACTAATGAGGAAGTATTAAACAGAATTGGGCAGAAGAGAAGTTTGTGGCACAACTTGACTAGAAGAATGGATCGGTTGGTAGGACATGTTCTGAGGCATCAAGGCATCACCAATTTAGTATTGGAGGGCAGCGTAGAGGCTAAAAATGGTAGAGGGAGACCAAGAGATGAATACACCAAGCAGATTCAGAAGGATGTAGGTTGCAGTGGGTACTGGGAGATGAAGAAGCTTGCACAGGATAGAGTAGCATGGAGAGCTGCATGAAAACAGTCTCAGGACTGAAGACCACAACAACCACAACAACATCTGGAATGGGGGGTCTTAGGAAATGACCATATGCGATGACTGCTGGGGAGAATTTATCCAGTTAAGAAGTTTTCACAATTTTTAAAACATGTTAGTTCGAGCATTTACATCCCAGTTTCACGGGTGATCTCCCACAGATGAGAAGATTTTACCCTTCTTACGTTCTAGACGACGTTCGGCAGTCACTGGTGAGTACTCCGTATTCCACCGTACCACGGAGTTCTTAACATGTAAGTAAGTTATGTTGTGTCTAGAGAAGACAGCCTAGACACAATGGGAGGAAGCCGAAAGGCACGCGCTTAAACTCACGCAGGCTGGCGTGAGGTCTGAAACAGGATACGTGATGAATGCTATAAAGAAAAGTACGTAGCTTCTGGAATACTTAACTTTAATCCACAATTGTAGAACATCGCTCTTGATGCTTCATATAATAAATATCAATTGAATACGGCGCCTTGCTAGGTCGTAGCAATTGACTTAGCTGAAGGCTATGCTAACTATCTTCTCGGCAAATGAGAGAGTCTTCGTCAGTGTAGCATCGCTAGCAAAGTCGGCTGTACAACTGGGGCGAGTGCTAGTACGTCCCTCTAGACCTGCCGTGTGGTGGCGCTCGGTCTGCAATTACTGACAGTGGCGACGCGCGGGTCCGACGTATACTAATGGACCGCGGCCGATTTAAAGGCTACCACCTAGAAAGTGTGGTGTCTGGTGGTGACACCACAGGTTAAATGTAGCTTTTGATACTAGAAGTCTTTCGCATTTAATACTCTAAAGAATGTGTAGTAAGATACTTACACTGAGCCGGTCTCTGGTAAACTTACTTCAGCAACTGTATTATTACTTTTTGAAAGAGTGTCAGTTTTTGTTATTTATGTTCCAGTGACTTACAGGAAAGAATTCCACGTCTCTTGTTGTCGCTTCCATCGTCCAAATAACAGGAAAAGTTACCTTATCCTGATTTTTGATGCAATATGCAATATCTACCGAGTATAAATATTCACTTTTGGTGGCAAGATTTACGTGAGAGACTCCAGGACAGGAGAGCCGTCGTTGAGGACTGTGTGGTGACTGCCTTCCATTACATCAGGGGAGCTCTGTCCTGGGTCTCTCGTACACGAATTTCCCTAAATAGAGGTGTGAGCGCTGAAATTCCCGCAGAGCACCAGCGGTTGCTCAAGTTGGAGCAACAGTACTTTCCACTCTTACTTCACCTATCTCAGTTCTCGGGTATTAAAAACCAGCTAACGGGTTGGATAATACAGAACGTAATTTAATTCGTGCTACCGATATCTGCAGTCCTGCGGTAGGGGAACTAATGTGTATATCCGAGAAAGTAATTTCTGCCGCAGCAGGACAGCTGCACCCCCTTTAGAGTCGAGTCAGCCTGACCTAATAACAAAGTACCTTCTACAGGTGATATGCCTATCTAGTTTGGATCATGTTTCGGAAATCGAAGCAGCACACACCTTTTTTAGATGGATTTCTTGTAGCAGGCTATCTCTGTTGTCTACGGCTGACCGAATATGCCACTGAAGGACAATGAAAATTACGACTGGAAATAATGATTAGAGTTAAAATTCTTACGTCTCTCATGTCTAACTCTGCTCGGATAAGGAAATATACCTCACTTGTTAATATGATACTCCAGATATTATCTCGGGGTTAAATGCAGCTGCCATTCGTCGTGGACGTCCTGAACACTGATACTGTGGTACGGCTTGGTAATATGGAATTCCAGTTCGCCTGTGATAAATGAAGCAGGAGGATACTGAGTGAGCCTCCATTGTATCTCACAACTGCTCACTTGATGTAACGTAAAACTAATTCGAAAACACATGTATACCCGCACTGTTCGATATTGCACTTCACCACAGTCCCACTGAACGTGAAGAATTGATCGAAGTATACAATTCATTTTTTTCTCAACGTTTGGAATAAATACGCCCATTAACGCAGATTTTACAGTTTCAAGACATTATGCCAAGAGGCAAGGGCCAAATCCTTGTCAGAGCCAGTGCACAAAAAAAAAAAAAAAAAACGTTCTGATTGCTGTGTAGTCCACGTTTGAGGCGGCGTCATCGTTGTCTTAATGTATAGGCACTGGTTTACGAGTATAGTGATTTTTTTTGGCTTCTTAGGTGCTACGCAGCATCTTGTGCTGTTCGTGTCTTCCCTGCAGGAAGAAAACGAAGAAACGAAGGAAGCGACACCTTATGTGGAGCGCTACACAAGTAGAAAAGAGTGGAAGAAAGACGTTGATGCTGGAATAATGGATCTGAACATGGTGAGCAACTCCAAGATGTATCAAAAACGGCACAGCGATGTTAAAGCATTACTTAAATTAGTAACAATGCTTGCTCTAGTAGAAAATCTGTTCTTTTAACTTCCCAGTTTTTTTCAATATTCCAACTATTTGTTTTAGTTTTCTGGTTTATATTAAATCTTAAATTAGACCTTACAAACATACACTCATTTTCGGTGTCTACGTCTAATTCTGGAGAACTGTTGTTAGACTTTATTTGATATCTTTACGCTCCCAACGTGAATATAAAATCGATGAAATGGCTGTCATTATCACATTGACTTTCTAGGTGCAGTGTTTTATTTTATGCACTTGAAAGATTATGATTGTTGTATCATGTTATGTTCATCTGAACACTCAAGGAGACGCTGTCCTTTATCGTTGGTGGTTCACTGTCCAAATCTCATTGCCCTCATCCATGCACGATCATTTACAATGAAGAGTTTCAGATCTCACCTGGAGATAATTTTACGCCTTTATGAAGCAACTATATTTTCATAGCTAATGAACATATATTTAAATGAGGGGCGTAGTATTATATAGTCGAAATATTTGTCTTATAACAGGACAAATACTAACAATTAAATAAATCCGTATAAATCAAATAGTGGGTGTATTATTAATAATTGCAAATCATACAATGTCTGTTCGCTTTCATTATTAATTTCTACAGCAGTATTATCATAAACATAAGTTTTAAACGGATTTTGTTTTGAATATATTTGGCTTCAGTTGCCCATGAACTTTGCTTCATACGGGCTTTACACATACACTGATCAGACAGAATATATGACGACCTATCTGCCGGCCGGTGTGGCCCTGCGGTTAAAGGCGCTTCAGTCTGGAACCGCGTGACCGCTACGGTCGCAGGTTCGAAGCCTGTCTCGGGCATGGATGTGTGTGATGTCCTTAGGTTAGTTGGGTTTAATTAGTTCTAAGTTCTAGGCGACTGATGACCTCAGAAGTTAAGTCGCATAGTGCTCAGAGCCATTTGAACCATTTGAACGACCTATCTAATAGCCGGTATGTCTACCTTTGGCGCGGATAACTGCGCTGTTACGTCGTGGCAAGGAAGCAGTGACACCTTGATAGGTCGCTGGAGTTCATCTGCACACACGAGTCACCCAATTCCCGTAAATTCCGGGAAGGGGAGCGATAGGCTCTGAAGCCACGTATGGTCACATCCCACGTGTGTTCGGTAGGGTACAGATCTGGCGGTTTGGGGTGTTCGTGAAACCACTCCACCACACTCCTGGTCTCGTGACATGGTGCATTATCTTGCTGAAAATCCCACAGCTGTCTGGAAACGTAATCGTCATAATGGAATTTACTTGGTCTCCAAACAGTGTACTCCCTGCCGTTAAGGTACCTTGCAGAAGCTAGACTGGACCCACGGATGCCCACGTGAATGTTCTCCAGAGCATAATGGAGCCGCCGCCATCTTGTCTCCATCCCGCAGTACAGGTGTCAAGGCGTTGTTAACCTGGAAGACGATGGATTGGCGCCCTCCCATCGGCATTATGAAGAATCTGTTGGGATTCATCGGACCGTGAAACGCTCTGCCACTGTGCCAATCTTGTGACGATGCTCACGTGCCCATTTGAGTCGTAGCTGCGGAAGTCAAATGCTAACATTGGCGCACAGATGCGTCGACGGTTGTGGAGGCCATTCGTTAGGAGTGTTCGGTGCTTCATGTACTCGGATACACTTGAACTGTGCGCAGCCTTAAAGTCTGATCTTAGTTTCGTCACAGTTCGCCACCTGTCCTGGTTTTGCAGTCTGACTTCTGTAATGAGATGTTGCCACCCAACCCGACGACGTAAGGACATGGTTTTACCTTGGTTTCGCTGCATCTTGAAGTCATTCATCACAGCACTTCTCGAAAAGTCGGTAAGTCGTGCAGTTCCCGGCACGGTCATGCCGAGCCTCTGGGCCATCACAATCTGACCTCAGCCCAACGTAGATAGACCGCGCGCCTTCCCCATTCTACAAACGAACAACATTGTCACTGATAGTACATGCACAGGCGTGTGTCAGACTAGCAGTCATTCCTTGCCGTGTGACGCCGCTATTGACTGGACGTGTTTATATGTATAGTAGGTCTGTGGTCATAATGTTCTGACTGATCAGTGTATGTGACTTCTGCTGTGGTAAGAAGTAAATATAAAACCGTCACCTACGCAATACCATAACTCCATGACATTTTTAGGTCATCAGACTTTCTGCTTTTTCATATTGCTTCCTTCGGTAATATTCTCATGACTGTGAACCTGTTATACCCATCACAGATTATTGTCCGCTTATTTTATTGTATTCTTTACATACACTCACACTTGTCCACTACATATGTCTTTTAATGATTGAACTACACAATTTTCTTTTCGCAAGAATGGAGTCATCCTAACTCATCAAAATTTCTGGTCACTCTGCGGTTTATAATCTTTTCGTTTTATGTCCACCCGTTAGTCTACTTTCGTTGCTCTCTCAAAGTTAACTTTTAAAGAACAACATATTGGACCTGTCCGAATTATGGTTTGCTTATTTTAGTACGATATTAGTTAAGTTTTGAGAGCCAGTTGCCGTTTCTTACATATTTATTGGCTGAGTACACGGGGGCGCCCGAGTATTTATTTCTCCCAGTTTACTATTAGAAAGGAAGAAATACACACGTTTTCTGTTTCCTCTCTTCCGTCTGCTAACTCACACACTCTCCCTCTCCAATTGACCACTACGTCACCATCTTCCCCATGCACACTTCCCAAACGCCCCTTCCCTCTGTCTGTCTACTTCTACCACTTCTCTCTTCCCATCTCCTCTTTCCACCTCTCTCTGGCCATCTACTAACCCGGTCTTGCTCCGTTCACTTCCTCCTCCCACACTATGTTCATGTACACCTCCCCCTTTCTCTCTATTCATCTTTTTCTCACAATATCTCCTGTCCAGTGCGCCTGTCTCTCTTCTCCCATCTCTTCTTCCCCATCACTCTCTCCGTCTCCTCTGCCATATCTCGATATCCATGTCTTTCTTTCCCTCTCCGACTGTCTCTCTCCTCGTCGTTCCTCTCTCGTATACACATTCTGACACACACAGAAAAACAGCAGTGTAACCCATAACACGCGAATAACCGTACTCCATGCTTTCAGTATTTGACCTGAGAATGAGAGCACTCAGTGTCTTGCAAATTTCTCTCGTTGACAACTCCAGGAAATGAAGAAAGGAAATTAATTTGCCGTTTCTACATTTTCGCTATTCGCACAGCATTAAGTTTTAATTTATTACTTCTGTACTACTGTGTACGAGACACCTCTTTGCACGCTGTATTCGCAATACCACAGAGTCTACCATCATTGTACCACATATAACTGAGGAGGCATGATATCAAAGAATAAGAAGCGTGAAATACTGACACATCATGCATGGCTTATTAATCTATTGGTTCCTTACTATCAACTGCATTCGCAACACTTGTCACAGACGTATCCACAAATCCCGTAGAGCGTACTTAGAAAATTATTTATTTGTACGTCATATATAATTCAGGAGATTTGATGTCATAAATAGTGAACTGTGAGGAAATGAATCTGCAAGACGAACTTCGTTAGAGATACAGGCAAAATTTATCTACAAACACACGGTAAATACGGAGTCCGCAAGAAAAATTTATACACACTTTAAGGAACGAAAAGTATTACTTATGTGTTATTTTACATTTAATAGTTATCACACATGTTTTACAACCTACAGTTTCGCACATTGTTACTTTAATTGTTCAAAATGTTACCGTTGGCGGCTGTACACATAACAGAAAGACGAGCGGTCGCCGCAACAACCTCAGTCAATGTTACAGAGGAGATCGCTGCACATGTCGCTGTAATGTCCTGGCGAAGTTCCTCCAGAGTGTGTGGCTTACGTCGATAGACGTTATCTTTCACAGTTCCCTACAAGTAAAAGTCCATAGGTGTTAGACCTGGCGACTGTGTAGGGAACTCAAAAAAGTGGTTCAAATGGCTCCTGGCACTATGGGACTTAACATCTGAAGTCATCAGTCCCCTATAACTTAGAACAAGTTAAACCTAACTAACCTAACATCACACACATCCATGCCCGAGGCAGGATTCGAAACTGTGACCGCAGCAGTCACGCGGTTCCAAACTGACGCGCCTAGAACCGCTCGGCCACAACGGCCGGTAGGGAACTAAATGGACCCTCTTCGTCTAATCCAATGCCCCGGAAATTATCATTCAGGAAAGCTGGTGTGCCTAGGTGGTAGTGTGGTGGCGCCCCGTCGTGTTGGTAGAAGACCTCTTCATCAGCTCCATAAGGAGCACATATACCTGCAAAAATTTATCTGTGTACAATTTCCAGGTGAATTTCTCCAGTGACAGTAACATCAAAGAAAGAGAGTTCTACTAAGCCCCTGGTTGATAGTCCACACCACAAATGGAACCCTGGTAGATTGAGCGCTTTATCCACATAAAACATGCGGATTTTCCGCTGTCCAGCACACACTGTCATGCAGATTCTCAGTTCCATTAAGTTTAAATTGCGTCTCCTCACTCCATACTACCTTCGTCACAAATTGTTCGTCATCCATTACCATTTGCTGATACCATTCGCAAAATTGCATTCGGCGATCAGGATCGTCATCGTAAATCGCGTTCAGTAATCGTGGAACGTAAACTTTCGACTTTGCAGCTTTCAGGATTCTTCGTACACTTGTACTGCTAACCCTCACTTCACGTACGCGTTACGTAGCAGACTTCCTAGTAAAATTTACAAAATAATTTCCAACACGAGTGCCGACGATGCAGGACTTGTAGCTGTACGCTTTCTTCCTGATCTTCCTTTATGAATATCACAAATCGTTCTGTGCAATTCAAACTTGTCAATGATGCATTTAATTGTTATGTGGGTTGGCGGTTCTCTTTTACAACTCCCGCCTGCACTGACTTTGCACTTCAACGGTATCATCAAACCTGAAAAATCACTTCACTATACATTTTCCTTGCTAGAATGTCAATCGTGCTCCGGCCATCTTATTTTCTCAATTCCAAGATAAAAGTACTAACACCTGTTGAGCCAAAGATCGTACTACAACACACTCGTAACTGAAATCGAACGACATTATCGATATCTCGATAGAGCCTGACAAAGATTGTATACATTTTTCTGGCGGACTCTGTACTTTAAATAAATGTGAAACATAGTTGTCATGTCCATACACTGTCAGAGACACTACAAAAATCTCATCCTATATGTTTAACATATTTGGTACACATATTCGTTACGATCTGGGAAAAACATATTGTGAGATGAGAAAAACAAGCCTGGTATACTTGTGGGAGTGATAACATGGACAAACAAGGGGACAGGAGGATGTGGATATACAGTGAGGGAAAAGGAGGATATCCAAACAGATAGTGAGAGGAGGTGACAGACAAAGAATGGTAGAGGAGGAAATGGACAGAGAGAAGGGAGAGGAGGAGATGGACAGCGAAAGGAAAGAGGAAGAGAATGACTTTGACGGGGAGAGAAGAGAAGGACGGAGAAAGGGGAGAAGAGGATGGACAGAGAGAGGGGGAGCCAGAAATGGATTGAACAGGGGAAGAGGAGGAGACGGTCAAACAGAAGGAGGGAGGGAAGGATGGGAAGAGGAAGAGGGAGGGGGAATGAGGAAGTGGAATAGAGGGGGCAGCAGGAGATCGACATAAGGGAAAGGACTGCATAGATAGAGGGGGAGCACAGAGAAAGGAGAGAATGGCTCAAATGGTTCTGAGCACTATGGGACTTCACATCTGAGGTCATCAGTCCCCTAGAACTTCGAAAAACTTAAACCTAACTAACCTAAGGACATCACACATATCCATGCCCGAGGCCGGATTCGAACCTGCGATCGTAGTGGTCGCGCGGTTCCAGACTGTAGCGCCTAGAACCGCTCGGCCACAACAGCCGGCGGAAGGAGAGACAAGTGAGAAGTAGAAAGATGGAGAGAGTGGTGGGAGGAGACAGAGTGAACGGCACGAGGAGATGGACAGAGAGTTGTGCGTCCATGGAAGTGACAGCTAGACGAACGTTGGTCGTAAAAGGAAGGAGAGTGCTTCTGCGATTCCATATGCTTGGTTACAAGACCCCTACATTCTTTCTCTCGAAACCGTTATGGAGGATAATTCCGATTACCTTAATAATAATAGCCCAAGTGACCCGTTGAGGCAAGTGTGATCCTGGAAGCAGATTGTTAAATTGCACAGTTTTTATGAAAACGTATCGAACATGACCTGTATGGGATAAATCGTGAAAAATAATGCGCTTCATTAGAGAGGACCAGAAGTGGCGAATGTTTCACGGTACATTTTCCTGTCAAGATATTGTGTGGACCAAACGGCATCCTACACCTATTACACTTAATCAGAAACTGAATCTAAGTAAAGGCACCATTATATGAACACGTTAGTGTCTGATGGCAAACTGTAACCAGAACTGTGGAATTTTGTTTTTCGGCACACGACAGCAGAAAGCTCCTTCGAGGGTGAATTCTTTAATGAACGAATGGGACGTTGGGTGAATTACTTTCTGTCTCAGGTTAAACCAGACCTCATTGACGACCCTGAAATCTGCTGAAGGCGTTGCTTGCAGTAGTAGTTATTTTATCACTGTTTGAGCTGAGCTTAACGATAGAAATGTGATTCAAGAATGGAGACAGATAGGAAATGTTTTAGACCATATGCTCTTTCCTAGTTACACGTATCACATAGTGTGTTGGAAATCTCGACCCACGACGTCTGAAGATAGCGAACCAGTACAATAAAAAGTTTGTCGGCTTATTCCCCTGATGAAAGCCTTAGCTATGTCTCAGACAAGCATTCTAAGTTACCAGTTTCAACATCAAAAGCGTAAACCGTGCAAAAGTCTCACTGTTTCGGAATTGCCATGCTCTACTCAAAGGCAATAGACAGGATATTTCGTCACAAAAAAAACACTGACTCTGTCAGTCAATACATATCCCCAAATAGTCTGTGCTATAACCATAATATTATCATCAGTGCGTCAACATAAGTGCTGTTAAGGAGCCGTAGCACGATTGACAGTTAAGATTACTCCCTTAAAGAATACCATTTGTGCATGGTAGAACAGTGATTATGGGACACCCTGTGGAAATCGAAAGTATTACGGATTAATGGCCCCTGGGTCCGATCTAATGGCTAATTGTTCGTCTGGTTTGCATTAGAACGCTTCTTGCATGTATCAGCAGCGAAAATTTGATTGAAAGCATTGGAGCTTACGAATACTTGCTTGTTTTTCCGTTTGATAACACTGCTACATTATTCGATGGAGAATTACTTCCTTTGTTGCGTCAAAGCGGAGGTTCTGGAACTATAAACATACAAGTACAATTGGCAATGAAACTTAGATGTTACCAAAAAACTGGAAACCATTTAGGCCATGAAAGGTATTCTGTAACGGTAGATCAAGTATGTTTACTAAGGGAGGTACCTAAATGAAACAATTGCCCTATAATAAAACAATAATTAAAAAGAATAACGATGTACATAGGGAGTAATATTATGGGTGTGAATCATCAAAGAAAAAAAGATATAGTAACCTTAGAGCAACTATACAATTTCAGAAACTATTACACTGTGCGATGAATCTGAATTATTATATGTGGCTAAATTTATTCCATCTAATAATTTATCAGGACACCTAATTTGTATGATATTAACAAGGTATTAGATTTATTAATTTAATTTGCAGACGATTTAGGGTAGTATTATTAGCATAACTTTATATTTTCATTTCCAAGTTTCATATTTATACTTGCATTCAAAATTTACTATGTACTTAGTGTTCACATCTATGCATACACATGTACTGCTGTAATTATTAAACAAAACATCATCATAAACGTTATACAAATCCTGGGCCAAAGTTAATCAATTATGGTTAGGGAACATGAGTCTCTTGACTGGTTTCTGTGGTGTCACCGCCAGACACCAAACTTGCTAGGTGGTAGCCTTTAAATCGGCCGCGGTCCGGTAGTATACGTTGGACCCGCGTGTCGCCACTGTCAGTGATTGCAGACCGAGCCCCGCCACACGGCAGGTCTAGAGAGACTTCCTAGCACTCGGCCCAGTTGTACAGCCGACTTTGCTAGCGATGGTTCACTGACAAATTACGCTCTCATTTGCCGAGACGATAGTTAGCATAGCCTTCAGCTACGTCATTTACTACGAGCTAGCAAGGCGCCATTATCATTTGTTATTTATCTTGGGATGCATGTACAGTCAGACCGATGTTCACCAATTATGGATTAAAGTATTCCAGCAGCTACGTACTTTTCTTGATTGTATAATTACTCTACCTGTTCCAGACCTCACGCCAGCCTGCGCGATCTTAAGCGCGTGCCTTTTGGCTTCCTCCTAACCCCGTGAATGGGCTCCTGCCAATTCACAACAGTTTCATTCTTCTTCATGGGCTAATCTTTTTATCTTAGTATGTTTACCACACTGCATTGGCAAAATCTGCTTAATATCTTCTACAGTTAGCACCTACACAAAAGTTTTGGTTTCAAGTGGCCGTTAACTAGTCTAGGATTTCCTAGCAGCAGTCCCATTAACCGGCGTCCAATCCTGTTGAGCATGTTCCATTAAAGGCTTACCTCACCTTTTCCCTCTTGTACCTCTCATTTCTCTACTTTATTTGATTTCTTAATTTATAACTACTCCCTGTAACACTATGTAAAACATTTTTCAGACTTTACACTTACGAACTGCCTATGTGATATAAAATCCATTCAAGTGTGGTAAGTCGAATCTCTAGAGTATTCCTACGCGTTAGATATATGCAATACTACATGAGTCAGTAATACAAAAACAAAACACCCACAGTTTATGGAGTACGGACGCTTCAGAGAGAGAAGGGAGCCAGAATATCCGTCCATCTTCGAGATCTTTCCCTGTCAACCGACTCCAGGACCTGTCCCTCGCATCAAGAAAGAAGAGAATAGTAAGGACGATACTCGGAAGGACGGCCGTGCAGAGGTGAGCAAACATCAGTACTACCGGGTATACATCACAGAATCAGTCACTCTCCCAGACAGCTCTCTCATTTTTATACGTTGGACTAGGTAAGGAATTCACTTTGTTATAATCCATTAATACAAAATAGCAGCGGTTACAATATCCTAAAATAAATGTAACATATAACGGAATTATATTTCTGTGGAAAGTAAACTTCCGTTGTAAAATTACAAGGATGCGGAATACAGCACTCGTTTGAAACACAAGCTAAAAACGCATGTTAACGGTCGATTCAGTCTTACATGGTTTCCCATGTGCATTCGACATGCTACCTCAAGTGTCCAGTACAGGATGTACGACCATACGGAGTGTTAGCTTCAATACCTGTTCATGAATCTAAGTGCTGCTATGAACTGCAGTGGGCATATGCTGTCGGTAATAAGAGGCACAAATCCGACTTCAGCTTCTATTCAGTAGCTGCAGGAGAAACAGACACGATACAGTGCGACGTAATATGGTTAACGGTTCCAGTGCTTGTGGCCCACATCAATGGGACATGCAGAATGAGATTCTGAAACATGAAGAATAGTTAATAAGAATACAAATAACCCAACCAAACCACACGAAGATATAACACAGAGATGTATAGTGTGAGAGGCTCTTAAATACAAGGTAACAATGTTGTCGCAATCTCTTTGTGTAGTCTTCCAGAATGTGAATTCGGGGTAGACTTGGCGGCCTGATAGAGCTTTACACGTATATTCACGTGTGACGATCAGAGGATCAAGTGAGAGAAATTAAGGTGGTAACAGAGAGTATTATAAAAATAAATGTAGGTTCTCGCTAGCAAATTTTCTTGTTTGCAATTGCCTGCGTATTTTACTATGTCCTTGCTGTACGTATACTTATGCTCTACTGTCGCAATTAGTGAACAAAGATGCATTACAAACGGTGTACACAAAACGGATCACAGACAATGTCTATGTTTTTCGAGTCATATATCTATTGACTTGTTTCAGCTTTCTTCATATGTTGTGTACTACACAGCGCGCGGACTAAAATCTGGTGTTTATACACTTTGCACACCTTCACATTCATCCCCTTTCAGGTGCGGGGTTCATTATTCCTAGATGCCTTATCATTATTCGTGTCAACCAACCTTTATTTTGTTAAGTGTGGCCCATTAAAACATTCTACACCCTTTTCATTCGCATGCCTCTCAGTTCCCTATATCTATTTGATATATTATTTTTTGACAAACACCTATAGCATCACATTTCACATTCGTTATTAGACACAATTATGGTCTGCTAACTTAATATACCATGTTTAACAAAGCTAAGTCAGTTGTCTAAAGTTTCCTTCTGTTAGACATATGGCATCCTAGCTGAATAAGCGATAGTAAAACCAAACCATCTACAGGGCCATGCTGTTGGGCGCGTCAAGAAGAGAAAGGCAGCCGAAGAAATACCACCATCTGATGACCGCGAGCGCAAACACACTGAACAGAGTCGCCGTCGCCGCAAGAGACGTTAGAATAAACTGGTCGCCGCGCCGCAGGAGGGCCCTGCTGGGGTAAGTCAGCGTCATTACTGCCGTGGAGAGCAGACAGGGAGAGGCGGACAGACAGGTTGAGAGCTGAGAAACAACAGGTACTTCTTAAACTGCACTCATTGCAGAATCAGCCACTCAGCCAGATCATGTCTATCGAATACATCTGATGCTCCAGACATGCCTCCTCGACTGTAAATTCCAGAAGGATAGTTTAAGGGGTTCACTTTATTACAGTCAAATGATAGATTGGTTACAAGATAATGTTGTAAATCTTGGGTCGTACGGATAATTATTATTGTGGGACAGTAAGGCCCGGTGTAAAATATCCACGGGTTACGATTATAACACTTGTGTGAAACACAGCAGCTTCAAACAGCTTCATGTGCACAAATTATAGATCTGCAGCTGTGCAAGTCACAACTGGCCAGTGACTACTGGCAGTCGGAGACCATCCGTCCATCAGTATCGCCGCAGATTTGAGGTAATGGTGTAATGCTAGCGAACGGCATCTAGTGTCTATGAATTCATTATAGATGTAGTTCGGAGTGTAGAATGACGGGGAGTGAAACCGTTTGACTCATTTTAAACGCAAGTATGCCGATAACGGTTTTATGTGATTTACGTAAACACGGAGATCCGCAATCCGATTGGCCGACTTGAATTTAACTGAGCACAAATACTGGCGCCAGGACCTATCACATCAAAGAGAAAACTGCCATGTACGTATAGATATAAGTATAAGTGATACTAGCCCAGACTGTTAACGGAACTGCACACTTCAGTAGGATACCCTCGTACGAAACCACAAGCTGAATACCAGTACAATCAGTGGCACTTATGAGACAGTAGGGAACCAATAAAGCACCTGGAATCAATTACAAAAGTTCGGCGATTTATGCCTGCAAGAAAGTGATGACTCATCTAACGTACATGGTAGAAGCGAAGTGACTACGTTAACATAGGAGAAAACTTGGTAAGAATTAGTCGAAGTTAATCAGACTTCGAATACATTCCAACTGTATTAATGAAATCCTCTGTGACTGACACAAATGGCATACCGAGAACAACTTAAATTTCTTAAAACAGCCCTGACACATGAAGAGCATCAGTGCAGTCTTTTCTGGTTTATTATAATTCCATCAACAATTGTTCACGTGATGAGATAAGCGTGAGTTACAACTGGCGACGAGGACTGCCGAACTCGTGTGCAGGGCTGGTTCAACTTGTTTCTGGTTATACTAATTATAGCGATAAAATTTTGGGGGCTGGTTTAATTTGTGTTCACTATGTCTGCCGAATTACAACAGTTGATCTTGTTACAGAGTCAGCAAATACAAAGTCTGGTGGAAGCAATCGCCAAACAAGCGGCTAATCCTCCAACACAAAAGGAACAAGCACAGGCAGCACCACCTTTCCGTGCTTTTGATGCATCAAGAGAAGAATGGCGAGAATATTTCGCGCAGTTGCAGGCGCACATGACAGTCTACAAAATCACGGGTACTGAGCGGCAGCTTTATTTAATTTCCACTGCAGGCCTGGAAGTCTATCGACTACTTTGTAAGTTGTTCCCGGAATCCAAGCCAGAAGCTTTAGACTATGACGTTGTTGTTAACAAGCTTGCTGAGTATTTCGAGTCGCGAGTTCATGTGGCAGCAGCCAGATTCAAGTCCTTCAGATTAAAGAAACTGCCACATCAATCTAATAAACAGTGGTTAACAGATTTACGGGGCCTCACCCGTCAGTGCCGATTTAATTGTGTGTGTGGAGCTTCCTACAGTGATGTCATGTTACGAGACGCTATTACTCAAAACATTGCAGATTCTCGTATTCGTGCTGCTATCTTAAAGTTGCCTGACCCGTCATTAGAGACTGTGATGAACATCATTGAAGCCCAAGATACTTTTGACTATGCTGAGTGTGAGTTAGATCAGCCATGTATTTCTCAAATTGCCTGTGCTAAGCAAGTTATGACACGCCCGCAGCCCCACCGGCAGAGTCAGACTGTAAACGCTAGCCGGCCGCGTCATGTTAAACACATTCGTCAGCCGCGTGTGCAAAATGATAGAGTTAAGTCTTGGCCTAAGTGTGTTCTTGCTCATCCTCGTGAACGTTGCCCGTTAAGAAACGCGGTTTTTCACTTTTGTCAAAGGAGAGGACACATCCAGACTGTTTGTTTGCGTAAACGCAAGAACAATTCTAGTGCTGCCCAGCCCATGGATATTCATGTTCTTCAAAGCCAGCCCGCCCAGAAGGTCGCGTTTAAAGACTCTTCCACGGTTCGTGTGGGTAATAAACTTGTTCGCAATAAGCCACCCACCCAGCCCTCTGCTATGCGACCCAAGCGTAATTCAAACGCTGTAAAAAGTAATGGACAGACTGCAAGTGAAGCGGGAGTTGTTGTTCCACCCGGCCAACCCACGAGTTGTCGTAAGCAGCGAACACGCGCTAACCGCGCTGATTTTGTGTCTTCCGCCTCCCCTGCACCGATCCAGAGACAGTGTAATAAACTATTTGTGAAGCTACGCATCCAGGACAAGACCTTCAATTTTCAATTAGACACTGGTGCGTCTGTGACTCTCATAAATAGTGCTACGTATGCGGCTATCGGCCGCCCTAAACTTTCAGCGGCAAAACATTCTTTGGCTACTTATAGTGGAGAACAAATTCCTGTGTTAGGTGTATGTAGCGTGCCAGCCACATTCCGTGGCAATACAAAAACAGTTTCATTCACACTGCTCCGCGCTACAGACAGTGTAAACATTTTCGGATTAGACTGTTTTGACTTGTTTGGCCTGTCTATCCAAGACAATGCGTTGTAAATTAATTCTGTTGTTGTTCCTCAAGACAGCATAACCGATTTGTGTAAACAATACAGTGACATATTTAAAGACGAACTAGGTTGTGGTGCGAACTTTGCCGCTCATATTACGTTAAAAGATAATGCTCAGCCTCGATTTTTTCGTGCTCGTCCAGTGCCTCACGCCCTCTGGGCACCTGTAGCAGATGAACTTCGTCGTTGGCAAAACAACGGTGTTATTCAACCCGTTTCAGCGAGCCAGTGGGCTTCTCCCTTAGTTATTATAAAGAAACCGTCTGGCAAGTTACGTTTGTGTGCTGATTTTAAGTCGACAGTTAATCCTCAGACTGTCATTGATTCTTTTTCTTTGCCTAGACCGGACGAGCTGATGGATAAGTTAGGGGAAGCTCGTTTCTTTTCCAAAATTGATCTCCGTGAAGCATACTTGCCCCTCGACGAGCAATCACAACAGTATTTTGTCATAAACACGTCGTTGGGGTTGTTCCGTTTTCTGCGTTTGCCTTTTGGTTGTGCGTCAGCTCCAGCTGTTTTTCAGCGTTTTTTGTCACAACTTCTGGCTAATGTGCCATCGTGTTGCAACTATTTAGACGATATTGTTGTGTCCGGTCGGACGCCTGCTGAACATTTCCGTAATTTGGAGTGTTTGTTTACAGTGTTGTCTCAGGCAGGCCTACGTTGCAACATCGATAAGTGTTCATTTTTCCTTACGGAGATAGAGTATCTGGGACATGTTATTAATGTTCAAGGCATTCATCCCTCCCAGTCACATTTAGCAGCTATTCGTGATTTGCCCGCCCCTCGCAATCTGCATGAATTGCAAGCAGTTCTTGGCAAATTGACATATTATATTAGGTTTATACCTAATGCATCACAGATTGCTGCACCGTTGCATCGTCTCCGCCGTAAGAAAGTTCCGTTTGTGTGGTCAGCTGATTGCCAATCAGCCTTTCAGCAGCTTAAAGAGGCTTTATTGAATGATCGTTGTCTGGTCCATTACGACCCTAACAAGCCTCTGGTGTTAGCTTGTGATGCCTCTTCTTTCGGCCTCGGTGCTGTGTTGTCTCACCGAGTCGGTAACACCGAACGTCCTATTGCGTTCGCATCTAAATTGCTAAACAAAGCTCAGTGTAATTATAGCCAATTGGACAAGGAAGCGTTGGCTATTGTGTTCGGTGTCACAAAATTCCATCACTACCTCTATGGTAGACCATTCTATTTAGTAACAGATCACAAGCCCCTGACGTCACTGTTTCATCCGTCTAAACCAGTTCCTCAGCGGACAGCTCAGAGACTACAACGTTGGGCTCTTTTGTTATCACAATACCAGTATGAGATACTGTATCGCCCTACAGCTCAGCATGCAAACGCTGACGCGCTTTCTAGATTGCCGATTGCTGCGGATGATGTCTTCGATTCCTCTGACGACTCTTGCCATCAGATTGACGCCGATGAGCATCAATCCCTCCGGGATTTTCCGATTGATTATCGTCAGGTGGCACGTGAGACAGCTACGGATCCTCATCTGAGTTTACTATTACGTTTTGTTCAACGTGGTTGACCGTCCAAGGCAAAGGACATATCGGATCCTGTGGTTCGTCGCTATTATCCGCAACGTCATCTGTTGTCTGTTTCGCACGGAGTTTTGCTGTTACGCACCGAGAATGACCAGCTTCGTGTAGTGGTTCCCCAAGTGCTCCAATCCAAGGTCCTCGACTTGTTGCATCAAGGTCATTGGGGAGTGGTCCGCACCAAGCAGCTAGCCCGCCGTCATTGTACATGGATCGGCATTGATAAGCAGATTACGCAAATGTCTACAGATTGTTCGACGTGTGCCGAACACCAAGCTGCTCCGCCTCAACGCTATTTTGAGTGGGCACGCCCTGCCGGTCCCTGGCAGCGAGTACATATTGATTTCGCTGGTCCATATTGGAATTCTCGTTGGCTCATCGTAATAGATGCATTTAGTAATTTTCCGTTTGTTGTGCCCATGCAGTCTACAACGTCTGCACAAACTATACAGGCGTTGACTTCAATTTTTTGTATTGAGGGTCTTCCAGAAGTTTTAGTGTCTGACAATGGTCCACAATTTACCTCTGCTGAATTTGAAAGTTTTTGTTCTGCCAATGGCATTCGCCATGTTCTTACTCCGCCGTTCCACCCTCAATCGAATGGTGCAGCGGAACGTTTTGTACGCACATTCAAGGATCATATGGACCGCCTTCGTGCTACGCACTCTCGTCAGCAGGCCCTCATCACGTTCCTGTCGTCGTACCGGACCACGCCACGCGACGGCCCTTCGCGTGCGGAGCTTCTCCACGGCCGTCGTCATCGCACCCTACTACGGTTGTTGCACCCCCCGGATCGACCCGCCGCTTCGGAGCATCGCACGCGTTTTCAGTGCAACGACGCCGTTTTTTTTTCAGAGTTTATCACGGTCGCCGTCATTGGGAACGTGGTACCGTGATAAGTGTCCAGGGTCGCGGTTTTTATACTGTTCAAGGTGCTACTGGGGTGCACAGGAGGCATGAGAACCAGTTGCGCCGCGCTGGCCGCCCGGATTCTGCCACTCGTTCTTTGTCCACAGATTTGGTCCGCGGCGGGTTCCAGCCGCGCCTTCCGACTTCGCTGCCGCCCCCAGGGCAACAGCAGCAGCCGTCGCCGCTACCACGCCGACAGCCCGTCCCGTTGATGCCTCCCGCGCAGCTTCATCCGGGAGCGCCCCAGGTGGTCGCTCCGGCGCCTGCGGTCCCTCTTCAGTCGCCACCGCCTTCGGAGCTGATGGACGTCGACCCTTCCCAAGCGGTGGCTGTGCAGCCTGTCCTGCAGCCGCTTTCCTTGGGCACCCCCAAGGAGTCTGACACCGCAGAGTTTGTCCGGCGCCCACTCAGCAGCCGTCGACGCAGCGTCAGGAGACGCTGCCTCTCTTCGTGGGTCCCGACGCCCCGTCGCGTCCAGTACCAGAAGCTGCGCCCGTGGTCACAGGCGTGCACCCTGACCTCGGTTTTCCGTCGGTGTTTCCCGAGGCCCCGCGCAGCCAATGCTGGGATGCGGACCGGGGACTGCCACCGACAACAGTCTCCGCCCCGGTCTCTTCTGCTACGCCTGCGGCCAGACCCCTACCCCGCCGTCGACGCTCGCCACGTCATTATTCAACGACGTTGCGGGGATTTGGGGTGGAGGAGTGTTATATCCTAGCCAGTAATGCCACCCGAGCCCGCTGCCAAAAGGTTGGCAGCATCAAAGTCCGGACGCCGTCCGCATAAGCAGCGCCAGCGAGACAGGAAATCGCCGCAAGTCTGCGCGCGCCACCGCTGGCTTCTGGTTTCTTAAGCGCTGGAGTCGCGAGTGCTAGGACAGTTCTGTATTCGCCGCTCAGTTGTATACTCGCCACCGAATTGTGTACTTGCTAGTCAGTTGTGTGTTCATCGCAGCAGAGTTGTTGTTTGTCGTCAGCCGACGCTGACCTAGCCGCTCCGACTCGAACTAGACAGATTTCTGTAGACACGGAGTTCACTACTGTGTTTCTGTATCTTCGTTAATAAAGATAAGTACCGACTTTTATTTAATCAGAGTGTTTGGGTTTTCATCTTTCTGTTCACTGTTCCAGTGGACCGGTCGGCCCGCTATTAAAAGTGTGGCGGTGACTTCGTAAGTAATGTTTTGTCAGGGCAGCTGACATATAGGTAATTAACAACTCCACGTGATTCACTTTTAATTGAAAGGAACACTTTTCTTTGGCGACGATTCTGCATAATAATGTAAAAATAAATTAAGTTTTCGTTAGGAAGCTCCTTTGTGAGGTTACAACGAAGCCATCCACATACCTCTCTGGAAGTCAGAAGTATCTGTACCGGGTGACCTTACCGATTAACAAATTGCTTCCTAGAGGATTACAGGCGTTTAGTTAAAGGTATTGGGCAAGGCCAAAATTAAGAAATTGAATTTATTTAACAAATTTAGATCCCAGCGGAGTTACAAGTATATAAATCGGGGATTTATGATACTACTGAATGAAACATTGGTCACTATAGGGCTGTATATATTAAACTTCGCTACAGACGTCATGTTAAACATAAACGCACATAAACAGAAAACTATTATGTTCATTAAGTACACTACTGGCTATTAAAATCGCTACACCACGAAGATGACGTGCTACAGACGCGAAATGTAACCGACGGTAAGAATATGCTTTGATATGCAAATGATTAGCTTTTCAGAGCATTCACACAAGGCTGGCGCCGGTGGCGACACCTACAACGTGCTGACATGAGGAAAGTTTCCAACCGATTTCTCATACGCAAACAGCAGTTGACCGGCGTTGCCTGGTGAAACGTTGTTGTGACGCCACGTGTAAGGAGGAGAAATGCGTACTACCACGTTTCCAACTTTGATAAAGATCGGATTGTAGTCTATCGCGATTGCGGTTTATCGTATCGCAACATTGCTGCTCGCGTCGGTCGAGATCCAATGACTGTTAGCAGAATATGGAATCGGTGGGTTCAGGAGGGAAATACGGAACGCCGTGCTGGATACCAACGGCCTCGTATCACTAGCAGTACAGATGACGGGCATCTTATCCGCATGGCTGTAACGGATCGTGCAGCCACGTCTCGATCCGTGAGTCAACAGATGGGGACGTTTGCAAGACAACAACCATCTGCACGAACAGTTCGACGACGTCGCAGCAGCATGGACTATCAGCTCGGAGACCATGGCTGCGGATACCCTTGACGGTGCATCACAGACAGGAGCGCCTGCGATGATGTACTCAACGACGAACCTGGATGCACGAATGGCAAAACGCCATTTTTTCGGATTAATCCAGGTTCTGTTTACAGCATCCATGTGTGGCGACACTGCGGTGAACGCACATTGGAAGCGTGTATCAGTCATCGCTATACTGGAGTATTACGCGGCGTGATGGTATGGTGTTCCATTGGTTACACGTCTCGGTCACCTCTTGTTCGCACTGAAGGCACTTTGAACAGTGGACGTTACATTTCAGATGTGCTACGACCCGTTGCACTACCCTTCATTAGAATCCTGCGAAACCCTACATTTCAGCAGAATAATGCACGACCGCATGTTGCAGGTGCTGTACGGGCCTTTCTGGATACAGAAAATGTTCGACTGCTGCCCTGGCCAGCACATTCTCCAGATCTCTCACCAATTGAAAACGTCTGGTCAATGGTGGCCGAGCAACTGGCTCGTCACGATACGCCAGTCACTACTCTTGATGAACTGTGGTATCGTGTTGAAGCTGCATGGGCAGCTGTACCCGTTCACGCCATCCAAGCTCTGTTTGACTTACTGCCCAGGCGTATCAAGTTAGTGAAGTTAACGGAGTTTGACTATGGCACCAGACAGGGTCTACGAAAACGTTTGCACAACACCCTGGTTTGAGATACATGCTTACTTTACTGTGTATTTGGCGTTCATAAGTTTGTACTGTACTGTCGTAAGTAGTAAAGAAAAAACCTTCTCGAAGGTTACCTACAAAACAAGCCACGTAAAATGTCTCATGTGGTTAGATATATCACTTAAGAGGCTGGTTTCATTCTTCTGTGGAAGCTAAAGTCATTATGTCAAATGGTTCAAATGGCTCTGAGCACTATGAGACTTACCATCTGAGGTCATCAGTCCCCTAGAACTTACAACTACTTAAACCTAACTAACCTAAGGACATCACATCATCCATGCCCGAGGAAGGATTCGAATTTGCGACCGTAGCGGTCGCGGGGCTCCAGACTGAAGCGCCTAGAACCTTCGACCACGGCGGTGGCCTCTTTATGTCTTCTCGCAGAATATGCACTGTTTCGGTAGTAAATTGTTTCTTATATTCCAATCTAGGCACATCGTCTCAGCTTTTTCTATCAAGTGCCTGCGTAACTATTCATGGATGGAATAGAAATAGTCGTGTCAACCTACGACTAATCATCGACCTTTCATTCACAGTTCTCTAACTTATTTAATAACTTAGTTTTTAATGAGGTCTTCTTATAGCCTACATTTAAGGGCTGCTAATTTAACATATAATCTGTTTAAGAATGCTAAGTGAAGTATCCAAAGCTTTATCTATGATTGATATATGCCATCCTAGCTGAATAAATAACTATAAGATCAAACGACCCACAGGTCAACGTTATTGGGGGCTTCAAAGTGAATAAGGTCGTAGAAGATAATGCACCGTTTAAGGATCAAGATAGCGACCTGACTACTCAAAGAGATATTTGCCCCAAGGAACGAGATGTAATACTGGTCGACGCGCCGCAGGAGGGCCCCACTGAGGTAAGTCGACATTGTTACTAACATTAAGAGTAAGCGTGTGAGAGCGATGAGCAAACAGCTGTGTCTCTGATTGTACACACTGCAGAATTAGCCACTTAGACAGGTGATATCAGTCGAGATAGTCTCATGGTTTGCACACATCTCCATGACTTCAAAATGCAGTTGTCCTTCAGTATTAACAGACTGATTCACGATATTAGAATCCAATAATATAGCAACCGTTGGTTCGAAGACCCAAATGTAAATATAAAGTACTACTCATGGAATGTAAGGTTCCGTTGTAAAACTGTCACGGGTTCGGCAAATATTACTCGTGTTACAGACGCTAGCCTACAGCTATTGTGAGTCCGCCAACTGCAGAACTCCGTCATGACGGGTCTCAACGGCCCGAAGGCTGCTACCAGTCGGAGACACATCCGTTTAGCAGTATTGCACGTACCAGGCAATGCTGTAAGATCAGCAGCTGAACTTCAGTTTGCGACAAAGTCGTAATCGAGTTAGTACAACTTATGGAATTTTCTGTAGAATATCATTTACGATTGGCTTGTCTCTTACAGAGATGTAAGACTTCGGAAAATATCCTACTGAATCATAGCTGAAAAATTATACGGTTGCTAGTGAGGGTACGAACGTCTGGCTACAGTGCGATTGCTGCCGTTGTCATTTGCTATCAAGGATAGCGGAAGTTCTTTAGATGCTGCTGTGTAATGCAAATCTCGACCACAGTAGCATACACTCGTCTGGTCAGTCACACCTTCAACAGTCACATTAGCGCCAAGAAATATCACAATAAAAAACAAAACTTCCCATGTACTTATATACAAATAAGTACAAGTAGGCAATCCTCTTAGTGGAGCAGAGCACTTGTGCGTGCTACGCAAGAGTCAGTGGATCTGAAACCAGCAGCTGGGAATAATTGATGCCAGGAATACCACCAAAGAACACGTGAAACGGTAGAGGACGGATAATGCAGTCACAACAGTTACAACACTTCAACGATTGTTGCCTTCAAGAAGGTTATTATATCCCATCTAATCCACATGTTTGAAATGGTATAATTACTACATCTTGATAACGGTACTTTAGTATGATATCTGGAAACAACTGAGTAGGATATATTCGGCCTCATAAACATTCCATCTGTGTAAATAAGTGATCGTCTCACCTAAAGAACATAGTCATCTCTCTTCCAACACTGCTCACACAATGAGAGCACAGTTCGATGCAATTTCGTGGGGTTTGCTCTGTTACGACACTTCTTCGAACACTGAAACAAACGTGATATTGTAAAAGGATTGTCAGTCCATACTATCAATTTAGCTTGATAAGAAGTGCAGTGGCCCAGATTATGAGAAAGTATGAAAGTGTTGTTGATAAAAATTCTCTATTTAAACTAGACTGAACTGCATGTGACCGCTTTAGTCTTTAATACAACTTGCATCTGACTGCGTATTTAACTGAACTTTATCTGACTGCATGAAAATATTGTTGGAAAATTAATACTCAAAATACACATCTGACTGCATGAAAGTTCAGTGGTAAAAATAAATGAAAGTCACCAACCTGCATCTGACTGCGTCTGTGGACTTAGCTCGTGCACTCCTTCCCGTTTAGCCGATAATAAAACATATATTCAACTCAGCCGTAGTGCAATGGCATAAAATTGTCATTCTAGATAACTTTATTCATTTTGGCCCTGTTTGTTACTTAATAAAAATTCTCTCCTGATCTGAATAATTTGGCAACTGTGCTATGGCATATAGATTATTTTGCTCTGATAAATGAAATTATTAGCTTTACTCATGGCAACTTTACTTTAATGCACCTTTTGGTTCAATGCAAGCACAGGATGCGGAGGACGACATAGGGTGTGAGATGAAACTCTAATTTTATCTAAAAAATATTTATTGTTCAAACTTTTAAGGCACATGTGAAAAACCAAAAAAATCTTCTATAGCATGGATTTACGAGAAAGTTTCACAAAACGCTTATTGCATCAACAATGGGATTCTATCTCGCTTTTAGACATTATTTAACCAAAGAAAACCTATTTTATTAATTATTCTTTCTAGTTTCCCCAGGTATGTGCCGAGTTTCGCTCAATACATAGCTTATTATGTGCGTAGCGCCAATTCTTACTTTGATTATGTCACGACCCGGCTGCCTCCTGCAGGCATCTAGCTCTGACTCGAAACGCGTCTGCTATCTCTGCGCATCTCCTCACCACTACTCAAACTTTTACCACGTGCACCTAGCTCTGTTAGCTGTCAAAGATCTTACAACTCGAAGATGTACTACTCGTCCAACCTTGCTGTTGGGAACTATCGACGTTTTTCACCGGCTCTATCCTGATCGAATCTCAGCACATACCTTTCAAGTATTACTGTCTCTCATTGAGGAGAGTAATAGGTTTCCCACGTGTATCCATGCAGGTTCTGCTAGAGATGCTATGCCCACATTAGTTTTCAACACCATAATGCTTAGGTTTTGGAACCAAAAAGATAATTAACAGGGTATTACCACATCCTTAATGGATGTTAGTCTATAAAGTGGAATTACTTTGTTTTCTATAGATATAGGCTGCTTTAGAATTAAGCTGATTGAGTTACAGCTAGAACAATACTGAGGATTATACTCTGTTCCAGACTGAGCAACAAGTTTGAGGTAAAGTGTACAAATTACGATTTGATGCATTAAAAAGAATACTTTGACACAGCTGTCGCGGATTGACAAAAACTTTACTCATAGAATGAGGTTAACAGAGCAGCGTGTGCGAGATACATAATGTGATCAGAAGAATCCCAACATCTGGCTGAAAATGATGGCGCCCTCCATCGGTAATACTGCAATTCAATGTGGTAGCTTGATGACAGCTTCCACTCTGGCAGGCATATGTTCAATCAGGTGCTAGCAGGTTTCTTGGGGAATTGCAGCCCAATATTAACGGAGTGTTGCGCTGAGGAGAGGTATCTATGTCGTTGGGTGAGGGCTGACACGAAGTCGGCGTTGCAAAACATCCCAAAGGTGTCCTATGGGATTCAGGTCGGGACTCTGTGCAGGCTAGTCCATTACAGGGATGTTATTGTCGTGTAACCACACCGCGATAGACTGTGCATTATGAACAGGTGCTTGATCGTGTTGAAAGATGCAATCGCCATCCTCGAATTGCTCTTCAACAGTGGGAAGCAAGAATGTGCTTAAAACATCAATGTAGGCCTGTGCTGTGATAGTGCCACGCAAAACAACAAGGAGTGCAAGCCGTCTCCATGAGAAAACCAACCACACCCTAACACCTCCGGTTCCGAATTTTACGCTGGCAGATGACGTTCACCGAGCATTCTCCATACCCACACCCTACCATCGAATGGCCACATTGTCTACCGAGATTCTTCTCTCCACACAAAATTTTTCCATTGTTAAATCGTCCATTGTTTACTATCCTTACACCAAGCGAGGCGTCGTATGACGTTTGGCTCAAATGGCTCTGAGCACTATGGGACTACGTATGGCATTTACCGGCGTGATGTGTGGCTTATGAGCAGCCGCTCGACCATAAAATCCATGCTTTCTCACCTCCCGCGTGTCATAGTAATGGCAGTGGATCCTGATGCAGTTTGGAATTCCTGTGTGAGGGTGTGGATAGTGTCAGCATATTACACATTACGACCCTCTTCAAATGTCAGAGGTCTCTGTCAAACAGACGAGGCCAGCCTGTACCCTTTTGTGCTGTACGTGTCCCTTCACGTTTTCACTTCCCTGTGGCACCGGAAACAGTGGACCTAGGAATGTTTAGGAGTGTGGAAATGTCTCGTACAGACGTATGACACAAGAGACACCCAATCACCTGACCATGTTCGAAATCCGCGAGTTCTGCGGAGCGCCCCATTCTACTCTCTCACGATGTCTAATGACTACTGAGGTCGCTGACATGGAGTGGCTGGCAGTAGGTGGCAGCACAATGCACCTAATATGGAAAACGTATGTTTCTGGGGGTGTCCGGATGCTTCTGACCACACAGTCTAGGTGCATTTCTCTCCTCACATTTAGCACAGGCTAATTACTCAAAAGTGTACCCATTTCCGAACATTTAAAGCGTCTTGCCGTTAATTGTTCCACTTTCATAACTTATCTTGATCTCCTTCTTCTTCTTTGGTCTTTAACTATCAGGTTGGCTATCAGCAGCTTGCCAAGCATTTCCGTCTCCGGACTTTGTCTTGAATGCAGTATAGGTGGTGGAACTTGTGTCGTCCATGATACGGTTGATGTATACTAGACTAGCTTTGTCTCTTGTGTTCTTCCTTTCTGCTGTCCTTTCAGCAACACCTTTAATGACACCATAATATCTCAGCATGTGGCTGACACGTGTGGCGTTCAATAAGTTTTAGGAGACATAGCTGCACGTTATCTACCCTGCAGAGCTTCAGTTCACTTAATACGTTCTTTTCACACAAAATCTTGTTCTGCTACGATAGAACCACATCTCGAAGGCTATCAGTTTTTTTTTTCGCCTCCTCGATTGTCCGTATTTCACATCTGTACAGCGGCACACTCCACACAAAATCTTCATGAGGTCTTTCCTCAGGTATAGGGCTATGAAACGAGATGTGTAAGGTTCCTGGTCTTGTTAAAAGCAGCTGTTGGCTGCTTTATTTGGCTTGCAATATCCTTCCTTGATCCGCCTGAGGGTGGTTTTACTCCATAGGAAGCCAAAGGATTCTACGGTCTCCAGTCCCTCATTGTTAAGTGAGCACTGGGCAACGGTATTTTGTCTACTTATCAAGATTTTTGTCTTAACTTTATTAATTTGCATGTTAGGAAGAAATGGGGCTGCATCTGCATCTCGCTTCTGTAGTTCCGCACACTCACTTAACACTGTAGTATCATCAGAAACTCTCAACATGTCTGTTATCTTACTTTCAATTTTAATTCCTACTACATCTCCTAGTATGTCCCTAAATTCATCTAGAGTCCTCTGAATGTATCCGCTGAATAAGATAGCAGAAAGTGAACAATCCGCTCGTACACCTTATTTAACAGTGCCTTGCTCTTGATGCTATCCGCTTCTTATCACAGTCACCTTTTCTCTGTAAAGTTACTGCAGTACTCCTCTGTTCTGATACATTACGGCAGTCCCTCTCTCAGCATCTCAAAAATCTGTCGCTAGACTACACCGTCTAATACTTTATATTTGTCGACGTAGGCAATATACAGTGTCCTGTGAGGTATGATCAGCATTCAGAGATGCGACAGGAACGGTCATTCGAAGCAAAAGAGACTAGTAAACATGAACTCTACTCGTAGCTTAAGATCTTTAAGCACATGTTTTGTGGAAGAGATGTGTTTCATAACAGTGAAGCAACACAAGTGCCCAAAGTCTGAAAGTGAGCACTTTACAGCCCATATTTACAGGAAATTTTTTTCGTGATTTGGGCCATACTTGCGCCCCTCAAAATGTAGAAGGCCAAGACGAAATTTTGTACACTATCGAAGAAGAAGTGCTCATTGCTGCATTTTAGAACCCATGTTTAGTAGACGGTTAAGCTTCGAATGATCGTTCCTGTCATACACCTGAATACTGACCATTCCTCCTACGACACTCTGCTGCATTCTTGGCTCTTGCTTAGTCTTGTCTCAGGTATTAGCCGTAACCCGAGTACTGCTTCTCGTGTGCCTACAGCTCCTCTAAAGCTAAATTGATCTTCCGTATCTTGTACACCTATCCTTTCTTCAGTCCGCGTTACAATGATAGAGGTCAAGATCTGGGTGCCATGTGTTATTAAATTGAGGGTGCAAAATTGTTCACATTTGTTTGCAGATACTTTCTTTTGGGTTGGCGCTGTAACTATTCTTCAAAGTGTGTTCGGTGTTCCCTGGCTTCGTATGTAATTTGTATGAAATGGAACAGTTCTTCATGTAGCTGTTGTCTAGCAGCCTTGACGAGTTCTGCTGGTTTATCAACATCTTCAGAAGCTTTCCCATGTTTTAGCTGCTTGACTACGAGATAAAATTGATCACGTGGGGAACAAACTCCCTCCTCATCCGGATTGCTTGCCTCAGCGTTCTCCAGTTCCTTATCTTCTCTATTTCTTGCATACGGCTTTTCATGGCATTAGCTCCACCATTCTAGTACATCTTTATGATCACAGAACAAGAACCAGATGAGGGCGTAGCAGGTAGCTTGAAATACATTAAAGGGTTACGAAAATATAATCCACTTATTGAAACAGATATAACAAGTTCACGTAGTGGCAGAGTGAAAATATTCCGATGTTACACCAAACATCGTGCGCGACATAAAACAAAAAATTAAATAGACTTATTATCAAATGCCATGACAATAACAGTCTAGAATAATCAGTTACAGAAGATTAGAAAAAGAAAGTGTGCTGATTGTTAGAAGGGTAATGAAGCTATTGAATGTGGAGTTATAGGAACTGCCGTTTTATTACTTCCAGTGAGTTAAGAACTGCTACCAGAATGCACCACGACAGAATTTCTTTCGCGTGAGTCTAGGCCCCTCTTCATCAATGAATAACATCAATACGGCCATTTCTCCTTGGTAAGTAAGGTCCAGGCAACTGTTAGAAAATCTTCACGTGGTGGTGTTATTGATGATGCGGTCTCCCGTTTGCAGTATGATGAGATGCAGGTTCCCACGGTAGTCTGTCCTGTGAGAGGCTCTTTGCTTCTCCATAAGTGCAGCAGCCGACATTCAGTTCAATCTGCTTACTGTGTTCAAGTCATCCTCTACCTGTACAAATCTTACAACCCTTCCACCTCCTCTCTCCACTCACCGTCTCGCATCACCCTGTTAACAACATAAGATCCTATGTATCCGCACGATGTATACTAGAAACTGATCCCAGCTATCAGCGAATTGTGTGATAAAAGACTTTTTCCTCCATTTCGATTCATTTCCTCCTCGCAAGTTACTCGCTGTACCCAGTTCCTCTTCAGTACTCTCTTGGAAAAATATATCAAAACTATATATTCCTTTCTTTCTGAACTGTCTATCTACATGCTTTCCACTCATGTACATGGCTACACTATAGACAAATACCTCGAGAAGACTACCTAGAACTGAAATTTATATTATAGGTTAACTAATTTCTGCTTTTCAGAAACGTCTTTCTTGCTATTGACGTCGTGATGTTTACATGTCCTCTACTTTGCTAATAATCTGTTACTTTTGCCCAAACAACAAAGCTCAGTTTACTTTTCTCAGTGTCATTTGTCAATATTTTTCCACCTTCAACTCCTAATTCAATTCTACCACATTTTACTATCCTACTTTTACTTTTGCTAGTATTCATTGATAATTTTTTTTCAAGGCATTACTCATTTGGTTCAACTGATAGTCAAAGGAAATTGGTGTATCTTACAGAACTGTAATGTCATGAACTCAACTTAAAGTTTTATTTTTTTTTCCCCTGAGCTTCAATCCCCATACCTAATTGTTGTCTACTTTCCGTACTGCTTGCTGAATTGCTAGGTTACAAACGTATCTCACTCCCGTCTTAGCTGCTGTATGCCTGCGAGATCCTGAAACCTTTATAATTGCACTATGTTTTATTCAAAAGTTTTGGACCACATCACTCCCTGTATTTTATACCTGTGACGCTGAGTCATGGAATTCCTACCGATTTGCTTTTGCCTTGCAGCAGTCTGTCTTCAGAGTCCTAAGGTCGGAAATGACTTTCTCGTCCCCATACTTCCGCGAAACCTCCGCTACCAACGTCTTCATTAATTCGTGTTAGATTATTCGTGACTATTCCGTTAACTTTGAAACTTGTGAGCATTTGGTCTGTCTGGGTATGGGATTATTCCTTTTTTTTGAAAGTCTGAGTGTATTTCGCCTGCTTAGGATGTTTTACATATCACGTGGAACACCTTTTTCACGTTCCCTACCAGTGATCTGAACAATTTTGAAACACTGTAGTGTACGCCAAGAGTCTTTCTTCGAATTGGTTCTTTACTGCTGTGAGAAACTGTTTTTAGTGTACCATATTTCACTTAGAATCTTCATCCACTTCCCTTTTTAAGTTGGTTTACTTTGTAGGACCAATTCATACGTTAAATCCAGCTTCCAGACCTCCGTCCGCTTGCCAGATAAACGTTTGATATTTGTGCATCTGAATCTCTCTCCTCTAACGGTTTCCATAATTTTCCCATATATGGTATCTAGCTTTCCGATTGTTATACACGCTTCTATTGTTTCACATTTCTTCTGCATCCATCCTTGTTTTCCCGTTTTCAGATTGCTGCAAAACTTATTTTTACGTGTGTGTATTCACATTTGAGGCTTCATTTCCTTTTTTTTAAAATTTTCTTCTTTAAACAGTTCAAAGCAGCAGCTGGTGAATTAGGCAAGAATTATATTGGAAATAATATTTTTGCCCATTTGTTTCTCTACTGCCCTCTCTATTTCATGTGTTCAAGTGTTCCATTCGTCTTGTAATGCAATGCTTCCCATTTCTCAGTGGGTTTTGGACTTACCTCGGACCATTTTTCCAGATTTCAATCTTTCTGCAGCTTCTTCAATTTCAATTAGCCGTTTATATCCAAAAAAGTATGTATATAGGCCATAACTGCTCCTGGAAAGAAAAACGAGTTTAAAATCTGGTTTTCAAATGTCTGTATTGTTAATGCACAATTTGAGAGGCTTTGAAAAGATAGGGAATGAGCAAATGGGGAATTGTACGTCTTTTGCGAATCCCCAAACCACATAAGGCTTGTAACTGAGACAGTTCTTCGTCGGGTGGTAGTATCATTTTCTGAGTCTATACTAGCACTACTGAAGGCGAAAAGACCGACATACGTAAAATTTGTATCCCGTACTTCATCTGAAGTACCGGATACTGGTGCTAGCTAGACGAAAACAGCGATATGTGTAACATTGATGTGATTTACCCATATTGGTCAGTTGAAGTACTGAATGCACATGTTATAATTGTCGTTATTTCCCATTCGCTAATACTAATTAGTATCATACTCTTCAGTTGACCTACATAGCTCAACTGAAGAATGGGATACAATTTTGACTGCTATTGGTTTTCTTGACGTCGATAGCAAAACTGTGATAAATTTCAGTCGATACTATTAGTATCGAAACCAAAAAAGATTGTATCCCATACGTCATTTGACCTACATCGGTCAACAGGTAGCCAATTTTCCGTACGTAGATTTCAAAAATGGTTCAAATGGCTATAAGCACTACGGGACTTAACATCTGAGGTCATCAGTCCCCTAGAACTTAGAACTACTTAAACCTAACTAACCTAAGGACATCACACACACCCATGCCCGAGGCAGGATTCGAACCTGCGACCGTAGCAGCAGCGTGGCTCCGGACTGGAGTGCCTAGAACCGGACGACCACCGTTGCCGGCCGTACGTAGATTTCCCAGTTTTCATTAGCAGTAGTATCTTTTTCTTCAGTTGACCTATATAGGTCAACTGAAGAATTGGATGCAAGTATCATGTATGCTTCGATAGTAATACTATCTACGCAAGAACATAATGTTAGTAGTTGCGGAGACGAAAGAAACAACACCTTTAAAATTTGTATCCCGTACTTCACTTGACCTATACAGTTCAACTGAAGAATGGGACACCAATGCTAACGAAAACGAAGTAATCGACGTACGTTTAATTCGTATCCCATACTGCAATTAACCTATACATATCGACTGAATTTCGACATACAACTCATACATATGTCAACTGAGGTATTCTATGCTACAACTACTTCTATCCTATTTTTCCTTTATTTTTTACAGAAGTACCAGGACTCAAACGAGCGATATCCTTAACATTATGGTCGAAATATTACTGGACGTTATGTATGTCTACCACCTGTTTCTCTCTCCTGCATTCCTTAGTTTATGAACACTTGTCTCAGCTGTTAAATCTGGAAATTTCTGACGTCATTGGTCAGAGCGGACGAGTTGCATCCCGTTCTCCAGTTGGCCTGAGACTTTTTAGTTACAGACATGCTGCCAGTATGAGAATCTTAGCGCTACACTATTGTGAAGTCGGTGATAATGGAAGACCCTCTTTCCCATACCATACATAAGTCACCAGCTGTGCAGTAATAATATTCCAATATCTTACTTACTACCTCTTAAATATTATCACTACTATTCAAATTCTGAATTTCTTTTGACTCAGAAGTAAAACACTGATGCTCCATATAAACCTCTTGTTCACCGCAATTTCTGAAAACTCTTACCAATTACTATTATTTAATAATGTAAGTGCTAGTGTATAATGTTGTTTCTAGTTTAACCAAGCACCTAACACTATCTTGGTTGCCTAGGTGGACGGTGCCAAGATGGAACAAGAGGAGGAGAGAGTAGGTGAGTGTCTCGTGGATGCTGTCAAGATGGAACAAACTTGTCAAGATTTAGAGGAGGAGGAACACGAGAGTCTCATGGGTGCTGCCAAGATGAGTGAAGCATGTGGAGGGATTGAGGAAGGGGTAGATGATGGTCTCGTGGCTGCTGCTGAGACTGACCCAGTGTGTGGAGATGAGAAGGAAGGGGCAGCTGAGAGTCTCGTGAATGACGCCAAGATGGAACAAGCCCATCAAGATTTAGAGGAGGAGGCAGCTGAAAGTCTCATGGGTGCTGCCAACATGGGCAAAGCATGTAGTGACACTGAGGAATGGGCAAATGAGGGTATCGTGGACGTTTCTGATATTGACCCAGCATGTGGAGATGAGAAGGGAGGGGCAGCTGAGAGTGCAGTGAATGATGCCAGGATGGAAGAAGCCCATCAAGATTTACAGGAGGAGGCAGCTGAGAGTCTCATGGGTGCTGCCAAGATGGGTGAAGCTTGTGGAGAGATTGAGGAAGGGGAAGATGAGGGTCTCGTGTATGCTGCTGAGATTGGCGCAGCATGTGGAGATGAGGAGGGAGAGGCAGCTAAGGGCCTCGTAAATGCTGCCATGATGGAACAAGCCTGTAAAGATTTGGAGGAGGAGACAGCCAAGGGTCTCATGGGTGCTGCCAAGATGGGCGAAGCATGTAGTGACACTGAGGAAGGAGCGAATGAGGGTCTCGTGGACGTTTCTGATATTGACCCGGCATGTGGAGATGAGGAGGAAGGGGCAAGTGAGAGTGTAGTAAATGCTACTAGGATGGAGGAAGCCCATCAATATTTAGAGGAGGCGCCAGCTGAAAGTCTCATGGGTGCTGCCAAGGTGGTTCAAGCGTGTGGTGAAATTGAGGAAGGGGCAGATGAGGGTGTCATGGATACTGTTGAGATTGCCCCTGCGTGTGGAGATGTGGAGGGAAGGGCAGCTAAGGGTCTCGTGAATGCTGCCAGGATGGAACAAGCCCATCAAGGCTTAGAGGAGGAGGCAGCTGAGAGTCTCATGGGTGCTGCCCAGATGGATGCAAACTGTGAAGATGAGGAGGAGGGGTCAGTTGAGACTCTCGTGAATGTTGCTAAGACGGAACAAGCCCCTAAAGATCTAGAGGAGAATGCAGCCGAGAGTGTCATGGGTGATGCCAAGATGGAGGAAGTCCATGTAGTGGTGGAGGGGGCAGCTGAGAGACCCTTTAACCAACCCTCAGGTGCCGCTTGCACCCACTGGAAAAATGTTCGTTTGTTCCTTTACGTTCTTGTTTGTGTTCAGATTTTGTTCTGTTTCATTTTGGTTTCGTTTGTCGTTCTGAGTTTAGTTTTTTGCTGTGTTCATTTAATGTTGTTTGTGTTTATTCATTTTTCAATTTTCATTAACAATCCTTGGTTTATTTAAAAGAAAAAAATTAATTTTACGTATTTTACCAACTGTTCTCTTGTTTTTTACTATACATCTGCAACAATAATAGTTGCCGAATTGAAACTACGTTTTATTCTCAGTTTATTCTGTAGGTCACTCTCTCTTTGTCGTTTCAATGAAATCAACAATAGACTAAACCCAGGGTTCAGGCTAAGGCATTTATGAAGCTCATTTCAGTGACACTGAAAGGTCTGTGATATATACACGATGATAGTCATCACTAAGTGCTACATTCACTTCTGTATTGCAAACATCACATAATGCCGATTTAGGTAGTATGATTTTATAGTTGTTAGAGAGGGTTAGGTAACCAGCCGTAATATCGTTGGTCCGATGTCTCTAATGACTCTGGGTAGGATCATGGCCGGACAATTGTCCGCACTTGTGACCAATCTCTGTGAGTGTATTTCATGGCTGCGACACGTGTGGGAGGATACTGCAGAGATTTCTGTAATCTGTTCTCCCCTATATAGCTAACTTCTTTTTCGTAGAAGCGTACATCCTTCAATCTGAGAGTTGACAGATTTGCAACATTTTGTTTGTGATCCTCCGTGCTTCTCCACTTAGTTTCTTTGTAGCTTGTTTAAAAATACTGTCATGACATGCCGGAATATACAAACTGTAGTCGAGCTGCCATAGCCTCATTATTTTCTGGTATGATTATGCGCTAATGATACATGCGCAATAAATTGGGTTGTTTCAGTTTTCCTCTCGTTTTAACTCGGGAAAGTCCCTGGAGAGGAGAAACAGAGTAGGAGTGGTGCTGTGGGGACAAGTCCAAATTAGAGCACGTGTCCTTCTCTGACCAGCTTCTCATCTGCGTAGCACTGTAATATGTACGCTATAACGTGAAAGAAATGTATCGTATGCCACTCAGCTTAATAATGCCACTCATTCCTATCCTCAATGACTATTCTTGCACTATGTGCTAATCACTAGCATGCCAAAGGACCCAATTATTTACGGCTAATGGGCTACGAAAGTATGTGTGCGAGCAACAGAATTTTTTTCCGTATGCTACACCAACGTGTATTATTTGAAAGCAAGTGTGTGGCGGGAAAACAAAGCATACAACTTTGTAAGTACATACAGTAGGTGCAGACCGTGGTGTACCACATAAGTATGCTAAATGGTCTCACTATTATTTAATTTAGTCTAATGAATATGGAAGGGAAGTGTCCTCAGTAACTAATTGGTCGGGTTTATAGCTGGGCCTGAATACAATCACTTTAAAAGTCTTAAGAAATCAATTGGGGCACCATACGCCTACCAGAAATTGTGGGCAGTCAGAACGGAGACTGAATATTTAAAACGGTACACAGGGAGAGTGCACCTACCCACTGATTGTGGAAGTTAAGCAAGTAAGCGTAATAACAAAAAGAAGCTGAGCTCATCGATATATCAGCGTAACAGAATGCACAACATCGCAGAGGCCAAGAAGAAACCTCGTCGTCTATGTAGTTGTGACAACGTGCGAGCGTAGTAGGGATATTTCATATACCTTACTCACAGCTACATCGTCCACGCATCAACTATAACACACACAAAAGATTTATATCAAATTCACGTTAACACACGCACACTGCCTGATCTGAAAGCTATGCATAAGGAGCGGTTGCCCATTGTCTGTACAGTCGTGCGCACATGGCTTTTTGAGACGATGGTATACACATTACGCACCATTTAATAGATCTTGATTCCGATAAAATTCACACAGTAATATTCTTTCTCAATGTATGTTTTTACACGCATGCTGCCTTAAATGAGAGCCATTTATGAACGATGAGAGCTCATTTTATGTGTAGCCATGGCCACGCGGTACATGGAGAACAGTGGCATACAGTTTACTGACTGTGAGATCTTTCTTCATTGGAAGAACGTTCACACGATAAATCTTGATTCCGATAAAATTCACACAGTAATATTCTTTCTCAATGTATGTTTTTACACGCATGCTGCCTTAAATGAGAGCCATTTATTAACGATGAGAGCTATTTTTATGTGTAGCTATGGCCACGCGGTACATGGAGAACAGTGCCATACAGTTTACCGACTGTGAGATCTTTCTTCATTGGAAGAACGTTCACACGATAATACTTTTATACAGTACACACGTAAACACGCTACTTATTCGGTATGAAATGTCCGAGTTACAGTGAAAGCTAACTGTCTGTGCGGCCATCAACGACAGCCCATGGAAGGCAATGACTGATACGTTTCACACAAAGAAATCATCAGTTGATCCTAAACAAATTGCTGGAAACATAAGGAAGGAGCACCTGTAATTAAATAATGATAACATCAGCAGTCCTAAAGCTAAAGGCTAAAGGCTGATGATTCAATGATTGCACGATCAAAATTGAATCACTCTCCATATTGAATTTACGAGAAGTGTAAAAATTAGTGTGCATTATAACACTTCGCTACTATTAACAGACTTACAAGAAAACTGATTAATCAGTTACTTTTGTAAATAACTCATTCTCGAAACTTAGACAGCAACCTGAAGGTGACGCTCTGACGGAGCGACCTTTCACTTAAAAGACGAAGATACGATGCCCATCCTGGCATACAGATGACGCATCATCGACTTCTAATCCACGGTAGAATAAATTGAATCATTTCCCTGACCAAACATGGCACAACACATTTCAGACTACTGTACATCTCCGTCATACCTATTTTGTTTGCATTCTTTCCCAGAAACATAAGTAGTTAACAGCTTGACATTACACATCCATTTATGGATGCATCAACAAACATTCATGCTCTGGACTCACGCCACGCTATCTACACGGTAATAAAATGCGGACACATAATGGAAAAAGGGGGTATGTGCACTAATTAATAACTAAACCTGTTGTCCACTATCTTCCTCAAGAGTCTACTGGTCCACTGGATAGGTAAAGTTATTAAAAATGTAGTAGTACTGATACAATTAAAAATGAAGTAGCACTTGTATAATGCCAGTAATACCAAAAGCCGCAGTAATGTAACGGTACGTATGGTAGCCTGTCAGCATTAATGTAATATTGCAACTATCATCTTATACAGGTCTCAAATGAGTGGGTTAATGAATGTTTTCATAAAATGAACCTCCTCCTTCCATGATCATGCCAATTGGTGATTTATATACACTGTATACAAACTCACTATTACCGAGATACAGAATTGAGTCGTAGTTCGATACAGACTGATGTATCGAGGTATTATGGTTCTGCTAGATCTTATTTATTCGTTGAGTATACCAACTGTGCCGATCTCACCTTGCCAATCGTTTAAAATTAGAGTGAGGTTGCCTGCGTACGCCTCACCTGCACTCTTCATCAGTAGGAATGTAAGGGGTTTAAGGGTCAAGTGTCCACGCCATTCCTTCCTCCGTAGGTGGTAGGTAGAGACTCCGACTGTGGCAGGTGGAGGTCATGTCCCTGCCTAAGCCATATCTATTTCTGTCATTTCATGATCTCTCAGCGCTCCAGTCTCACGCAAGTAATTTACCAGCCATGAAAAGTTAAACAGCCAGTCAGGATACAGTATTAAACTTTAAAACGAAACTGCCTGTCGCTCTCCTTGTTCTCTGTACCTTCTAATAGCCAACAATTTTCCATATTAAGTATTACCTGTATATTTTAATGGACTGTGTTAAGATATTGATAATATTGGTGTACCTTACAGTACTTCAGTGTATAAAATATATTTATTATCTACGGAAATGCACATTTCACTATAGCTGATTAAACAGCAAAATTGGTTATTGTACACATCTCCTAATTACCTGTGGTAATTAATAAATTACGAAAGGATATTGGCATTGCTATTTTAGATCTACCTGAGGCAATGAACTCTCTGTACAAAGATCGAATGTTCATCCCCTGACATACAGTTAAGCACTTTTATAGAGGGGTAGGGGATGGAAGTTTTACGCTTAAATGTAATCGATGTTACTGAACGCTAATACTGTTTGTATTACTTTAGAACTTTAACATACATCCGGTAACGTGTCTAACCATCAACGTTATATTTTTATGGAACTTAAGTACAGACGCTACCACAGGAATGATACTTTGTGACGTGATATCTATTGCCTTGTGTCAACTGCACTACATATCATCTTAATATACATAGGAAGTTTTATCATGTTCCCAATACAATATGCAAAAACCCAACATGTCCAAAGGATACGATCGTGTAACTCCCACCTGAGGCCTAAAACGCGTATTCTCAAAGTAACTGATCAGTAATAATACATCTACATCTATAACTGTGATATAACACGTGATGTACTAAAATAAATTGCTAAGCTCGCAGCTCATAGCTTTTGTTAGCTATACAAGAGACTGTGGGCAAAAACCAAGCTGATGAAGCCTCATTTTAGGGGGAGAAGGTTACCGCCTCATGACAAGACCTTTAATGCACTTTATCGGTAAAACTACGTATTTGTGTAGTACCAAAGTGTAACTTTGCACTGCACTATTATGACGTGTAAAAAAACGAAATTATAAAAGAAAATGGTTATGTACGTTACGGATAAATAAAATTTTTAACGCGAACATTTTGATCACTGAAGCACTTTTGCAAGGTACAATGAATCCTAAAATTCGATATTTCCACGTGTATTTGTCTGTATTATTCTTCACGGTACTTTTGGCTGATATGTTGGCATCAGTGATATAACATGCATATTAATCAACGATTTCATGCCGACTTTTGTACCACAGACTAAAGAAAGCAAGAGTTGTATATATTACTTACCAAAATACGTAGAATTGTTTCCTAGAAGAATACAAAGCACACATGGCACATGATCTGACTCAGAGGTTAAAGTGCACTTGTCAGTGGGAATATGCTGATGTTTCTATGCTAGTGAACATTTTATTCCCACAGCTAAATCGTGTTCATTACTTGCCAAAACTTATCAACTAAAACCAATATCAAAGTCAACTAAATGTTTTACTAAGCCCCAAGCAAAGGAATCAACTGTATCTCCCAATTGACAATTATAACAAAGTGCCTCACGTATTACTACGTTTCAGCAAATTTATAATAGATTACCACATGTCACAGCAAAACTGTAAGAAATTGCCCCTTACATCGCGTTTTTTACAGCAAAGTTGTTACAAAATTCTCCAAAAATTATGTCATTACAGCAAAATTGTAGGATGTTACCACAAAATCCGCTCTGCCACAGCAAAATTGTAAGAAAATTATGCAATATTACAACAAGGTTGTAACAAATTGCCCAATATATAAGAAAATACCTTATACTTCAACGTGTTATAACAAATCGTAACAAGCTACGCCAAATTGTAACTAACTGCTCTACAAATACACACGCTCCACATAAATTATAATAACTTGTGGCATACTTCAATGTGCTACTCGAAAACCATCGTAAAATACCCTACACATACCCATGTTGCATTTTACTATTTATTGTATCATGAAGTCAACACCATTTACGATAGGTTTCTGTAAAATGACGAAGTATGATGTGAGAAATGTCTTGTAGTCTCCACTGTGCGATGACATGTCAGCATTATCAGCAAAGGATGGCAAATGTTTTATACTGCAAGATAATGTTGACTCCCCATCTTGGTGGTCACTATAACGTTTGGATGACCTTCACATTGAAATGAGACAAAGACCAGTTTTGACAAATAAAGAGTTTTGAAGTGAAAATAACGTTGTTCAGTTTAGCGCAAAAATCAAAAAAAGTCTAATACATATGGCGTCCCCAGTGCTATATTACGAAAAGACTTAAAAAACGGTATTTATAAAGAAGAGACATTCAAAAATTGAATTATTTATATATATATATATATATATATATATATATATATAATGTACCCGTAAAATAACAATTTCTCTGTGTAAGTCTCGAGTGTAAAGAAATGTAACAAAATGATCTAACGAGACGATAAGATACGCTCTTTTCTTAATTTTTTTAGTCGTCTTCACTTCTTCTCTTGTCTTGGTTGTGTGTAGACGGACATCTTGCGTGTGCTGGCAAATGTAAGCATATTTGTAATAATTAAGCATATAATATATTCATTTAATATTATTGTGCACTTTTAATTTGTAAGAGGTGATCCCGATTTCATGTCCGCCTTCCTTGAATTAACCTGCATTCAAGTGATTTACAGTTCAACAATAGCAGCGGCCGATGCAGCCAACGGCGCCATTATGTGGCCATATTAACTTATATAAAATTAGGGGAAGCGAAAAACTCACCCGCTATTAACATAAAATTCATTTTTCTCCACAGCCGCACGTAGTTGCAGAAAATAAGTAGCTTTAAGATTCTTATTGTCAGTACCATGGCCGAGAGCCAGAGCCAGGACTCCGACTACAATACAATGGTTAACGGAGGTAAGAAAAAATACCCTCGCGCGTGTGTGGGCCGTAATTGTAATTAATAACTAAAGATCTTTTGTTTTAAAGTGAGCTGACTAGCCGAGGAAATTAATATGAAAAATTTATTACATTGTACAGCTTATATTCTCATGTTTTAAGATTCAGCGAGTCTAACGTTCATTAACGTAACAAATAATTTAAAATTAATATTGTTAAAAAGGAGACCTCCACAAAAGCATTTAATCGTAAATCAAAATTGAATGAAATATAATTTTTATTAAGGCCCACCACGCAAGTCGGCAACAATCAATAATAGTAATAATAATAATATATTAAATTACGACGGCCGACGGAAGCGAGATACACTAGTGCACTCTAACAGTAACTTGGATCAGTAGTTGTGTCATGTGTGTTTATGATGCTGTAGAACAATTTTCTACATACAAACACTCCTTGACTTCTTCAATACATGGTACAAAGTTCGAACTAAGATAATTCGTTAACATGTAACTCATATCAGCAGTGCCAAATGCAAGTCATGTATACGCCACAGCTGCCAGAAGAGGCCCGACTAGGTTGCCTCCTTCTCAATACGGCTTCAGACACTGCTGTCCCACCTACACACGCGCAGTACCCTGCCAGCCCAGCAGTCAGTGGGTTTCCTTCTGGGGACTGTGACGGAGGATGCCGTGGTTACTCGTGAAGCCAGCCTGTCGCATCTGGTGCGACGCATTCTGCCTCTGTCTTTGTATCGTGCACTTGTTCACATTTATTATTTCTAAGAACTGTGAAGTGTGTGATATTATTGGATTTCAGACATTTTGCATATGAGAAAAGGACAGCCATCGAGCTGTAGATTGTAATGATACTAAGCATGACAACGCGAGAGTAAAGAAACGAAATCTGTTTATAACGTGCGCCTATACCATGACGCGCGGCCAGCGTTTAAAAGGTACTTTTAAACACTATGACTCGCTGGGCGCAGATATTTAAAATCATTGCCGCAGCGCTTGATAGCAAGAAGCTGCGAAACAGAAGAAATAACAATTTATCATTTGTTAGGAAAATTCTAGAGTCTTTATAGTTAGCTGTACTTCTAGTCGCCGATATGTTAACATGTACTTCATTACCTTTGATGTTTGGTCGCCGACTTGTTAAGACGTGTTGTGTAGCACCGCTACAAGTTATATTTCATTTAGTGTGAAAAACCACGTTATCACCAAGAAAAAAAACGCTTTTGTAAACCTTGTGACGATAAAAAATACTTACGCGCACGCCAGGACATTTAATTTTTTACAAAATATCACACATACAAAAGCAGCGATTGTTGGACTGCTCCATGTAGGAGAAAAACATAAAAATGTAAGTTTTGTATTCACTGTAAATTTGTTAATGTTTATAGTTTAACGCCTTTGTTCTTTGAGAATATATTGATGCTTCACTGTACAGAAAATCTATGCTTATTCTTTTCTTTAAATTAACCACAAATAATGTTTATGTTTAAACGAAATTTGTTACAGGTTCGCTCTCTATCGCGTGGTCTCGATTGTATTTGGGAGACCATTAATGGGTTCAATTGCCGATCTGACAACTTTTTTTTACAAAATTTCACTGTTTTGCGTTCATTTCCAATTTTTTTTATTATTCAAATAGGCCCCTTAGATAATTTCTTAGAAGAGTCTGATTGCGTGAAAGCAATCCGGGTTAAGAGGTCATTTGAGAAATTATTTTCGCGCAATGAATCTGTACGTCTCCTGAACATAATCGAGAACCGACGCATCGGCGATCATTCATTAATTTTTCTCTCTTTCGAAGTCGTACCAAAAAACGGCCAAGGAGAACTGCCGTGAGTACGCAATCTAGTGTTAAAAGTTGCATTCTTTATCTTGTCGGCAAACATTGCCATAAATTATCATCATCAATGTTATATTTGGTTAAATCTGAAGAGCAAAAAATCTTTTAACGCTAGAAGTGGCAGATTTATTGGTTTCAGTCACATCTGAAACCATACCAATTATGAAACCTCCAATATGATTAGTGATGACTGAAGCTTTGGAGTTCGTTATGCAGTGGAGGGCCGGTCAGAGTGGTCGAGCGGTTCTAGGCGCTACAGTCTGGAGCCGCGCGACCACTACCGTCGCAGGTTCGAATCTTGCCTCGGGCATGGATGTATGTGATGTCCTTAGGTTAGTTAGGTTTAAGTAGTTCTAAGTTCTAGGGGACTTATGACCTCAGAAGTTAGGTACCATAGTGCTCAGAGCCATTTGAACCATTTTTGAACCAAAGACAAGTTACGATCTTTCCTTACACTGAAACCCAAGACAAGAAACATAATCAGTAAAGATCGACATCTGCTTCCTTAAAGTGTCAAAAACTGTTTGAATATAGCAAACGGTAAACGGACACGCGTCCCTGAAAAATGTTAGAGGAACTTTACAGGATGATGTCAGGTACTAGTCCCTTCAAATATTAAACTAATTTCAATTAAAGGAGATACAACTGGCGCTATCCCCTTTTAATGACTAAAAACAATACAGAAAAATCAGCAAATAGATGCCGGGATCTAGCCCCTTCAAATATTAATGTAATTTCAATATGCTGAATGTAAAGTGGCAACTAGACTTTTCAGTGACAAAAAGAGTATAATCAAGAAAAACCGGCAAGCTTGTGTCGGGAGCCAGACCTGTCAAATATTAAACAGATTACACCGTAGGAGAGATAAATTGGTCGCTAGCCGTCATTTGATCTGACGTGATTTTAAAACAATTAATGGGTCTGAAAGTATCACTCGTAATAAAACAGCCAGACAGCCATCAGAAACTTTTATCAGCTCACCTTACCAACACAGTGCCACAAGTGCCGGAATTACTCAGCCAGTTAACAGCCGTCCAAAACACAAGGGTGGTGCCTGGCATTGGAACGTCGCTACTGCCCACAGCAAAATGACACAGAGGTGAACAGCCCAAAGGAAAACAGGCTAAGTCATGTTACGATAATTTTTTCAGGATACCAATTTTAAACTTTCAAGATTAGTAAAAATACACAATTAAAATGTCAAATATAATAATGGTAGAGGATAAACAGTCGTGCTCAGAAGTATCCGAACGAGCTGAATTGCATATCGCCTGATTAGCATGCAACCCGCATAACGCAGCTGTCTAGCAGGTCCTCTAATCACTCCTCGGTATAGTCGTTGGACTATTGAAAATGGTTTCAACAAGTCATCACTAGAAAACACTGCCATGTATCGCAATAGCTCAAGATGTAAAGTAATACCACGATACTGAAAATATCAGGGAACACCTTATCACAGATAAGACTGTCCTTAAGACTTGTAAGCTCACATTTATTACAATAAATGACATACCTGAAATGTTACCACTCTCATTATTACGTCGGATAGGTAACGTACGTAGTAAGTTCGTCGTAGTCATGAATTCCTCTTCAGAGTAACATTCCGAACTTATTATTTAACAGAAAATGATATTAAAAATTTAAGTTATTCACGAGTAGCTAGTTGAGAATATGTATGAACTTCAAATGACACGAGGAGCCATCACGTTCTGCATATGGATTCAAACTCAGGTCATGCAGACTAAGCTAAGATTTCGTGACTGACGGAAACTAGCAGTCATTCCTGACTGGGCACACAGAGAGTGATATACCACGATTTTAGATAGTATCAGTTAGGAAATATCAACTCTAAATTATAAAAGGAAATCATTTTTGACGTACTCGAATTCCACCCAGCAACTGTTGTTCGTGTTAACGAATTACGAGAGATGTTAAATATTGCTTCTTCACAAGAGACTTACTTGAAATGCCGTGAGGTAAAGCTTTGTGTTGGACAGGAATTAAACATAATCAACTGTGACATATCGGATTTTCACGGCAGTAGCTAGATGTTTTAACTGAAATGACGAGATCAAACATTAATTTTTACCTCCCCAGTACTCCAACCCGGCACCTATCGCTGTTATATTATAGAGAAAACGAACGTTAAATACGAGTTTGTTACACCAGCAGCGACATGTGAGCATGTTTGAACTAGAAATAATATGACGAAGGGATCAGTGCTGACTGGTAATCGATCCCCACACATAGCGTTGTTGACTACACAACAAGAGACGTAGCTACCGTATTTTTCTCCACCAGCTGCTCAGAATCACATCCTTGAACTTACAGTGATCTCGCAAATAGTTCTGTGCCTTACTGGGAATCAAAAACGTCAGATATCGTTAGTGTTGACAACGAATGAAAATATATCAAAAATCAAAACTATTGTCCACCAGCAGATAGGTATTCTCATTTTAGAGCTTGATAATACATAATGAAAACTTTAGTGCCGGGCCAGGATTCAAACCCATTCACACGCAATATGTGGAGATGCTGAGGAATCTACAGTTTACAACAAACAACAAATTGTAGCCGAGCTGTATTGTCACTAAGAGGCCAAATTCCGCGTTAAGGCCGCTCTGAGTTGTATCCGCAGTACAGAACCAATTTTATCGACATACAGAAGCTCAAATAAAAGATGGAATAAGCGTCCTGTGACCCTACATAGCGTATGTATCGTCACTAGAAATAAATAACTAATATAAGAAAGGTTACCGGTGATAAGAGTCCCTACGTGTCACCACTCCTGGCTCTATTGTGGTTCAGCCTAACGTGTACCTGGTAGAGACGGAATATCATGTTTAATGGGAATTTCAGACGACAATGCCATTACACCTTCTTCACTTGGCGTTGCCAGAAGAGAAAAGTATCTCTCTCTCTCCCTGTCAAAAATCATCGGCAGAAGTTGGAATTAAACCCCGACCATAACTATATGCACCTATTATCAATCCAACAGACCACCAGATCCTCTTCTCGGTGACTCATTTTTCTATCGTAACGCCGTTGCGCCACACTGGATTAGAATTGACACACAGGCTCCTTATAGTGTTTTGCTGCATGTTCAGTACAATCATTTACTCGGTTGACCAAATCGCCATGAACCAGCTGCCTCGGCTACCCAGTGCATACATTCGACTATATCGTGTAATCGCCGAAATAAAATCATCTAACTGCCACCTACACAGAACTGCCAACGCTGTAGGATGCAGAAATTTAAATGGGAAGTGTTCCTTTCCACTTGAGCTATTCTATTACGCTATCTGTTTGTCGAAAACGTCATGCAGTGCAAGAGAATAGGTGTAACTGTCTGTCTCTCAGGAGTCTAGATCCGTCCATATGCATTATCTCACAGCACTGAGGAATGCAAGAGTTCTGGAGGAATTTTTGTAGACTTCTGCAACTGCTGTAGCTATGTGTCAGCTGGTAGCGTCATGGTAAGTGTCGCGAGTTCGAATACATTCACTGCTGCATTTCTTAAAACGTAATTCTGCTGTCTGCTGAGGTAATCAATCTAATGGAACTTTGAACATAATTCCCTTCACTTCTAAACCCAAAATAGCCGCATGTGGATAAAGGGCTAACTTCTGCGACATTTTGTTCTTTTCAGGTTTAATAGACGGTCAGGCATCAGATGCAAATCCAAACTTTTGTATTAAGTATGGGGCTAGCGCATCGTGCCAAAATACGTCAGAAAAGTATTTCCTGCATTAGCTGTCGTGTGGTAGTAGCATTTTATTGTTCTTCAAACCTTGTTTGACAGCCTTAACTCAGAACAAGTTTTCTACATGCATGTAATCAATAAACTGCATGTGTATAGTCAGACGGTAATAGATCACATCAGAGAATTCGCATATAACGTTGATGATTAATTTGTCTCTCAGATTTACTACTGTTTTAACAACACTAAAAGAAACCTTACGAAATTTGCGCACTGTGGCATTTCATAAACAAAGTTATGTAATCCTGGAAACCCAAAATTTCCTTCTCAGTAGCGGAATGAGGCGTTACCAGTATGTTTTTCACCATTGCACTATGAGCCGAAACTATTTTCTTACGATTTCCTTATCGATGTTTGATCTGACTGCTAGTAGATCTTTCAGAGGAGGGATAAAAACTTCACAGTCAGTGTGACTAGAACCGGGAAGCATAACTGATGGTTTTTCACAGGTCAGTACATTACGACAGTGCTAGCGAAGAAATAAGCGCCTTCACTTCCTCTTACGAGGTCAATAGTGGCTACAACTCGTAAACCGCTATTTAAAGGACGAGATTAGTTGCGATTTCAGAGTACTATGACTTTCGCGAACTGAAAACCGTAAATTTACAATGTTTTGTTACACCTCATGCAATAATAACTCAGATTATTCAATGGAAATGACTGGAAAACTCAAGTGAACTTTGAGGCTTAATTCCGTGCACACCAGGAAGTAACTCGTCGTTCACAGAATTGTCAAACATACCTTGCCTTGTTGTCAAATCTCAGTTACAGTACCAACAGGAAGAGACGAACAGATGTGTGCCTATAGCGGGCTGGGAAGTGACCATAGCTGGCGTCTCAAAGATGCGGCTGCCATGGGCAGGAATACGCAATGCATCTGATTCGCATATCTGTAACTAGTTTCAGGGACTGGAGTAGAGTTGCTAATAATACTCAGAACTGACTGCAAACTAAGCATCATAAATCAGTAACTCTCATAGTTGTTTTTATATTCCTTTCATAAGTGTACTCAAAACTAAGAAATTCATTCATGGTCATTTTCGTGCCTGGCCGATAGTCGAGCACAACAAACAAATAAAATTAAAACAAGAATGTGTGTGTGTGGTTGTGTGTAACAAGAGAGAGAGAGAGACATAAATGTAAAAAAGAATGAGAGAGAGAGTAAAAAGTAGTTGTAAATAAAATTAAACATGGTATGTAAAGAAACCTTTCATTATAATGACACGTTCCACATCATTACGAAATGTAGTATTCATTATCTATGGAACAAGTATTAATCTAACCAGACCTAATCTAATTTAATCATATCATATTGCTGACTAGCCGTGAAAAGTCAGGAATTACCGAAATTTTTGCCGATATCAGTAACCAAATCTAAGCTTGAAAATAAAAGACGACAGTTTTTCTAATAAACCGGGACCCCAATCAAGACTCTTTCGTCCCTGTTAACTAACCACGAAAGATGTCTAATATACTTCCATTCAGAAGTAACAAAGTGTGCATGCTTTTTAAGATGAAACGCATGATGAGAAGTTCTGTGATGGAGATACGAATCCAGCTCATAATCGGATTGTTAATTAAGTAAATTGAAATGTTACATATCAGTTTTTCTTACCAGCTGCTAGGTGTTTGAATCTAAAATAAGTATACAAATTTTTGTGCCTGAGCGACAATCGAACCGCACACCTACCGTCCTTCTTTATCATCCAAGCATATAGCTTAAGTATTAGATGCTTAGTCTTCAACAGTAAGATGTGTGCGTGTTTGACCAGAAATAACGACGCCTATTGCGATTGTTGACAACATATGAACAGACATTAAAAATGCACATTAATTTTCACTAGCAGGCTGGTTTGCACGTGAAAATGAAATTATGAATATTTTTGTACTGGATCAGGATTCGGACCCTCATACTTACCTTTGGAGAAGACCTAGGGAAGAGTGCAGTCTTGAGAAAAGGAACGAAATTATTCAACTATACTGTTCCGAGAGATTCAGATCCGCAAAAGAGGAGATACGAATTCGAATCACAGAACAGCACCAAATTTTTCAACGTCTCTAGTTCAATAAAGTACAAATAAAATAAGAGCCCTGTTCCTTTAAATGGCTATCGGTTCATGAAACAAAATAAAATTTTCTAATGTAAATAAGTTTAGTGGCGACAGTATTTCCGTTTTTCATGACATCCGCCTATGTCATTTCCCAACGTAAACAGCATCTGCCCAGTTGGTAATGAAGGAACGTGATGTTTTATGCGGATTCTGGATTATATCGTCTTTCTCTTGAGGTTACCATAGGTAAAGTAAATCTGTTTGTGCGTCTCAAAAGTAAAAGTCTGATCCCACGCGTTGCACCTGTGACAGTTCGTTCCACCAGACCATTGTGGCCACATTTCCCAGCGCAAGGAGTGTGCTGTAACGGAATATGTGCTTATCTTACAAATGCGAGTCTATTAAATGGTTATGTAGAAGCAAGCTTCTGACGCGGAGATTATGCTATTCTCATGTCAGCAGGATGTAAAGACTCTGTTGGGCATCGTAGCCTCAATGTGGAGCCATTTTGAAATTTTCACTAATTTAGCAAGTTTCTTACTTCGAGAAAATCAACTGTGAAGGGTGGAATTACCGGAAAATTCGATTATTACCGTCACTATTACTATCATTTTCTTCATACCGCTGATGGAACACATTTGCTTGAAGATCATTTAATGCCTTTTGGTGATTATAGAAGCAGTTTCCCAAGAACAGGTTCTTTCCCTGTCTACGGAATCCTTTTCATGTTAATATCAAACACAGCAATTACTCGTACATTCCATTAAAACTAAAGTAATAGATTAGGACGTTACTTGATAACAAAACGCGCTGCCTTTCTTCATTTACTTGTGCCTAGAAATGGCTGTCGAATACTGCCAAACCAAAAGCGATGGGATCTTACTGCCTTCCGATATGCGTCGCTGTCAGTTCTTCCATATGATTTCGTCGACGTGACCTGTTTCAAGTTGTGTATGACACAGAATGTTTTAGACAGTCAATTGTTTTCCTTTGCAATAAACAGGAAGATTTACATTCTAAGCTATGCAAGTTCAAACTTTTCGCAATATTAGTTCAAATTTAATATTTGCTTCTATAATGTAGTAAAGTATTCCACAGTTGCAAAACCCGCATCCGACTCGTTGACCTTACACTTAGTCGCTGACCATAAATTCTAGCTCTGAGTGACGCCAGTTTAAGTAACCTAATGTAGCGACGACTGTTTGCCATTGCTATTTCTCGCCGGAAAATAGGCAGTTCACTACTTGGGCTCCATAAGTATAGCGTAACAGTATCCGTTTTACCTGATTTTGTAATCATTTAAATAAAACAACATGACCTTCCATTGGGAGACGTTTCGTTCCCCTATTCCTTCTGTGAAATTTGTCAGTAAGCTTTTTGCCTTCCAAACAGCGAAATGCGGCATAGTACGGCCGGTAAACGATTCACAAACCACGATTTCTTTAAACATTGTGGTAGCTGAAGGAATTTAGTTTCTTCTTAAATCGCCTTATGCTGCAACGTTCACAGATATCTCAAACAGGAAAAGCCCTTTATCCAGGTACGAAGGTTGTAAAACAAACTTCCCACAGTTTATGTCAGGTTGATCGTTTCATCTGATAGCTCTGCGTAAGTATTTTGTCCAAGAGGTATCACAAGTAGTGTTCCTATAGCTGTGGGAATCATTGGTTGAAAACGATTTTAACACGAATGCTGAATATTCAGAATGATAATCAACCTAAGTTTGAATATTCAAAATGATAATCAACCTAAGTCTGAGTTCATCCACAAACTGAAGCGTATTTATAATATTGAAGCTAGACAGTGTATCCTTGTCTTCCTTGAGTGGGCATTGGAAGGCGTTTACACACGCGTATACAATACTATGAATACTTCGAACGCTATAATTAATATTGCTCTCATAAAGTGATTTTTTGTAAATTCTTCTAGGTCTTGAGCGTGCAATATGTGTTGTAGATACAGTCTTAGACAAAAACATTGACCGCCGAGTCGTTTATGTAAGGTGGACAATACTGTCGTGCTCCCCTCAGAATTCTATGTACGGTAATATACTCGATCTGGCAACATTGTAGACTGAGGCACTTCCCGGAGGAATTCTTGACAGCAGTCTGAGTACATCACCCTTGACTAGGACCGTATTCTTGAGGTAAAACGCGGGACTAGCTAATACGATGTCTGGCAACCGAAAGCACACGTCGACAAAGTTTTTATCGCATCTTTCCTCTCGGTGCTGAAGCTATGAGTGTAATTCAAGCGAATGTACAATATATCTCGCTTCCTGTCACATCGGTAATTACAGTTATGTTCAACAATATTTTAGCGAGAGATTTCTTGGCTGACCATCTGCCTCTGTACACTGCATGTGTCTCAGTTCTCTGGGACCCGTTTGCTGCCTACCGGCGGGGGCTCAGGCCCTGCGCTGTCTCGCCTTCTCCGACAACGTCTGCTCCACTCCTCACTTTCGACGGTGTAACATGCACTAATGTTGTTGAGTGGTGACCCATGAAATCTGTCTACGATTTGTGTGTCACACTCGATAGCACTGGAAGCACAAAACCGTTTTTATTTGATGAGTATTTTATTACACTAGTATGCAATACATCAATGTGGCACAGAATTAATTTCATTGTTCCTGATCCAGTGTGATATAATTAAAGCGTCACATCCTGTTCTTTTTCCTTTCACAGGAGATTCTTCAAATAATTTATTTTTGTCTTGGATTCATACGTGTTATTCAATGCACAGAGAGTAAATGCAGTGTAACGTGTTTGGTTTCTTTCTTTGATTCCCTATGGTAAATGGATGCGAAACATTGTGTCAATACCTTTCAGAACCTGTTCTATAGCTACTCAGGCTAATTGCTTGTTTTCAGGTTCATACATTAATTAATGGAGAAGTGAACGTTGTTCAAAAGTGTTATTTAAAATATTCAATTGGAGTTAAGGTGACAAAATTGCACGTATTTGAAGCTACCCAGAGAAAAAGTAAGTTGCTTAAGCCTCTGTTAGCAAATGTCTGCAGAGAGTTTCTGATTGCTGCTGTGGAAATTTAGCATAAAGGCCCTATAGTAATCAAGACGTTAATTTTCTTCATACTTATCATCCTGGCAAGTGAGTCCTAAGTGAAGAACAACAATGAAATTCGTATCGTTGATGGTCGATTCGAATTTCTTCAGAGACCTTGTATTGTGAAGTAGCTTGGCAGTCATAAAGCCGAGATCTATGACCATTAATACAACTTACTGAGTCGAGCTACCAAGAGGAATAGATGTGTAAAGATTTTCTTCAGATTTCGTTAAGGAATTTTTTTCTGTAAATTAGCAGCTCCATTAAATAAATCAGAAAAAGAGCTTGCACATGCTGACCCCTACCACAGTTATAACTGACGACTAAGTGAGCCGTTGCGACACGAGAAACGGGTGGTACCATGGGGCTACAGACACACAGCTGCCAGCACCCTTCACTCATCATGGTATTGGTCGCTCAGCCTCATAACGCATCGTGAAAGATAATAAAATTTGTCACTTACGTAAAGAATAGCATTTCTTTAGCCAAAAAATTGAATTTTCATTCTCAGCGTCTTAGTTTACGTGAGGATTATATAGCACGAATCATTCAAATGGAAAGGGAATATCAAGTGAATTTTACAAGTCAGTTCAGTACCATACATGGAAGTGATTGCACTGTCACATTGTTGCCCAATGTTTGTGACGATGTTGCCAATTCTCAGCTGTACTAGGACCAGCACATAGAGGCATTCGACTGAAACATAGCCATGACCAAGATTGTAACTGGGGTCGACAGCATCGTCGTCTACCACCTTGAAAACTCGAACGGTGACAGTGCTCGGACAGTTACTTACGTTTACTGGTATCAAAGCTACAGCATGAAAACACAGAAATGTTAATAACCCAGAGATCATTAACTTTGTAACCCATAGTAAAGTAAAGCAGTCATCAGTCGAAGATTGGTTTGAACACCACAGTGCTTCAGTAGGCACGGTCTTGTTGGAGGTCATATGCCATTGCTTTCCTCCGACGTTTCAGTTGTCTTACCTTGCCAGTTAATAGGGGAACCTACTGTTTAACGAGGCTTTCAGACCACAGTGCAGCTCGGAATTTTTCACATCATCAAACACTGCCCGAGGGGAAGTATGTGTGAAATGGCACATAAAAATTGTGGTGTTGACCAGGGATCGAACCTGAGAACTTCGTATTCCTAGTCTTGCTCTTTACCACTTTTTTTTAGTTTTTTTTCAATACCTACTTTATTTCTCTATTTATTAAAAAAAAAGGAAAAAGGATTTTGGAAGGTTTGTTTTTCTGCTTTATTTTTATTTTTATTTTATTTTATTTTTATACAAATGGATAAAAGGAAAGCCGTTCCTCTTCTGCTACATAAACAGAATAATAGGAAGTCATCCCGTTACGATAAAGGGTGCTCCATACATTAGCCCACTGCGAATTTTTCGATGACTGTCGTCTCGTTGCTGTGTTGTTTCCGTTGTTTGTTCAATCTCATAAAAAAAGGAACTGGGAAGAGGTACTATGGTTCTCATTTCATCAATAATCCAGCTGTGAGGCGGATTATGGAATGCGCTCCAAAGAAAATTGGAAAAATATTGCCTATATTTAGGGTTTTTGACGTTCGCAAAATGTCGTTCGTTGAGGTAATACCAAAAATCGGGTACTGTCCTTTCGCCATTACCGAACAGGTAGTGAACAGCGTGGCCGCTAATCCACGTCACAGAGTTCGTTTTTGCTCTCTGGAAATACATCTCATCGGGCAAAAGAAGTGACCGGGTAGTTATCCTGTCGGGAGTATTGCGTGTGAGAAAAGCCAATATCTGACGCACCAAATACCAAACTTCCTTTGCCGACCCGCATTCGAAACGATGTTCATACGTGTCAATCACTTGGCATCTGGCGCACAAGGGTGAATCGGCGAGGTGGATGTGATGTAGGCGGGTCTGGCACAACTGTTTCCCATTAACAGTTACGTACCATGCAGACTGCACGTCAGTATCAAGGGTGGTGGCATTCACTGCGTGCCACACAGTGCGCCACTTTGTAGTGGGGTGTTTGCTTTCAATCACATTCGGCGTCCTGTTCATTTGCATGGCAGCATATATCTCCCTCGTTATCATCAAGCGTGTGGGTGGTAGTGCGGTGCGGATGCAGCTTAATTCAAGGAAGAATTGGCTAATGTAGAAGAAAGGTGCTGGGATGTCCGATATCATCACAGGGGGTGCGAGTGAGATTGGTCGTAAGGTCTCCAGTAAGAGACTTGTGAGGCACGTCGGACTTCGTCGCCACAGTTGCAGGTGACACCTGCCGAACAGGGCCTTCGCTGTGTTCTGAACATGACAAAGGCCTAAACCCCGTCTGCTCCTCGGATAGGTTAGGGACTTGTAACGAATCTTAAATAACATGCCCGTAATAACAAAGGATCCCAAAACCGCCAACATGCGGTGAGCCAGAGTAGGTGGTATCGGGAGTATCTGTGCAAAATGGGGGATACGTGACGCCAAATAGACGTTAGCATGTCGTGTCCGTTGCAGGAGGTCTAGATGTCTCAGACGGTGGTCACTTATTCCTGCTCTCATCTGATTCAATAAACGTCTGTAGTTAAGGGCTGTTTAACGCTTCATGTCAGATGTGAATTCAATGCCAATACAGTGGATTGTGTCACTGATTCGTAGCGTCGGGTAGAAAATAGACAGGGCGTGCGATTTGTGGAGATTGAGATTGCTCCCCTATGCCGCGCCGTAGGTCTCCACCCACGCCAGTACTGCACAAACATCGTCATTACTGCGAAGAAGGAGTACCAGATCATCCGCATAGGCAGTGCAGCAAAAAGTGTGTCCACCAAGGGACATGCCAGTCACGTGTTGCCGGAGGCCGCAGAGGAGTGGTTCCAAGACGAGGGCGTACAATATCGCCGAAAGAGGGCAGCCTTGTCGCACCGATCGCTGGATGTGTATCGGCGGCGTGAGACGGCCATTACGTAACACCTTGGAGGTCGCGCCGCGTAGGAGACGCATCAGTACCTTAACTATGATGTCCGGATACCCAATGTGTCGCAGTACCTCCATCAAAAATGTGTGGTCGACTCTGTCAAAGGCCTGGCTAAAGTCGAGTGAGGCCAAAACTCCTGGCAGTTGGCGAGCTTTGGCTAGCGTGATCATATCTCGATATCGGCAAAGTGCAGTGCGAATATTATGGTCACCACCTAACGATGCCTGGTCCTGCGACACAACACACTGTACCGATCGCTTTTGGCGTGCCGCCAGAAGCCGGGTGAAAATCTTCAAGTCACTGTTGAATAAAGGCAAGGGGCGATAATCACCGATCCTGGACCCGCCTCGTGGTTTGTGTATGGACACAATCAGTCCTTCTAGGAAAGCCCCAGGAGTCTTCGACGTGGGAGACATAAGATCGCGGCAATTATCAGTCCATGCTCGTGCCAGCAATTGTTGATATGTCCGGTATAATTCCAGAGGAAGGCCATCAGGTCCCGGGGACTTATGAGCAGCCCCGCCTGTATTGCTTCAATGATTTCCTCTTCCGATACATCTGCAGTCAAATCCGCTGCCGCTATCGGAGAGATCGTGGCCTAAGTGAGTTGAGAAAATTCGGCGATTACCTCTGGGGGATGTCGATGTTCCGAGTACAGCCTAGTGTTGTGAGCATGAAGGGCGTTTCCTGTATCGCGCTGGGTATCAAGGCGTCGTCCGTCTTGCGTCGTGATAGCTTGGATCAGTGTCCTGCGTCGGCGCCGTCGTTCTGCAATGTCGTGATACATGGACTGTTCCTCCTGGCCCACTCTGTCTTGAGTGCACGCACTGACGTTCGCACCCTCAAGATGGCAACGTGTTAATCTGATGATCCGTGCCTTGGCACGGTCCACTGTCACCTGCCATGCACGTGAGTACCGCACTGTTGTACATTTCATTAAGATGCTGTAGTAAAAGTCCTTGGTATGTCTCTTCCATGCTGCAACATCTCGGCCGTAGCCTATCAAGATCTTCTGGAGGGCCGGTTTGGCGCAGAGTAACCACCACGACAGTGTAGACCGGTAGGTTCCACGCCGGCGTCTACAGGAATCCCACATGTTCTCCATAAGGCGGCGGCATTCCTGAGAGGCTAGGTGAGTGACGTTCAACTTCCAAGGCCCACAGCTGTGCCATACCTTCTGACGGCCGAGGGTAATGGCGCAGATGTAGGCCTCGTGGTCAGAAAACACTATGGGCCAAACTTCGGCAGCTCTCGTCCCCACAGCTATGGAGCGCGAGATGTAAATTCGGTCGATACGGCTGGAGGAATGGCTGGTGTAGTGAGTAAATCCGGACCGATCGCCACAAACATGTTCTCACGAGTCCACCAACTGAAGATTATTTATAATTGTGGCAAGTTCTGTGCAGGGATAATATTGTGGTAACTGATGAAGTCCCATCCGAATAGCCATAAAGAGGGGCGTGATTGTATGAGCGAAAAAGGTGGATCGTTCGCGACGCCGACCACATCCTGACGGTGCATAGATGTTAATAAGTTTGGCTCCTTGGATAGTAAGAGCCATGCCTCTGGCGTCAGGGAAATACTCGACATCTTCTGCGGATATACCTTCACGGGGGAGGATCGCCATACCACTGCCATTGTCCGACGCATGTGAGACTCAAGCCTTGTAGCTATAGGGTTCCTTGAAGTCTGCGACATACACCTATACACCTCTTGAAGGAGCGCAATGTCGATGTCTGCTGCGTTGAGCAGAACCTGTAGCATCGCTGTTTATGTCGGGCACGTATGTTGTTGATGTTAATCGTTGCTAGACGATATGTCTGGTCAGCCAGGTCGGCAACTGGGTTATTTAGGAGGCCAGGTGTGGGCGGCCCCACAGAGGCTGACGATACAGCCGTAGTCACTGTGGTTGGTCGGTGCTGGGTACAGCCGAGGGAGCATCTCTGCCCTCGGCATCCTCCTGGTGCTGTGCCTCATCCTCGACGTCATCCGCCCAAGAATCAGATGCAGCAATTGGTAACTGTGGATTAGTGCTGTCAGTAGAGCGCTCACGCGCATGTTCAGTAGCAGAAGTGGTGTTGTCAGACCGAGGCTCAGGAACTGTATTCGCCGTAGAATCGTGACGGGAAGGGTGAGCTGTGGTGGTAGAGTCCTAAGTGTCGCCCGACGCCGGATATTCGTCCGGGTCACACATCCGAAGCAGGCAATCATCGGATGGCGTATGGCGCCGTTTCTTGCGTTTTCGAGGGCTCCGTTGTTTTCGGACATGTTGTTCTGTGTCAGAGTGCGGGTGACAATCATCTGATGCGGTCTCCTTTGGAAGGAAGGCAGGGGTCGGTTCAATTTCCGTTTCTGCTTCCACCTTCTCTTTAGGCTCGTCTCGGTGGCACAATTGATCACCGTCTTGAGGCAGGTCTGCCTATGACGTCGTAGTGGGGGATATGCTGTCCGCCACACTGTCATCGACCACTGACTGCAATACGGTGTTGCGATCCTGGGCAGGAACAACTGCTGCGGTTGCAGCCGCTGCATACGTGTTGGGGAGTGAAGTAGGCGTCGCCGGGGATGAAACTTCACCAACCGGTGTCAGGGTCAGTCGGCGTTGAATGCAGGCCGAACGGACATGTGCTTCCTGGCCACAGCCGGCGCAAGTACGCGATTGTCCGTCGTACATGACAACGGGTCTGCAGCCGCCAATTACTGCTTCGTCAGTTCAATCTTAATTTGTCGCACTCCCTTTAAGATGGGGTACGTCTCAGACGTTTGCCATTTTTCAGCCAAGTGGCTTAGCACGTTGCCGTACGGTTTGAAAGCTGTCATCACAACATCTGGCGGTATTTCCAATGGCAGCTGGAAGACCCTTAGAATGCGAAGGCCTAATCCAGCGTGGTCGATCGTGACAGTTCCTATTTGGCCATGAGTGTGTCGGCGCACAACATCAGTGGACGCCTTTTCATTGATAACTTTGTGTTATGGAATAGTGGATCCCAATGATGTCTTGAGGTGCAACTGAAGTTCTTCCCGGATGAAACGTTCAATGTCAAGTGCTCGATGTCTTGCGTAGTCCGCTTGAAATGTGATCTTAATTGTGGTCTTGCGGAACGAGTGCGCCATGGCACTACCGAGACACGGACGCGTGACATTCGCCGCAGCGGAAGGTAAACAAGTAAACACGCGCGCGCGCGGTACGCTAACAGGGGGACACAGGCACGACGACCTTGCCCCAGATGACTGCTTTTTACCACTTTGCCACCACATAGCCACCACTGTGGCTTTTGCTTGGCCTTAAAATTAAGAATCTCTCGTTTGTGCCAGCGTTGGCACTTGCATCAGAGTAAATGGAACTGAATTGAATGTAGTGCCTCCAAGTTGGCATAAACAGAAATGGAGAAAAGTTAAACAACATAAATGGTCTCTCTTTGATGCCTTAATCTTCATTGCCATTATATGTCTTATGAGAAAAAACGTACTCTTCGCCAAAATTAACATCTTTGTCTTGTTATGCTAATATTTGCGATTTATTTTACATTAAAATGTTACTAACAAAATTAAGATAGGAGACGTTTTCCTTTTATTCACAGCATCTTAATCTCTGAAGAGAAGTTAAGCTGAAATTAAACAATATGTGCTTCAAACAATGTCGTCTTCCTATTAACACAGTAGGATCAGTACCGCGTCCAGTTCCCGTCCGCTTCTACAACTGCATTTAATCGCCAGGGAACAGAGGAAACAAGCTTTTCTGATGCATCTGTCACTCTGTGATATCTCTTTGCACGCAGCGTGAACTGCTTCCGACAACGCTGCCTTGGATGTTGGTGCAGGACTTTTCCTCCTAGTAATTTTTTCCATCTCTGCCCACACGTGCTCTATGGGATTTAGGTCAGCAGCATTTGGAGGCCAGTCTAACAGCTCAACGTCTCCTTTCATCTGAAAACAGTGTCATACACGATTGGCTGTATGAAGTGGGGAATAGTCATGTTGGAAAATGATTCTGCCTCATGGAAATCGCTGGCGAACAGAAGGAAATATGATTTCTTCCAGTATTTCGCAGTAATAAGCACTACAAAGCGGACGCTCAAGTTCCCACAGCACACCGCAACCATTTGCTGATATCCAGCCCCAAACTGTGACAGACGTCCGGTCACGCCTTTGCCTCTGTTGGACATATTTACGGTCGTATCTCGTTAAACTTGGTCGATACACATGGACAGAGCTATTTGGAGCAGTTGAAAATACCTTCTCGTCGGTAAACATAACTCTGTCCCAGTACGAAAGCGGCTTCCTTCTACAGGCCTGCGCGAATTTAACCTGGCAGCCCTATGTTGCTCTTTCAGCATTTCCTTAACCGCCGATTTACGTCCATTCTTTGCTTCCTCGTTGAGCCGACGACGTATGGTCGACCTGCTCACTGTTAGCTGCAGGATGTTTTTACTTTCTCTGCCACTCCTGAAAGGGTCCTCAACACTGCAGCGGAGTATACTCCTGTCTTCATTCCATGTGATAGTCCGTGGGCGTCCAGAGCGACGACGACGGTTTACGTGGCCTTCATCTTCCATCCTCTTCACCCAGAGATGAATAGTGGATTTGCTGTATCCCAGGACACGGGAAATGGCACTGATACAGTACCCGTCTTGCCGGACGGAGTGGCCGAGCGGTTCTAGGCGCTTCAGTCTGGAACCGCGCGACTGCTACGGTCGCAGGTTCGAATCCTGCTTCGGGTATGCACGTCTGTGATATCCTTAGGTTAGTTAGGTTTAAGTAGTCCTAAGTTCTAAGGGACTGATGACCTCAGAAGTTAAGTCTCATAGTGCTCAGAGCCATTTGAACCATTTGAACCAGTACCCGTCTTCATAAAGCGCAACGACACGACCTTTATCAAACTCAATGAGCTGTGACATGTCGCCTTGACAGAAGTAAGAACCTACTCACAAGGCAACAGGAAACGAAGTGCCACACAGGAAGCAGAGCACTCGCACCAGCACCGACGTCAAATCATTCCCGATTTCAAGCTTTCAATACTGTGACACGCGGATTATATTCACGATTTCACTGGAACGTTTAGAGCAATATCATTAAATCAATGCTGTTGCAGACGATCCAGTTACAACAGATAGGTGTGTTTATTGGTATATCAGCCAAAATCACTAGTCTGAAATTGTTATGAGCTGTGTTAGATGACGATATATATCTGTCCAACAAAATTCAGGGTATACAGAAATATGTTTTAGCCGTAACTATTATTTCGATGGAACGAACATGTTTTAGTACGGAAGACTAAAGAAAACTGTGGCGTTCAGTATATTCGAGATATTGCATACATTGCTGTATGTCACTTGGAACGCTCGTTGTGGGGAGCAGGGGGAAACAGTCTCCAAAAACTTCCGATTTGCAAATAAGTTCCACAGGGAGAGGGTCTGACAAGTGCGCTACCGATTTTTGTCAAATATTGCATGGATGTTCTAGCTTTGTGCAATACACTCCATAGCATCTGAAAAAATCGAGGACAAAGTTGAGGAAGGACAATCGTATTTTCATTGTTGTACACCGAAACAGCGTCTACAAATAAAACATTTCATTATTACGTTAGAGCTTCCAGCCGTTACATGGTGGCGAAGTGGTAAAGAGCAAGACTAAGACTACAATGGTCTCGGGTGCAACCTTGATCAGTACCACAATTTTCATGTGCCACTGTACACTTATTTCACCTCGGGCAGTGTTTGATGATGTGAAAAATGCCGAGTAGCACTGTGGTCCGAAAGCCTCGTTAAACTGTAGGTTCCATTATTAACTGGTTAGGTACGTCAACTCAAAGGGCGGAGGATAACAACGGCATACCACCTCCAACAAGAAAGCACTGTGGCGTCCAAACCAATCTTCCGACTGATGACTGCTTTACTTTACTATGGGTTTCAAAGTTAATAATCTCTGGGTTATTAACATTTTTGTGTTTTCATGTTGTACTTTTGATACCAGTAAACGTAAGTAACCGGCCGAACACTGTCACCGTTCGAGTTGTCAAGGTGGTAGACGCCGATGCTGTCGACCCCAGTTACAATCTTGGTCATGGCTATGTTTCAGTCGAATGCCTCTATGTGCTGGTCCTTGCACAGCTGAGAATTGGCAACATCGTCACAAACATTTGGCAACACTGAGACAGCGCAATCACTTTCGTGTATGGTACTGAACTGACTTGCTACATTCACTTGATATTCCCTTTCAATTTGAATGATTCGTGCTATATAATCCTCACGTAAACTAAGACGCTGAGAATGAAAATTCAATCTTTTGGCTAAAGAAATGCTATTCTTCACGTAAGTGACAAATTTTATTATCTTTCACGATGCGTTATTAGGCTGAGCGACCAATATAATTACGAGAGTGGCATGCTGGCAGCAGTGTGTCCGTAGCCCCATGCTACCACCCGTGTCTCGTGTCGCAACGGCTCACTTAGTCGTCAGTTATAACCGTGATAGGGGTCAGCATGTGCAAGCTCTTTTTCTGATTTATTTAATGGAGCTGATAATTTACAGAAAAAATTCTGTTAGATTGATTTAGCAGTACTGTACCCATCGGTGTTAAAACTAGTTTTCAACCTATGATTCCTACAGTTACAGGAACACTACTTGTGATACCTCTTAGACAAAATACTAATGCAGTGCTGTCAGACGAAGAGATCAACCTGACACAAACTGTGAGAGGTTTATTTTACTACCTTCGTACCTAGATAAAGAGCTTTTCCTGTTTGAGATGTCTGTGAACGTTGCTGCATAAGGCGAGTTAAGAAGAAATTAAATTCCTTCAGCTACGACAAAGTTTAAAGAAATCGTCTTAACGGCACTAAATCGTGGTTTGTGAATCGTTCAGCAACCGTCCTCTGCCGCATTTCGCTGGTTGGAAGGCAAAAAGCTTACTGACAAATTTCACAGAAGGAAAATGAGCAGGAAACGTCTCTCACTGGAAGGTCATGTTGTTTTATTTAAATGATAACAAAATCAGGTAAAACGAACTGTGAGGTTGTCAGTATAAGCACGTTACTGTTGTCAGTATGATGTTGTACTGCCCGGGGCCTGTAATGAGAAATGGCCCATTTACGTCAGGCATATTGTATACAGGAGTAGAAGACAGAGCACCACCAAATTCTACAATCCGTACGAATTCCATACACACAGAAATTACTATTACAGTGTACTTATTAAGCCCAAGTAGTGAACTGCCTATTTTCCGGTGAGAAAGAGCAATGGCAAACAGTCGTCGCTACATTAGGTTACTTAAACTGGCGTCACTCAGAGCTAGAATTTATGGTCAGCGACCAAGTGTAAGGTCAACGAGTCGGATGCGGGTTTTGCAACTGTGAAATACTTTACTACATTATAGAAGCGAATATTAAATTTGAACTAATATTGCGAAAAGTTTGAACTTGCATTGCTTAGAATGTAAATCTTTCTGTTTATTGCTAAGGAAAACAATTGATTTTCTAAAACAATCTCTGCCATACACAACTTGAAACAGGTCAGGTCGAGCAAATCATATGGAAAAACTGACAGCGACGTATATCGGAAGGCAGTAAACTCCCTGGGCTTTTTGTTTGTCAGTATTCGACAGCCATTTCTAGGCGTAAGTAAATGAAGAAGGGCAGAGCGTTTTTGTTATCAAGCAACGACTTCATCAATTACTTCAGTTTTAATGTAATTCACGAGTAATTGCTGATGTTTGATATTAACATGAAAAGGATTCCGCAGACAGGGAAGAACCTGTTCTTGGGCAACTGCTTCTATAATCACCAAAAGGAATTAAATGATCTTCAAGCAAATGTGTTCCGTCAGCGGTATGAAGAAAAAGATTGTAATAATGACGGTAATAATCGAATTTTCCGGTAACTTCACACTTCACACTGGATTTTCTCGAACTAAGACATTTCCTAAATTAGTGAAAATTTCAAAATGGCTTCACATTGAGGCTATGATGCCTAGAGAAGTATTTACATCCTGCTGACATGAGAATAGCATAATCTCCACGTCAGGAGCTTGCTTCTACTTAACCATTTTATAGACTCGCATTTTTTCCACCGTGACTAATTTTGTAAGCTACGCACATATTCCTTTACAGCACACTCCTTCAGCTGGGATATGTGGCCATAATCGTCTGGTGGAACGAACTAACACAGGTACAACGCGTGGGTTCAGGCTTTTACTTTTGAGACGCACAGACAGATTTACTTTACCTCTGGTAACTTCAAGAGAAAGACGATATAATCCAGAATCCGTACTAAACATCACGTTCCTTCATTTCCAACTGTTCAGATGCTGTTTACGTTGGGAAATGACATAGGCGGATGTCATGATAAACAGAAATACTGTCGCCAGTAAACTTACTTACATTAGAAAAATTTATTTTGTTTCATGTACCGATAGCCACATAAAGGAACAGGGCTCTTATTTTATTTGTACTTGAATGAACTAGAGACGTTGAAAAATTTGGTACTGGACTGTGATTCGAATACGCATCTCCTCATTTGAGGATCTGAATCTCTCGGAACAGCATAGTTCAATAATTTCGTTCCTTTTCCCAAGACTGCACTCTTCCCTAGGTCTCTTCCAAAGGTACATAAGTGGCTCCGAATCCTGATCCAGTACAAAAATATTCATAATTTCATTTTCACGTGCAAACCAGCCTGCTAGTGAAAATTAATGTGCATTTTTAATGTCTGTTCATGTGTTGTCAACAATCGCTATTGGCGTCGTTATTTCTGGTCAAACACGCACACCTCTTACTGTTGACGACTAAGCAATTGATTCTTAAGCTATATTCGTGGATGATAAAGAAGGACGGTAGGTGTGCGGTTCGATTGTCCCTCAGGCACAAAAATTTGTATTCTTATTTTAGCTTTAAAAACCTAGCAGCTGGTAAGAAAAACCGATACATAACATTTCATTTTACTTAATTTACAAAAAGATTATGAGTTGGGTTCGTATCTGCATCACAGAACTTCTCATCATGCGTTTCATCTTAAAAAGCATGCACACTTTGTTAATTCTGAATGGAAGTATATTAGACATCTTTCGTGGTTAGTTAACAGGGACGAAAGAGTCTTGATTGTAGCCCCGGTTTATTACAAAAACAGTTGTCTTTTACTTTCAGGCTTAGATTCGGTTACTGATATTGGCGAAAATTTCGGTAATTCCTGACTGTTCATGGCTAGTCAGCAATCGAAATGATTAAATTAGATTAGATCTGATTACATTACTACTTGTTCCACAGATCATGAATACGACATTGCGTAATCATGTGGAACGTGTCGTTTTTATGAGAGGTTTCTTTACATTCCATGTTTCAGTTTCTTTAGAAGTACTTTTTACTCTCTCTCTCATTCTTTTTTATATTTATGTCTCTCTCTCTCTCTCTCTTGTCACACACACACACACACACACACACACACACACACACAACACACACACATTATTTTTATAATTTTATTTGTTTGTTGTGTTCGACTATCGGTCAGGCACGAAAATGACCATGAATGAACTTCTTAGTTTTGAGTACACTTATGAAAGAAATATAATAACAACTATGAGAGTTACTGATTTATGATGCTTAGTTTGCTGTCAGTTCTGAGTATTATTAGTAACTCTACTCCAGTCCCTAAGACTAGTTACAGAAATGCGAATCAGATGCATTGCGTATCTTTGAGACGCCAGCTATGGTCACTTACCAGCCAGCTGTAGCCACACATCTGTTCGTCCTCTTTCTGTTGGTACTCTAACTGAGATTTGGCAACAAGGCAAGGTACGTTAGGCAACTCTGTGATCGACGAGTTACTTACTGGTGTGCACGGAATTAATCCTCAAAGTTCACTTGAGTTTTCCGGTCATTTCCATTAAATAAACTGAGTTATTATTATTTGAGGTGAAACAAAACTTTGTAAATTTGCGGTTTTCAGTCCACGAAAGTCATAGTACTCTGAAATCGCTACTAATCTAGTCCTTTAAGTAGCGGTTTACGAGTTCTATCCACTATTCACCTCGTAATTCTGTGGTAATTTACTGACCTGAGAAAAACTCTCTGTTATGCTTCCCGGTTCTAGTCACACTGACAGTGAAGTTTTTATTGCTTCTGTGAAAGATCTACAAGCAGTCAGATCAAACATCGATAAGGAAATCGTAAGAAAATACTTTCGGCTCATAGTGCAATGGTGAAAATCATACAATGCTGCACAACAGGTAACGCCTCATTCCGCTACTGCGAAGCAAATTTTGGGTTTCCCGGATTACATAACTTTGTTTATGAAATGCCACAGTGCGCAGATTTCGTAAGGTTTCTTTTAGTGTTGTTAAAACGATAGTAAACCTGAGAGAAAAATTAATCGTCAACGATATATGCGAATTCTCTGATGTTATCTATAACTGTCTGACAATACACATGCAGTTTATTGATTACATGCATAAAGAAAACTTGTTCTGAGTTAAGGCTGTCAAGAATATAATTCCACTACCACACCACAGCTAATGCAGGAAATACTTTTCTGGCGTATTTTGGCACGAAGCGCTCTCCCCATACTTAATACAAAAGTTTGGAGTTGCATCTGCTGCCTGGCCATCTATTAAACCTGAAAAGAACAAAATGTCGCAGAAGTGAGCCCTTTATCCAATGTTTCTATTTTGGGTTTAGAAGTGAAGGGAATTAAGTTCAAAGTTCCATTAGATTGAAAACCTCAGCAGACAGCTGAATTGCGTTTTAAGAAATGCAGCAGTGAATGTATTCAAACTCGCGACACTTACCATGACGCTACCAGCTGACACATAGCTACAGCAGCTCCAGAAGTCAACAACAATTCCTCCAGAACTTAGACATTCCTCACTGCTGTGAGATAATGCATATGGACGGATCTAGACTTCTGAGAGACAGACGGTTACACCTTTTCTGTTGCACTGCACGACGTTTTCGACAAACAAGTAGCGTAATAGAGTAGCTCAAGTGGAAAGGAACACTTCCCATTTAAATTTCTGCGTAATACAGTGTTGGCAGTTCTGTGCAGGTGGCAGTTACATGATTTTATTTCGGCGATTACACGATAGAGTCGAATGTATGCACTCGGTAGCCGAGGCAGCTAATTCATGGTGATTGGGTCAAGCAAGTAAATGAATGTACTGAACATGCTGCAAACCACTACAGGGAGCCGGTGTGTCAGAATTCTAATCCAGTGTCGCGCAACGGCGTTACAATAGAAAAATGAGTCACCGAGGATGGTCTGTTGGATTGCTAATAGATTCGTGTACTCATGGTCCAGGTTGGATTCCAGCTTCTGCTGATGAATTTTGTCAGGGAGAGAGAGATTCTATCCGCTTCTGGCTACGCCAAGTGAAGAAGGTATAATGGCATTGTGGTCTGAAATTCACATTAAACATGATATTCCTTCTCTACCAAGTAGACGTTAGGTTGAACCACAATAGAGCCAGGAGTGGCGACATGTAGAAACTCTTATCACCAGTATCCTTCCTTATAATAGTTATTTGTTTCTAGTTATGAAACAAACGCTATGTAGGGTCACGGGACGATTATTCCGTCTTTTATTTGAGCTTCTGTATGTCGATAAAATTGGTTCTGAACTGGGGATACAACTCAGACCGCCTTTAACGCGGAATTTGACTTCTTCGTGACAATACAGCTCGACTACAATTTGTTGTTTGTTCAAAACTGTAGATTCTTCAGCATCTCCACATATTGCGCGTGAATGGGTTTGAATCCTGGCCGGGCAAAAAAGTTTTCATTATGTATTATCAAGCTCTAAAATGAGAACACTTATCTGCTGGTGGACAATAATTTTGATTTTTGACATATTTTCATTCGTTGTCAACACTAACGATATCTGACGTTTTTGACTCCCAGTGAGACACAGAACAATTTGCGAGATCACTGTAAGTTCAAGGATGTGATTCTGAGCTGCTGGTGGAGAAAAATTCGGTAGCTACGTCTCTTTGTGTGTAGTCAACAACGATATGTGTGGGGTTCGATTACCAGTAAGCACAGAACTCTTCGTCATATTATTTCTAGTTCAAACATGCTCACGTGTCATTGCTGGCGTAACAAACCCGTATTTAACGTTCGTTTTCTCTAGAATATAACAGCGATAAGTGTCGGGTTAGTGTCCTGGGAAGGAAAAAATTAATGTTTAATCTCGTCATTTTAGTTAAAACATCTCGCTACTGCCGAGAAAATCCGATATGTCACAGTTGATTGTGCTTCGATAACAATCCGAATAGGTTCTGGGTTCGAATCCCTGTCCAACACAAAGCTTTACTTCACGGCATTTCAAGTAAGTCATTTGTGAAGAAGTAATTTTTATTATCTCGCGTAATTCGTTAACAGTGACAACAGTTGCTGGGTGGAATTCACGTACGTTAAAAATGTTTACCTTTTTTAATTTGAAGTTGATATTTGCTAACTGATATTATCTGAAATCGAAGTATATCACTCTCTGTGTGCCCATTCAGGAATGACTGTTAGTTTGCGTCAGTCACGAAATCTTTGCTTAGTCTGCTTGATCTGGGTTTGAATCCATATGCACAACCAGACGATCCGTCGTGTCATTTGAAGTTCATACCTATTCTCAATTAGCTGGTCGTGAATAAATTAAATTTTTAATGTCATTTTGTGTTAAGTAATAAGTACGGTATGTTACTTTGAAGAGGAAATCATGAATGCGACGAACTTACTATCTGACGTAATAATGAAAGTGGTAACATTTCAGGTATGTCATTTTCTGTAATAAATGTGAGATTACAAGCCTTAAGGACAGTCTTATATGTGATAAGGTGTTCCCTGATATTTGTAGTATCGTAGTATTACTTTACATCTTGAGTTATTGCGATACAGGTCTGTGTTTTCTAGTGGTGACTTGTTGGAACGATATTCAATTGTCCAATGACTATACAGAGGAACGATTAGAGGACCTGCTAGACAGCTGCGTTATGCGGGTTGCATCCGATTCAGGCGATATGCAATTCAGGTCGTTCGGATACTTTTGAACACGATTGTACATGTATCACAACCGAAATGAAATATTCAAACGTACCTACGTTCTGTATTTTAATTTAAAAAACCTACCTGTTACCAATTGTTCACCTAAAATTGTGAGCCATATGTTTGTGACTATTACAGCGCCGTCTATCACAAATCGAATAAAGTGGTCCAACTAAAACATTTATATTTCTTTACGTACTAGACGAATATGTAATAAAAAATGGAGGTTCCCATTTTAAAAAACGCAGTTGATATCCGTTTGACCTATGGCAGAACCATCTAGCGGACCAACCATAGCGCCATCTGGTTTCCCCCTTCAAGCAAGACAAATTTCGTTCTTTGCAGTTTTTTCGTTTGACGCTTATTTCATGAGATATTTGGCCCGGTCACAATCAATGGACCACGCTGTATATTGCATTAGAGCCACACAACACGTGTGGTTGTTATTCTTGATGACATTTCACTTTATTACTTTCACCGTTAACATGACACTTGAGTATCCTTGGTACAATTATTTGCTGACATTTCACTCGTTATTCACAGTGTACAATTACTCGTAAGTTACATAAGATGAACACACATACCGTCTAGGAATAGAGTGGAGCTGAGTATGTCTTAGCTCGTGTAATGAAAATGATATCTAGGTACGCTGCACACGTGGGCAATTGAACGGACAATGGGTGGACATAGTAAATTGTACGCTCGAATGGAAACATTAATTAAACCGACGAATTGAAGGGCTGATGTTTAGCGGGTAGATGGACGTGCATTCGAGAAAAGTAATTTTAGAAAATTTTTGTTTAATTCGAGGACATTTGCGTGCGGCGGAGGTGGTCTTTTGTTTTGTACAGTGCGAAACAGTTTATTTCTCTTTTAATTTATAACGAAATAAAATGAAACTTACGTACCCATTCCTCTATTGTTTTCATCTTTCTGTACATTCAGTTATTTTCAAAGGTTTTATCCACCTTTTATTTACTACAGCATGTGTTCTCAGCCAGTAAAAGTCACTGCTTCGGCTATTCACCCACTAGAAACCAGTGTCTCGTAATTTCATCATTTCATCGAATAAACCAAATAATTTGTAAGTACTGTGGATTCGCTGACTCTGCACTAGCTTTGTTTTGCTCTTAGACGAGCAAAGATTAATTTGTGACTGACATTCTCCGAACAAAGAATGTTAAAATTTACGCACGCGCGTTTATTTCACAGTGCAGAGTGCTTTAAGAATCTTGCAGGCGACTCACGTCGAGAGTGGCTAAAAGGTTGACTGTCGAAATATCGTTACAAGAGGCAATAAATTCCGAGGTGAACTCCCGAAAACTTACGGGACATTCGAACCACCGGGAAAACTTGAAGAAACATATGTAAATGTTGCGTGTTACTGTTGCACTTTTGTGTGACAGGTAGAAACGGCAGCAGAGTGCATTAAGCATTAGTGTCTTTCGTGTTTGGTGCAATTACTGGTCGTGGTAGGGTATACGAAAGGCCTGAGCAGGCTCAGATGGGGGGTGATCACTGTGAGGGACACAGAGGCGGCGCACGCTTTTGGGACAGCGTTATCAGCACGTGACAAACTTTGAAGGGATCCTCACGGCGCGTCTACATTTCACGCAACATCCTGATTTGTGTGGCAGCTGGATGTGACAGTGCCCTGTGTTGGACTGGAGGGTAGACGTACTCGTCGTCACGGTTCCAGTCGACCACATCACGCCACAAGAATGGAGTGTTGTACACTAAGCACAGAGTAACCGCTTCACATTAGGGCCTGCCATCCGAGAGCAAGTAATGGACTCCCAGAAGTTCTCTGTGTCATACCGCACCACTGATAGGAGACTGACAGCAGCCAGACCGGGGAATTACCGTTGCCTCCACTGGCTGCTGCCGGCACCAAAGCACGAACGGCTGCATTCGGCACGCGCCCTGACCATCTGACGAACGGCGTCGCACTGTGTTCAGAGACGAAACGCGAGTCTACATTACCCGGTATCACCATCGTCGACGAGCATGGCGGCGGCCTGGGGAGAAGTCCCGTTCATTCAGTAGGGGCACAGTGGTGTCACTCCTGGCTTCGTGAAGTGGGGATCCGTCGGGTCAGGCTTCAATCACGGCTGGTAGTGATGTAGAGAACTCTGTCGGCTTAACAGTACGTCACGGACACCCTGCGTCCTGACGTGTAACGTCTGTCGCGCAGTGGTTGTGGCACCGTTTTCCAACAGGGCAATGTTCATCCATAAGTGGCATGTGCCTCCATAAACTGAGTGACGTTGAGGCACACCCGTGGTGATCGAGTTCCCACGATCGGCGCGCAATAGAGCACGTGATGGACCAGGTCGGACGCAAGTCCGTCCCAGTGCCGTTTCCTGGGTATCACTGGCCAGTTGCAACAGTTGTGGGCCAGCTAGTCTCAGGAGAGGGCAGGAGGGGCTTATGACACCCGACCCCACGGACTCAGTTCGTGCATCCAGGCTAGAGGTGATGCAACGTCATAATTATAAGCTGGCTCGTACTGGCAACTTCTTCGTAAATTTGATTCGGTTCTGTAATCGTTAAAATAACAAAACACACCTCCTCAACCTGCGACTTTTCGTTTCGCTTCCACCTCCCCTCCTGAGCCCCTCACTTTCTTCGTCGGGCATCGTATTCTCGGAGGTGAAGAATATGGGACAGAATGCACTCCTCGCCACTATGAGTTACCAATTAGTCTGTTGGCTCATGCTTTCGACCCCTCTTCCAGTTGAATATCTGACCAGCCTTTTGCAGTTTTAAATGTGGTCAAACTTCTACTGGTTTTATGCTCTCCACCATTTCTTCTCATATTGTCCTATATTTTGCATTTATACCTATCTACTACACTCGACGTCCTCCTCTACTGCTTCCTTAGCGCCACGATATGTTCTGATGGACGCCATAGCAGTTGTCTCCCAAGGAACCCACTGGTTGCGAGGTCGCAAGTTCAGTCTTTAGTAAAACTCTTTTGAAAGTGTTGTGTTAACAATTGTGACAGGAAAAATATTAGCTGGTGATGGCTTACCATATACATCAGGACGGAGACAGGAAATCAGCGTCCCAGAGACGTAGACATCAACGTTCTATGGGACGTATGTATTACACTTTACCAAATGGACGTCATAAACATTCAAGAAACGTTCAAAACAAACAATTAACTTGCATCATGGACACAGAATGAAACATGGCGCACCACAGAGATGACAATGGTTTGCACCATCAAGATCGATGGCGAGCTTTTTGGAGTTAAAAGCCGTGCGGAAAGTTCAGCTAGGACCTACTCTTGTTTTACATCACGGAAAAAGCTAACATACAGAGTCTGAATTTTTCCAATGTTTCCAGGTGGTAGAACTCCAATGTAGTACATTTTTCAGGAGTGATATTACGCTTTAAAGGAGGATGATTTTTATAAGAAAAGCAGAAATCAATAAACAACAAGTTATTTTGACCAGCCCTTGCCCAAAAGCAATGTTCATACCATAGCTGGTTCTCTTACACCCATTTCTCCGCCGTCGCTTGCTGTAACGTAAATATTCCCTACTGCTCTTGCAAGCATACGCACACGAGAAAGAACCGTAGCGAGCAGAGCACCAGCAACTTCTCGCAGCCCAACAAAAAACTTTCCAGACAATCTACTATCCAGATTAAATGTCGGCATAATTGAATATAAATGTGTTACGTAATCGATTTTAGTTGAGCTGGATAAAACTCGCTCGGTGGCTCTAATTTACAGTGTTCCTTTCATATGTATTTCTTGTTCAAATTCCGTTTGGTCTGAGTTGAATAAAGTCTTCTACAAATTTTCGTGCCGATTCCGCAGTTTGCTCTGCATCGTCAAGCTGACGCATAGTTTGAAGTTACGCAGCCATCTACTGCTTCTCTTGATATCATTGTAATGAATGTCGTGCGCAATTTGACGTGCACAACGCAGTAGGTCACTGCCATGCACATCCTGTAAATAGTATCTCACATCCTTGAACAGCGCGAAGGCCCGCTTTTGTACCAAGTGTATCTTGTCCTCCCTTTAATATCGGTGGTTTTTCTTATGCACTACACTGTCATACCGCTGCGAACTTACTGGAGATCGGTTGATAAATGTTTATTTTCTTTTTTTTTCATTGCTGAGGGTTATCTTCCATGTACGTAATTATGTTTAGTACCCGCCTTTTGGACAACGATTGCCCCTTAGTATATTTCACTGGAGACGGGATTTGTCGCTCCCTGTCCCTCATGGATGATGATGCACATGGCCCAAAACGTGTTTCACTTTTTAAGCACTTATCGTCATCATTGCAATTATCATGTGCACGGTCCCCACACTCGAGCATATACGACAGCACGCATTTTACGACTCATCTTGCAGAAACGCTAATATTTCATCTGCCACTTCTTTCTCACTCTGCGAAATTCCATGGGTTCCTTTGTGACTAAAGTCAACTTCAGCAAATGTTGATGTAGATATAATGCAATGTTTGCTTCGCTACACGCTGCCATTACTCCGCTTTGCATCGACACCGTTAACACTGCAGCACTGTTGTGATTTACTCTTCGACTAAGCAGTTCAACTACGCTCCGTGACCTCATGCTGTGCTCACCATTAGATACCCCCCCCCCCCCCATTTCCGCCCTCTATTGCCAATAGATGCCAAAATTGTGGCTGCATGGTAGACAACATGTGGAGCGTCGAATGCCGTAAACATCATAGGCCATTTGCGACCTCATACTCAAGGTTTCCTTGTTAGTAAACTGTCTCAGCCCGCATCTCGTGGTCGTGCGGTAGCGTTCTCACTTCACACGCCCGGGATCCCGGGTTCGATTCCCGGCGGGGTCAGGGATTTTCTCTGCCTCGTGGTGGCTGGGTGTTGTGTGCTGTCCTTAGGTTAGTTAGGTTTAAGTAGTTCTAAGTTCTAGGGGACTGATGACCATAGATGTTAAGTGCCATAGTGCTCAGAGCCATTTGAACCAAACTGTCTCATCTTCAAGGTCTTCCACAGAATGTTTTCCTCACATGTCTCTATTTCATATTCTTCGGTACGTATTTTATCTACGCAATAAGTTTGAACAATTTTTCGATTCCGTCACCTTCCAAATTCTTGCAATTTCTTTTCGTCCATATTCACGATGTTCCATTCTCCATACTTCGTGCAAGCTGACGATTGTAGCTGATAAGCAGCCAACTTGCTTTCCACCCTTCTTAACTAGACCTCTCCTTCTTTATCTTTCACTTTTAACATTGTCTCTTACATTTTATAGGTGGTTCATAATTTTGTTCTCCCTCTGTAGTTATGACTCAGTCTTCTAAGAGTTAAGGACATGTTCCTCTATGGAACATTGTGGAAGACTTCTTGTTGTTCAAAAAAATGCAAGGAAGTTATTATTTTCTTCAGTTTGCCTCCCAGTACTCGGCACAACTTCAGAATCGCTTCTCTGGAAGTTTCCTTTTTGACATTATCTTCTTGTCGATCTTCAATATTTGTATTCTTCGATATATTATTCCGATCTGCAATTCACCAAAATTATCTGCCAAGTTAACTGCCCGGCAGTTTTTAAAGATATCAGCAGATGCTCGACGTCATCCGTATCTACATTTACATCCATATTATGCAAACCACTGTGAAGAGCATGGCAAAGAGTCCTTCCCACCGCATCAGTTATAACGACCTCTTCGCATTCCATTGACGTGTGGAGAGCTGGAACTGTAATTGTTTTAGAGCTCTATGCGGGCGCTATATTTATAGCAGTATTCTCCTCGGGTCCTCCATAAGAGCAATATGTAGTGGAGTGTTGTATTTTAGCGATTACATTGCCTTAAGTCTGTCAGCTGCCAACGTGATCCTTCCATGTCACATCTCAACAAATAGCTGCATCTAGGTATTTGTATGCTTCGACCGATTTCAGTTGAGAATAGTTGATACTATAGTTATAGAATGTTGAACCTTTTCTTATTGTGTGGTAGGTTGTTTTACAATTCTGGATGTTTAAAGGGGGTTGCCAATCTTTGCAGTCCTTTAAAATCTTATCAAGATCCGAATGATTATTTGGCCGATTTTTTCGGACAGTAATTCGTTATTATTGTGTCCTGCCTACTCGTCGAATATGGGGTGCCTAGGAGACATGCATTGTCGCATCGCTAGACAACAATTCAAACAAATCGTATTAACGAATTTTTATTACAGTAAGGTAAATGACAATACTTAATTTTGAGAATCGACAATGATGAGTCGCAAACAAATGGCAACAGAAAAATAAGAAGTATATTCGGTGTATACAATTCGTTATACAAGATAAGTTACACACTTCCTAAATCTGTGCTGTAGAGCTCACACAACGGCTGGTCTTCAACTGGCGGTGTTGCCAGGCGGCGCGGCGCTCATGTTCTCTTCTCCTGGAGGCCGCTGCTGTCTCGATGTCGTCCTGTAGAGAGGTCGGTCAGCAACTATTGGCTCACGCCTTCTTCACGCCCTCTCAGCTCTAGCGTTCTTTACCGGCGTGCCGGCGCTCGACGATACGCCAGAGCAGTTACAGATGAATGCTTCGTGTACATAAAGTCTGAAGTTACTTACAAGACTGTCTAAAAAACATTAATATTCAAGAGGAATAGCAAGACTTGCAACACACTTCCCTGGAACACACGTGAAGTTGAATCTATGTCTTCAGAGGCTTCTCAAACCAAAGTAACAAGCTTGTTATCTTCCTATCGAGAAATTCTCAATTCAGTCACAACTTTAGCTCGATGCTACGTACGACCGAATTTCCTGTATTACGCATAAGCTTCTACTGAGTCACATGTTTTTTAGAGAGACTTGCAGGATGCCACGTAAGGGACATGAGAGTTGTGTTTCACGTGATCAATGTTTCCGGAATCAATGCTGCTTGGCATTCCGTTCGAGCTACGTCCTTATTTCTGAGCTCAGAAAATGTTCTAAGATTGCACAACTGATGGATATGACAGATTGAAAGCGTCGAGGCAGCAGGCCTCGTCACTTTTCATTCTGCAATAGGTCATTAAGCGAACTAGCCACATGTTTGTATGCAAATGAGAGTCAGTCTGATAAGGAAATCAATTACATTTCAAATTAAGTCAAGTGCAAATCGAAGATACTGTGGAAACGCAACTTTATTTTCAATTTCTATTGAACAATAATGTTTGCGTATATGATTTATCGCTTTTTCTTCCATCTCGACGCTTGTAGGTATTCCATTACATGTGCTGGATGTGGGGTAAGACGATTTCTGGGTACTGTGGCGGCCATAGAGCAAGAAGGGCAGTTCAACAGAAGCATCGCCCTAAGAACTGCTGGCTCTGCTGGCAGGGGAAGCACCTGCCCCTGTGACGGTGGTGGGAGGGGGGGGGGGGGGCGCAGCAGGCTGGGCAGGGGAAAGACGGGTGCTGGAGGCACAAGTTCATTGTGCTCCATTACTTCGTGACAGACTTTGTCAGGGATGCGCACTCTGTAACATTTTTTGCTAGGGACAATCTGAGAAACGTTTCGCTAGCGGAAAGAGGATTTCGTAAATAACAGGGGCAGTTTTTTGAGCCATTTTTTGAAAGAAAGCTTTGTAGGGGAGGTAGTGATCTCGTAAATTTTCTGAAAGACACTATCAGTCCCTACCTGTTCGGCTCCAGCCCAATATTTTTATCAATTTTTTTTTCTTTTTATGTTCCCACACTAGAAAACAGCGCAAAAATGCCCCAAATTTAAGACACGTAAATTGGCTGGAGCACCGTCGTGATAGTACAGCGACATCTGCTTTATATTTTCGTTGACAGAACAAAAGTATTGCTTTCTGATTGTCAACTGCTGCTCGAGACGAGAGCAGTATCTGCAGAACTGTTGCGCTCTTAACTTTGTCCTAGTCCGCAGTAGCTGGCTGTGCTGCCTCTGGATCACGGGGTGTCGAGTCCGATTCCCGACTGGGTCACGGATTTCCTTTGCCCGGTGTCTCGGTTTTTGTGTTGTCCTCCTCATTGCATCGTCATTGAGGAAATGGCGTGACTGGACAGTGAAAAGATTGGGAATTTGTAAAAGCCTGGAAACCGCGCAATCGAGCGCCCCACAAACCAAGCATTATCATCATCATCATCATCATCATCATCATGAACTTTGCTACCGATTCTCCTCTGAGTAGAGCGACTTGTGGCTCTGCTGACAGAGAGGACACCTGTGACTCTGTCTGCACCAGATACTCTCCACGTCTTGCGCCTGGTACAGACACTTCGGGTTCCGCGCACAGCTGGGACAGTCTTCGGTCAGGACGCTCCAGACGCAGGAGGCTCGGCCCAGGCGGCTTCTCGACGATGCAGCAGCAGCAACACACTCAGGCGTGATTAGCGAGCTATCGGCACTACCCACAGCTAGCAAAAACCAATCAGAAATTAAGTACTCTATTTATTTCTTTTGTCACCAAGAAACGTTATACAAAAACCAATTCCCACTGACCTTCTTTAGTTACGTGACAGAGCATTTCTGTTCATAGATACTTAAATGAAGACAGATCAGAAAAAGGCAGAACAAATTAAAATTCTTTTGTGTTTTCGCCTTAAAGTATTTTTCTTTGTAAAGTGATAATAAGTATTCCAACTGATAGCTTCATTCGGCTTGTTTTTCTGCGACGCACAGTTCTCCACAGGATGATTCCAAAGATTTTCCAGCGGCTTGAATGACCGTCAGTGATGCCTCCTGTGGCATACCTGCGGTTCCCAACTTCGCTATTGTCACAGGCAAACGTGCAAAATTTGAGTTGATGTAAATCAGTAAAAATTATTTTCTTCAGTACGTGTGACTTTGATCTTAGCTGCATCAGTGGTTTTAGTTGAGTATTCGGCCTAAATCCAAGAAGAAAAATCAAAAAGTGGTCAAAAACGTAAGTTTTGAATAGAATCAGGTAAACAGACGTTAATTTCAACAAATTTGGTGGGAATTTACAGTCTCTTTCGGCTTACCTACATCATAATTACCACAGTGAAGATGACACCATTTATTCAGGTACTCTGTCTGGTTGAAATAGGTTTCAGTGACGAAGCTAAATTGACAGTATGAGCCCAAATTAGGCAATGTGGGCAGGTGTGTTCAAGAATATGTTGAATGGAAAAAAATCAGCATATGATATGTTTAGTGCTAGCAAAAGTATCAAACGTTTGTGTTTTATTCGTGTATTTACTTTCTTTGTAGACTTTATTAGGGTAGTCACAATGTCATATTTTGGACGTACTGTTTCAGTTGCACGATGTAGCACATGGGATAACCATGGAATGACCTTTAGATTACTGTAAATATTTTAATTGCTTCTTCAACCTTCATCATATACAGGGCAAGACCACTGAACAACAATAGCGCTTTTTTGTTTAAGCTTATTAGCCACAACATACCTAAACAGAAGCATCATATTACTGCTGCATTTTAATACACAAAATTTTAGCAAACACAACTTTCTTACTTATTGGTTACAGGGGTAGGAGCACAATGACTTTTGAAAGATGGGGGAGAGATTGCGCAGGGAGAATCGCATTCCATCACTTTGTGCAGTACTGACAATATTAGCTTTGTGCCGATGATCCGCATTAGCACAGAAATGTCGCACTGAACTCGGACATAACAAGCTGATGTGCAAGCTCATACTAAAAGTAGCCCACGCTCAAATAATGTACTCTTTGAAATAAACAACTATTACTACCTAACAAAGACATGTAGGAGCCACAAAGTCCACCGACTTCTACCGACCGAAACCATACCTCAGATTACGAAAACGTTGATAGACTACACAATTTTTTTCTGTTTACAATTACTCACACACATCCACCCGTGAACTAAATATGCTTTGTACAGTGGTTTGCTGTTTGCTAAATTTTGCAGCGCACCAGATGAGCTTGTCGCGGTCCATCGTCACTTAATTTTCCAGCTATTAAATTTGCAATATATCAACCCAAGCAGTCAGTAGTTTCGCCTAGAGACACACCTATCCTCGAGGCTTTTGTTTTGTACGACTTTGTACACATAAGGAGAGGTGGGCTGCTGAGTGGTGCTGCAACTGTCGCCGTAGGAAAGCTGGACTGGACCACAAATGATTAGCGAACTAGTTAACTCAATAAGCACAAAATTGACTTGTGTTTCTCCAAACGTATGAAGATCTACAGTTAATGCAGTAAGAAAAAGAGTCCAGCTATTACAGTGTCAACTAGCACGAGGATCGCGACATTACAGCAGGAAATGCGGTGTCGAGGTGGGGTGGCTGCGAGCCGCTGCCGCCGGCCGTCCTGCACTGCAGCTCCAGAGGGCGCTCCTGGTGCTGAGCTGCTGAGGGTGTGGCGCAGCCGGCGCGCTCCATTGGCTCCACCAGATGCCGTGAGCCTGCGATCGGTTCCCGTGTGGTGATATCGATGATTGCTCCTCTTCAAGTATCACAATAGAAGGATTTTGCATTTGCTTAGTCGGTATTTCGCTAACAATTGATTGAACACATTGTATTATTGCCTCTTTCTGTAGTTGGGTCTGTCAGCTGGGGTGGCCGAGAGGTTCTAGGCGCTACAGTCTGGAACCGCGCGATCGCTACGGTCGAAGGTTCAAATCCTGCCTCGGGCATGGATATGTGTGATGTCCTTAGGTTAGTTAGGTTTAAGTAGTTCTAAGTTCTAGGGGACTAATGACCTCAGAAGTTAGGTCACATAGTGCTTAGAGCCATTTGAACCATTTTGTAGTTGAGTCTTTGCTGTATGACAGGAAGTTACATGCTGATCTACTTGGAACATTTTAGAGCATTTTGTATGTAAACGAAATAAACACTACATAAACACTATTTCTTCACGCGCACATTATCTGAGCTTAGTAAGGATTAAACAATGTGGCTTTGTATGTCCTGAATGAGGGAGTGGAAAATGATGTATGAAATACACTACTGTCTAGTAATGATGAGGTAAATACACAACTACTTTCTAATGTACTCTCCAGATCGTTATGACCCGTCCTTATCACTTGCCACGCATGGAGATATTTGGCAGAACTAAAGTACGTGTGAACCCAGGCCCTGAAAGATACAGAGATCCCGGATGAAGCCACGATTAGACATCGCAATAGCAGCCGTCATACCCTAAAATATTTCAGTATGTAAGGTGCAGACTCTACTCTAAAACACACAAACCTGTACGAACTGTTACCTGTGCGAACTCTTTTTATTACAGAATCACCATACATATTGGGTTCAAGTGTGTAGTTGGTAACGTTGGAAAATCCTCTACAGTTACGAAGATCCTGGCAATGAAATCACAAACTAAATGAAATTAATCGTGACAAACGTGAACACATACAACCTTTCAAAAGCGTTTCTACATGAGAAAAGAACCCTTAGCGTAACTTATAATAACATGATCACAAAACAATTTACCGTCCTAAATATTACATTCACAACACTTCAATATGACTAGTTGTCTAGTGTATTTTAGCTGAACAATAACATATATTTACTAGTAGTTTTCCCTAGTTTTATCCCCTATCAACACACACGCGATACAAGGCTAGCATTAACACGAGGGAATGAGAAGCTGATACGTAACACAATTCTAATATCCAACGGAACTGAAGAGCACACACGTGTTAGTGACTCCCTTACTGAGCGCCTGAGCAGACGCGATAATTAATGTGCTTCGTTGGCGGCTGCTGTGGTCGGCAGTGGCGTATGATGAAGGCAGCGCGTCGACGCTGTGCGCACCTGTAAACCTCAATACTATTCAGGCCTTGACTGAATCAGCAGTCGGAAACTGCACAGAGTTTTCGTGAGACGAAAAACTATGCTTTTCCCTAGCTATATTATTGGCAATGTCCACTCTCTTTGTCTTAGCGACGTGTACAGTTCTGCCCTCTTTAAATTGTTCCGCAGAAGGAAACTAACTCGGTTCGAAATCCCTGATGTCCACTCCGGAGATGTTACGAAATTTTCGAAACCTGTGAACGCAAGTGCTCACTAAAAAGCTGTTCTAGGCCGACAGAACAGGAAGTGATCTGTCTACACATGGCCCTGGTCTGAAGACGCCTTTCCCACTTCCACCCACGGCCACGGTCTGTATATCTTTCTTGTTACCCTCAGTGCATCTTGTGTTCATCCCGTACCACAAGTTTTGCGGCCAATGTTGATTGTTGTACTACTTGCTTCGTTTCTTGGCCCAACAAAGCTTGACAAGCGTATTGTGGTGGAAACTATTTCCTCCTGGCCTATGCATTCATGTTTCGCTCCTATACTCTGAGACTCCGCACCTACATGAGCTGTCCATGTGAAACTTCATGTTCTGCACGCCCTTATCACGTGATACGCGAATATTTGTTGACAACAGCGGTTCTTTCCAATATGGCCTGTTGCCTGTTTCGAAAAAAAAAAAAGAAACAGAGCGACAATATTTTTTATTCTTTTCAAAGACCTTCCATTGTGATTCTGAAAGCATACTTTTCCTAGAAGGTTTCCCAGGCATCAGGTACGGTCTTTCTATATGTGTTCTGTTCAGTCATCTCCGGCCCATAGTTAACTTTATTTTTTGTTATCACCTCTTTTCGTACATGCGAATTTGTCCTCTAAGAGCATATAACACTAATTTGCTGTGAGTATTGGGACAAAGAAGAAACAAGGCCACTCTGCATTGTTGTCAGATGTGTCCAAGATGGCGGCGATGACGTCATCCAAGATGGCGGCGTATAGACTTAGCAACAGCGCATGACATCATCTAAGATGGTGGCTATGGCGTCATTCAAGATGGCTGCTTTTGGCAGGAGGTTTGAATTTTGACAGAAAAGTGCTATGCACCTTTCCCCCAGAAAAATGGCGGGAAGTTCAAATTCCAGCAGGATAATACATCACACCGCAGTAATCTCTACTAAGCTAAGAAAATCGCAGGAACATAGCTCACTTGGCCTAACTCCGCTAACCTAAGTCACCCAACTGCCACTTCTTCCTACGAACTGGAGCTAAGTTTGAATTTTGGTGGTAAACAAAGGTCAATTCGCATATCTCTACTAAGCTAAGAAAATTGCCTTAAAGAAAGGGCACTTGGACTAACCTTATTCATCCCACTGCCACCTCCTCCTAAGGATTCATCAGAAAAGGACTTGGACATAAGTATTTGTTTAATCATTTTCATGCAGTAGGGCCATCTGGTGTGCTCACCACGAGGTCAGGACTCCAACTGACTTAGTACACATCGCCACCAACAGAGGGCGCTCTCATCTGTGACATAATCCAAGATGGCGGCAGACAGTGTGTTCGCCATGTGATCTAGGACATAGCCACAGCACGATCCCATTATGTAATCCATGATCATTGCTCGCAGTACGTGAGACACATGTCACACCTGTAGTCAGGTGCTGAGAAAGAGAGATGCAGCAATGCTTTCTCTCTCAGGTGTTTATACCTGGGCATGCGCCACATGTATAGTCCACGAGCGTGCGAATACTGGCATCATAGCCTCTAGCCCGCACGTTCATACTGGTGCCATAGATCGTTTTGGAGAAATATGCAAACCCTATCAACTGAACACATGTGGCGCATCTATCATAGGAATAACCTAAGTTCTTTATTCCAATCGAATTTTAATGATATTCGATAACTGAATGTACCACTTGGAAATTCAATGATCAAATGGGAAATCTGAGGTTTTCCCACCAGGAGCGCACTGATCATTCATTCATGACGTAGCACCCTCCAGCCCTAGAATGCTGCACTCATATTGGCTACTGCATTAGTGACGTGATTCGACGTCATAGAAACTATATAAGCCAAAGCACAACCGAACACACCCTCAGTCTGCCTCTGTTCTTCGTTGAGTGTTCAATCACTGTACTCTCGTGTGCATCATGGAGCGTACGGGCAGCACCAGCAGCAGCGACAGCGGCAGCAGCAGTGACAAGTGCCTCTGAAGAGATGAAGATCAATTACCTGGTAAGTACTTTTTCAGTGTTCAAATATCGGTTTGAGCCACAGTCCACAGACTGCTAAGTCCTTTAACGGATTGTATGTGTGTTACGTCTGTTTTGGACCGCTCTCAACACAGATTGCTGCATCCTTTAACGGAATGTATGTGTGCACATCTGTTTTGGACCGCACTCTGCACAGATTTCTGCATCCTTTAATGGATTGTATGTGTGTTATATGTGTTTGGGACTGAACTCTGCGTAGATTGCTGCGTCCTTTAACGGGTTGTATGTGTGTTATATCTGTTTTAGACCGTACTCTGTACAGATAGCTACATTCTTTAACAGACTGTATTTGGGCTCAATTATAACTTTCTTGAGCGACTGTGATGACTGTAATATGGCTGATTATGAATGAGATCATTAATAAAATACTAATAACTAACTTTCCCCCTCACCAGCAACCAGTATAAACACAATATTAATTAAAATTATAGCACCAACATCTTCCTGATGCGAAACTAATCCATCAGACATACTACTAAGCAAGCAAGAACACCGACTACATAGCTACATGCTGTAAGAATTATTTTCCACGTCGAATTGAAGACAGAAATAAATGCGCTAGATAAGATAACACTGTAGGAAGCCGTCCGTTTCGTCGGTCCGCAAGTGTTTGAAGGCAGAAGAAAAAGTACGGTAGTCATATGCTTTTGTAAGTCATTCATCGATTCAAGTAGAATGCCATTCTTGAGTAACTCAACGAATAACAACCGCTTCTGAGACTTCGAAATGTTTAACTAACCGCAGTAACAAACTAAAAGAACAAATATCAGAAGAAAGAAGTCTCTATCCCACGGTAAATATTAATGTCCTACTTCATACAAAAACCCAATAGCACCAGTATATCATGGAACTGTCTTACAGTGAACTGTGCTTCAGCAACCAACTAAAGAAAAGGTGCCTACAATTAGCCGTAATATCCGAACCAAAACAAAACCTTCTGTTCTGAATCATAATAAAACTGAGATAAACATCTTATGTTCAGACAGCCACGCAAATTGAATGACACAATTTTACAAACATTACAAGCAAATCCTGGTTGTTGTATGTGCGAAATTTTAATGAGACGTAAAGTATCAAAAAATCAGTAGATTCCAATACTTGGTGATGCGTATGATGTTTACAGGAACAAACTGAAAGATTCACGTGAAACTCTGATAGTGAATGTGAGTATAGTAAGGTAGCAAACAGTTATCGTGGCAGACGTCCATTACAGAAATCAATTCTGCAAAAGACAATCAAGAAGCAAGTCAGTGCGTAAAGAAATATTTGCCCGTTAATTGGGAACGTATTTTTTTCTGTTTGCTTTATCTCTCCTCTGTTAACTGCAAATGCCCGCTGATTGCTTCTTTCCCTATTCCGTGGTGATACTGTAATGGACACTTTCTCCTGCACTTTCAGTGATTGATTAAATATGTAATGATAATGTGATATAAGTTTTACCACTAGTTTTTTGTTATTTTGTATTTAAATGTAAATGAGAGATGAAATATTTTAGATATTCTAATGTTACAAGCACTTTGGATTGTATGCCGTTTATACGTATAGAGGTCGCTTTCGTCTAGCAGGAAAACTTTTATCTGTGCAATATTTTGTTAAGGAGGAATCGACAAATGATAGGAGTCAATCGATGATGGGGCTCGATAACCTAATGACGAACAGACAGGGCAAGTCGTTTAATTGAAAGATTGATAATTTCGGGGAAAGTTAGGGAGTTTCTTTGTGACGAAAGTCACAAGATTTTACGTAGAGCTTGGAATCATCATAACGTGTGGAATAATGCTATTTGACCATGCAGAGAAAAGCAGAGTTTTAAGAATAGACACAGATCTTCATGTTATCAACGAAGAAGAAGCGATGGAAGACAAGAAGATTTCAAGTAGAAAGATAGCAAGAAAAAATAGCAAAAAAGACGGTTGAAGACTGCAAATTTGACAGTGAATCAGTGCAGGAGAAACGCAGTAATCACAAAACGCTAGCGTACAGTGAGTACTTATCAGCTTTACTTTGATTGAGGGAAGACTATGAACGTCAACAGTAATGTGGATGGTGTTGTGAAAAGTGACTGTTTAGCGGCCTATCATGGTTGTAGAATTTGGTCTGAGAATTGACTGTCTATTAAAAATTACCTGTAATGAGGACCAAGACACACTTTATTTGAAAAGTGTTTCTCAACACATATTTTGTTCAGACGTTAATTATAATTAGAGACATTTAGAATGAAGATTAATGAATGATATCTAGAACAATTGTCGGGCTGATATATTTTTATATTCAATGAAACGAAGATTTGTTTTGCAATTATATGTTGTTCAAATGGATCAAATGGCTCTGAGCACTATGAGACTTAACATCGTAGGTCATCAATTCCCTAGAAGGTAGAACTACTTAAACCTAACGAACCTAAGGTCATCACACACATCTATGCCCGAGGCCGGATTCGAACCTGCGACCGTAGCACTCGCGCGGTTCGTGACTGAAGCGCGTAGAAACGCTCGGCCACCGCGGCCGGCTTAGATGTTGTTTTCAAACTATTAGAGAGTGTATGATCACTGTATAGTCAATATTTTTCTTGTACTTTAAAGTGCAACAGTTGGTGGTGGTTAAGTCCTGCATAAAGTTTGCCTTCCCTGCGAAAATGGATAATTCTCAGTTGTTATAATGTGTCTGGCTACTCCCAGTGACGATTCTCAGACCCTGACACTAAAAATGTGCAATGGAATTTATAATTGATGTTTGAAATAGTCCATTTGTCAGAAAAGCTTCAGGACAAGGTATTTTAAAGAATAGAAAACTGTGCTTACCAAATCATGATCCTAGCCACGATTCACAGTTACAATCCTACAAACAATTGCCAACGTTGTTGCTGGAGGTCTTAACAACAAGCAAGCAGGGAAATTTTCAAATGTGGTTCTTGTAAGTTTATTTCTCAGCCTATTGGATATCTGCGATATCTTGATGCAACTCTCCATTCAGTCACCTCTTCACTCGCTGAAACAAGGAAAAAATCGTAAAGCAAGAGATCGGGCGAATATGATGGATGCGGGATGTCAATGATAGAATGTCTGACCAGATACTCGATAACAGGTAAAGCAGTAAGGGGTCTTGCTTTGTCCTGCGGTAAGAAGCAGTCTTGTGAATGCTGCAAATTTGGGCGGCGATGTCGAATTGCTTGTCGCAAAATTTTCAAGACTTCGATGTAAGCAGTTAGGTTCGCTGTTTGACCTGGAGGAACATATTTGTGACGAACTAATCCTTTAGCATCAAAGAATGCGTTCAACATTCTCTTTGTTCTCGAAGATTTTCGTTTGACTATTTTGGAGGCTCATGATCCAGAACTCCTCCATCCAGCACTTGACGTTTCATGCGAGGATGTTAACGGTAGCACCAACGCTAAGCACTAACAATAATCTTTGACAGAAATGTGGAATGACTCTATCCAGTAGTTCAGCAGAAACTCTTCGTCTTTCCTCTTTCTGTTCGCATGTTAGTGTGTGAGGGACGAGCATTGCAGTAATTTTTCGTTTGCCTAAATCTTCGCATAAAATCGTAAGACACACATCAAGATTCAAATTGTGTTCTTCAGATATCACACGAACAGTTGCAAGTCGCTTGCAATAAAAGCGTCACACGCTCCACGTTTGCATCGGTATGTGCTGTAGACGGGCGACCATGTCGTGTTCGTCTTGGTCCGAATCTCTGTCTTCACGAAGCCCTTTGTGTTCTTGGAAGTGCCTCGCTTGCATTTATTGCCCAGGTTTCACTAGAGGTTTTCCCGAACTTAATACAGAGCTTTATATTCACTCTTTGTTCACGATAAGCATCCATTGTGTCAGCTTAAGTAATGTGCCAAGTGTGTTGCTAAGCACACCAATGTCACATCGTTAGTTAGCACGGAAACATGGCCGAGGTCATGTCTAGAATGCAGACATACCGGGTAACATAAAACAACATTTGTTCCTTTTTCGTATTCCAAACTCAGAAACAAAAAACCTTGTCCTAGAACTTTTCTGACAACTGGAGCAATTAAAAATATTTACCGCTAGTTAACTTTCCTTTTACTGAAATCAGTTTGAATGTTCCTAGGATCTAGCTTTCCTCTGATTAGTAAGATATGGATAGTAGTTGTGCATTAATACAGAATATGATCTTTTCTCAGTGGCGATCTTGTAATACCACAAAACGCGTAATTACATTAATGGAACAGCCCTTTCAAAGTAAGAAGCTTAATAACACAAAAGTATCGTATTTCTGAATATTCATCATGGGCAACTAATTCTGAATGAAATATAAATTGAATTGGCCACGACAGTATTTAACTTGTTACCTCCAATAAATGCTTCGAAAAAGGCTTGTTTAGTAACTAACGGATATTACCTCACAAAAACTGTGCTTCCTTTAACTGAATCCGTCATTGGCATGGATTTGAAATAAAACATAAAGGATTTATTACTTGGGCTATTACTGTGCCTCATATATAAAAAATCCGCATAAGGGCATCGACTGAAGTAACAAGAATCACATGTTGTCCTTAGCACAGACCTTCAAAAATCAGTTTCTCAACGGATATTAGGAGGTCGGGTCAGGTACAGCTTATTCGGTGAATGAAATACCGACTTGCTAAAGCCGACTGCAAGACAAAGACATTCCATAAACAGAGCGCAAGCTATTTCAAAGAATAGTATTCATAATAGTCACTCTAGCCTGAGCTAGACAGATTCGCACTAGCCAACATGGCTCGCCCACTGCCAGCTTTTCGTAATGCATAACTGTTAGATTTGCCCAGATTCATGGCACGAGGGGAGGTTTCTTCTCAATTAAGTGTCTGACACCTACAAACTATTGCTGATTCTCTCTCTCCCTCTCTCTTTCTCTCTCTCTCTCTCTCTCTCTCTCTCTCTCTCTCACACACACACACACACACACACACACACACACACACACACACACACACACACACACAAGCGCTCGCGCGCGTACACGCACACGTGTGTGTGTGAACAGAGGCACACACCTGTTTGTGTGTGCATGTGAAAGCAGCAATATTCCTCAGCACGTGTAAATGCAGGCACTTTCAACAACACATTATTTCACGCTATAAGACGAACATCTTATCCATACCATACTCATGGACAGATGAATAAGAAGCCTTCATTACTGCTCTGCTTTTATATGGCCAATGATTTTGGTACTAATAACTTCGTTGGCTGGGGCACTATTGCGCATATTAAACTTATCATGTACACTATCACATCACACCACGTAACGAAAGTCAATCAGCGGGTTCAAAGGTGAGAGAAAAAGTCCCTTGCAGATAACTGAGATGAAACAAACGGAATCTATACAATTTGTCAAATATCCAAATATAATCAGCAACTTTCATCAGACTCTCTTAAAACTGGAGAGCAGTAAACAGAAGAACACATTCCAAGCTGATAGCTTTTCACAACGTATACTGCTAGGAAGTCGTACTTATTCAGCAAGTATAATCAGAATTAAAAATTTGGTGTCCATTAAATATTAGAAAATTTCTTTGTTAAATAGTCTCGATAAATTTGAACAAGTTCCTCCTGAAATTATCACAACGTCTGTGAGAGTAATAATTGTATTCTATGCTATTGAGTAATAACATTAGTAATAATTTAACACATGTAACACTAATCTAGTAAAATGTGAGAAGTTTCTAGGAATAATACTTGAAGGCTGTTACTCATATCGAAGACATGACTGTTATATGATTTAAACTATTTCCAATTAATAATAGAAGTTGTGCAAACTCCTTATATTGAGAAAACTCTTGCATAAGAGACAAATGTAAATCCTCACAAAAATGAAAGTGTACATGATTTAGCCAAAGCTATGGCCTCACTGCGGTCGTGATGTAAGAGAACAGCAACAACTAATACGTGAAAGTAATTCAAATTACAAAAATACTAAAATAATTCAAAAATATGATATTAAACAGTGTAAAATGTTAACTCAAAATATGGCCTCGCTGTGGATATGATGTAAATGAAACATTCATAGTTATTAGAGTTATTCTAAAAAGCTCAAGCTTAAGTTTACTCTCAATAACTATCTTACAGGTATGTAATTTGCGTTTACTACTTTAACTATTTTGTAAATCTGAACACATATCTCATTCATGCTCTTCTTTAACGTAGAATTGTACGTACCAAAAAACAGAAGATTACTGTTTTAGCAACTTCATCATGGTCGCATGAAGGACACATTACATGCGTAAAGTCACTATGTCGATGGAGACCATCTAGATACAAAAGGTCGAACAAATCGTAATACTCGAGACGCGATTATCTATCGCACCAGCGACATTATTGCAAAAGATTGTGAAGTGGCTTCCAGTATGTTCTAGTCATACACAAAAGATTGTCGCAAGTAGCATATGCAGTTACTTAGCTAATGCCGTAAGAAAATATTGTTCATGGGCTAATATTTAGAGAATTATAAGATTAATTACAAAGTCTCAGTATGTGAGACCATTAATGAATCAAGATTGTCCACACTGTCAGAGAATGGTTCAAATGGCTCTGAGCACTATGGGACTTAACAGCTGAGGTCATCAGTCCCCTAGAACTTAGAACTACTTAAACCTAACTAACCTAAGGACATCACACACATCCATGGCCGAGGCAGGATTCGAACCTGCGACCGTAGCGGTCGCGCGGTTCCAGACTGAAGCGCCTAGAAGCGCTCTGCCACACCGGACGCTAATCGTTACCTTTGTGCATCAGTTATACGAAAAGTATTTAAGTACATACTACAATGACAATATGTTGTTTCATTACTCTCAGCGTTGTTCGCTTCTACTTAACTTACAATGTTTGTACTTAATTTAATTTATAAAAGGTGAGAATCTGAAATAACGATTTGAGAATTACGCTGACGTTTATAATTATTGTTGTATCTCGGGAAGACAAATTTTTTACGTTGGAAGGGAGCAGTAACTTTGTTATGTTCTGGAGAATATCTTATTTCTGCTTGCGTTTTCTTGGATTTTTTTATCACGTCAGGGGCAAAGTTCACAGTGGGAACGGATCTGAATTTTATTCTCATTTTAATTACGCTCGGTATTCAACATATTACGTACCTTTACCCACATTTCCTAAACGTGTATGATTGCTAGATTGTGTGTATGTCTGTGTAAATACGAACGCACGCACATCGATAAATTTAGATGGTCCTCTTCGGTTCCACCTTTGGGTCTTGGAATGGCCGTTGGGAAGTTTTCAGAGGCTGCCTTGTGGTGGCAGTCTAGCGGGTGGGAGCAGAGGGGAGGAGCTCTGTCTGCTTGTTCATTCTTAAAGAGTGACTTCGCAATTGGTTCCTTGAAGATCGTTGCACAATGAAAACGACTGTTTCAATTTTTGACGCTTAGGAAATACTGAAAAGAGAAACCATGTGCTGTGCCTGCTGTCTGCTGATTGCAGGAGACGCTCGGTGCCACTGCAGAGTCGTCTCGTCGACTGGTCAGTTCGCCACCTCCCAGGTTTTGTCTGTCTCTGTCCTCGGAGTTGCTACAGACTGAAACTTGTTCAAAGTCAGCAAACGCTGTTCGGAGTCTGTTGAGTGTGACTGCCACTGCCGTGCTCACTTGAAATGAGATTTTAATTGTGAGATAGTAAGTATTTCCATGTTAGGAAATATCTACGATTGTTAATTCATTTGTCGGAAGCATTTTATGAGCACTTCGCTAGTGATAAATATCTGGTCGTTTTACAAAATTCAGTTAGGGAACGCCTTGTTCCTCATCCAGTCATGATTCACTTTTTGCATTGCGATCCTTATTACGCTTCTTGATGTCTTACCATTGTCGACTGCATGTCAGTTTTCGCAGCTCGTCTGCCCTAGAGTTGGTAACTTTGTCTTCTGCTCTCTTTAAGTGTCTGGATTTTTGTATCAATTGAGTGTCCATTTTGAATTTTTGACTTAACGTAATCCTTACGGAATACTGTTGCCTAAAATTGTTAAAGCAAACACCCCTCAAGGATCCGTAGTGAAAGGACTTTGTACATTATAAGTGTTTACAGGAGTTGAGTATTTCATTCCATTTCGTGAATAAATATAGCTGGGAATCAACTAGTAAGCCAAACTTCACCCTAACGTACATTCCAGCACACAATACGATATTCCTGTGCTCATTAACCCCAACTGCCTTGTAATTAAAATCTATGAGAAGACATGTTTAAATTGTATCCCGTCATCGGCCGTTCTGAAGTTTGAGTTAGAATTCCCATTGCAGGCTTTAATAAAAAAGTAAATTAGGACCAAATTCAATATCGTGTGACTTCAGCCAGTTTGGCGCTGTGGGTGTCAGAGAACGAAAGACGTGGGATTCCGTCCACTCGCCTCGCATAGGGTGCCTAAAGGATGCTGCGTTTTCGGAATGCTATGCAACAATTCAAGCAAAATCGCATTAATGGTTTTTATTCCAAATAAGAAGAATGACGAAACCTAACTCATATTTACAATAAGTGGTCGCAAGCGATGGGCGAAATGCAAATGAGTGTCCCTTGCTATATACAGTGTTAATGAAAGCAATTGATGCGGATCACACGTCACTGCTACCGTGGCACTCTCTACTGGGCCGTGCTGTTGCTGTCCGAATACTGAGCGGCCGAGGCTGCTGCTGTGAAACACTGGTGACATCTGCCATGTGTGGGGGCAGTGTAGGCAGCGTAGTGTGCTGTTCGTGCACTGACCTCAGCGTTGAACTGAGTTGACTATCTTTGTGAGCTACCCTCTGACTATGGAGCGTCATCGACACAGCGGGAGTTTGGTTACTCCCTCAGGAGTTCGGAATAAAGTGTTGTCGGCCTGTGGTGGACCTGGCGGCCCAGCCCACGAATGAGGCGACTGCCAGAGTGTTCTGCAGTGTTGCAGAACATTCTGTCGATGTGCCAGAAGCGATCCCGCAGTAGCGGGGCGACTGCTTCCTTGTGAAGCAGCCTCGTTGGGTAGCGAGGCGGCTTGTGAAGGGCAAGGCGCAGCGCCCAGTTTTGGACGCGCCGGAGCGTCGCGATGTGCCTGTTGGCAGCGTTGCCCCACACCACGGCAGTGTACTCCAGTATCGGCCGAACCAGGGCCAGGTACAGAGTGTGGCCGTGACGTGGACGGAGTCTGGAAGAAGGGTTGAGCAGTGGGTACAGCGCATGAAGGCGCCACACTGCTCGCCCCCTGACGTCACGGACGTGAGGCAGCGACGTCAAATGCCGCCGAGCGCCACCCCGAGGTATCTGTCAGTCCGCAACCGTGGGATGGGGCCTCCCACGATCGTGACCGCCTGTAGGTCCGGAGGCAGCCTCTTTCTGCTGAAGACGATGGCCTGGCTCTTCGCAGCGTTAAATTTTAAACGCCGTTTAGTGGAACAGGCACCCGGGACGTCACATCCCAGCTGGAGGCGGCGGCGCATCTCGTCCGCGTTCATGCTACGGGTGAACAACGCAGTGTCGTCAGCATAAAGCGCTAACTCCACGCGTGCCACCCGCGGTGCGTCGGCGGTGTAGAGGGAGTACAACAGGGGGCCGAGAACCGACCCCTGTGGTACTCCCGAGCGAATCTGCCGGTCGGTGGAGATGCCTCCGTCTGCTCGCACGTGGAATGTTCGTACTGAGAGATAGGAGCGCAGCAGTAACGCGTGTGACGTCGGTACCCCGTGTACAAAGAGTTTATACACGAGGCCGTCGTGCCACCCGCAGTCGAAGGCCTCGGAGACGTCGAGAAGCACTGCCCATAGGTACTCCCGCGTCTCCAGCGCTCGCATCGCCTGCTCCACTAGGCGCAACAGCTGCTGGCTGGTCGAATGGCCGCTCCGGAACCCGAACTGCTCCTCAGGGATGAGCTGCTGGTCCGTGCTTCTGATGCAGTGGAGGCGGCGGGAGCCGCTGAGGCGGCCTCCGCCACAGGGGCGGCTGACTGGGGCCGCTCTGGAGGTGTCGACTGCCGTGGAGCGACAGTTTCCGGCCGCAACTGCGCCGCAGCGCGAACTGTTTGCCGCTGCAGCGGGGGAGTGTGAGTGGCAGTCTGTTGCACAGCGGCGACGCCTGCGCTTGCGGGCAACCCGCGCGTCAGGCGCGGCCGCTGGGGTAGCCGAACTCTCGGGCGAAGCCGTGGACGGCGCGGTCGGCTGCTGTCTCTCTCCGACGGGTTGGTCAGAGCGCTGGGAGGGGGCAGGTAACCAGCTTTCGGTGGCGGCAGCGAAGATGGCGGAAGAGTGCACCTAACGAGAAGGCCTCGCTGCTGGTTCCGGCCCGTCTTCAAAGCCTGACAGTCTCTACAACAGGCAACATGCGGTTCGCCGCGGTTGCAGAAAGTCGGCAAGTCCTCGCGGGCAAGGCCGCAAGATTTGCTCTCGTGCTGCCCCGCGCACTTGACGCAGCAGGGAGGCATGTAGCAGTGTCTAGAGACGTGCTCCAGCCGCTGGCAGGAGAAACACTGAGCCCTTTTGCCTTTGGCTCGGAGTGGTTCGACCTCAACCTTGACGCGGCAGACCCGCTGCACCTGGAAAATCTTCCGATTTTCCAGGTTGTCGACGAGGACAATCTGGTACAGCGGCATGTCGCGGTGGGTACGGGGCGACTTCGTCGAACCCGTGGACCTGACGCCGAAGTCCATATCCTCCAGTTCCTCACGGATGTAAACCGCGCCAAACTTGAGAGGAAGGTGGCGGAATACCACCTTCAGAAGTTTGAGCGCCTCGGAGGGGTGGGTGTAGCAATGGAGGCCGTCCTTGCAGACGGGGTCCATCACCGCCCGGTACTACTCGTGTGTCGCGGCCGTGACCTCTACAAGGTCACGGCCGGCATTCTTGACAGTAGTGGACGTGGCCACTAGCTTGTGTTGGAAGTCATTCTACACGCCGTCCCACTGGACGACCATAGGCGGCAGGGGCGGCGGCTTCTTCTGGGACGGACCAGAGGCGCCATGCCGTCCTCCACCTCGTCGACGAATAAAGGGTAGAGCCACGGGTCTCAACACATCTGAAATGTAACGTCCACTGTTCAAAGTGCCGTGAATGCGAGAAAGAGGTGATCGAGACGTGTAACCAATGGCACCCCATACCACCACTCCTGGTGATACGCCAGTATGGCGATGACGAATACACGCTTCCAATGTGCGTTCACCGCAGTGTCGCCACACATTTATGTGACCATCATGATGCTGTAAACAGAACCTGGATTCATCCGAAAAAAAATGGCGTTTTGCCATTCGTGCATCGCAGGCGCTCCTGTCTGTGATGCACCGTCAAGGGTAACCGCAGCCATGGGCTCCGAGCTGATAGTCCATGCTGCTGCAAACGTCGTCGAACTGTTCGTGCAGACGGTTGTTGTCTTGCAAACGTCCCCATCTGTTGACTCAGGGATCGAGACGTAGCTGCACGATCCTTTACAGCCATGCGGATAAGATGCCTGTCATCTCGACTGCTAGTGATACGAGGCCGTTGGGATCCAGCACGCCGTTCCGTATTACCCTCCTGAACCCACCGATTTCATATTCTGCTCACAGTCATTAGATCTCGACTAACGCGAGTAGCAATATCGCGATACGATAAACCGCAATCGCGATAGACTACAATTCGACCTTTATCAAAGTCGGAAACGTGATGGTACGCATTTCTCCTCCTTACACGAGGCATCACAACAACGTTTCACCAGGCAACGCCGGTCAACTGCTATTTGTGTATGAGAAATCGGTTGGAAACTTTCCTCATGTCAGTACGTTGTAGGTGTCGCCCCCGGCGCCAACCTTGTGTGAATGCTCTGAAAAGCTAATCATTTGCATATCACTGCATCTTCTTCCTGTCGGTTAAATTTCGTGTCTGTAGCACGTCATCTTTGTCGTGTAGCAATTTTAATTGTCAGTAGTGTATATAGTTGTGTCACGGACACAGACAAGATTCATGAATTAGTACATGTTATTTGATTGCTGTGAACCACGGAACTTCAGATTGAATATAATTGAAGTTCAGTATTCAGTTTGTTCCTGTAATAAAGAGTATCTTAAGCACGTGTGCATTTTGTATTGTAATGAGAGGTAACTGTGCACACTGAGGGTATTGACTTAATTAATTAGTGAATCAATGTGATAGAGTTTAGGGTGTATTTCCAAGACATACAGAGCCCAGTATTTTCGGAAGGCCTGAGAGTTTCCCTAGCACCGACTACATTTGCCAGGACAAAAGAGAGTTTAATGTGGCACGCAATAGTTGATACGTGCACTAGGTTCACTTAAGAGAGAGAGAGAGACAGGCAGACAGAGAGGGAGATATTTGGAATTTCCCAGCAGTGGTGTGTAACGGAAATTGAGTCTCATATCAGAGGGTTTCCGCGGCCTGAAGTTTTGTCCAGCGAGTTAGCATGGCTTCTGGTCTGTACGGCCCAGCAAATAGGTCTGGCAGTGAGGCACCAACACTGGCTTTGATGCGCAGTCCCTGACCGCGGGTTCGATGTGCACGGATGCCTCACGGTCCAGATGTTGATGCGGCTACTACCAAGGGACTCATGACGCTTCCTGTCTAACGCTGCAGCTGTGGAGAATGCGTTTTTTTGCAGAAGAAAGTCACTACAATGTAATTAGGTTGTGGTGAAATGGAAAACCACTTAACAGTACAATAAGTTAATGAATATTATAAATTTGGCAACCGTGGAAAGTAGGAAGAAAAGTGACCAATACCTTAAGGGAGGGGGAGGGGTGACACGGAAAACCACTTTGCAGAACAGTAGGTTAAGTTGGGTTATAAATGTGGCAACCACGGTGAGTGGTGTGCTATGCCCATTTCACCTTAAATTAAACTGGCTAGAATTCAGGATGGAGTGGTGCCCCAATTCCATCTCGAGCAAATTTGGTAACATTGCATACTGGGTTGATATCGCCATTACCTTACTACTTACACAGTGTCTCTCGCTCCTCTGCACGTTCTGAAACGCATCTGCCACGCTATTGGGGCGAGGTTTAGCGCAGACACTAAGACACCGCTGTCGTTCTTCCCAGTACTAACACACGCTACAGCACTTGTTTTGTGTAACTCCGGCACACGTCGACATTAGACCCCCCGCAGGGAGGACAGTCCTCGGTGTCTACAGGCTGAGTGCAGCGGTGGGGCGCGGCCCGCAACACGACAGACACGTTTCATCCCTGCGAGCAAACCCTCTTCATTCGCACACACACACACACACACACACACACACACAACTCGCAGTGTCTGTGATAGACTTCTCTTTCAAGACTGAATATCTGGCTTGTTGAAGAGCGTAAACGAGAAACACGCCCAAGTCAGAACCCCCATCTTCTTGTCAACTGGAGAAACACGAGGAATTCGAGTACCTGTGCCGGGGTCATGCCACAAGCGCACATTTCTGTATTTTTGTGAGAATGAGTTACGAAGAGTGTCGGTGCAGTTTAGGTATCACCTTAAGATGTTCATTTTGAACGAAACCAGTTCTGACGCTATAAAATTACTTGAAGCACAGCTGTGGTAGTGTTATTAAAATTTATATTATTGAAATCGGGAGTGGGAAATTATTAAGATGTGTAAATGCCTTTTCTTTCAGCTTACAAGGTAGGTTGGTCGCACACCGAGATTTCGTTTTACAGGGCTGCGCTCACAGAGATATCGCTGCACTCATTTTTTTTTTTTCAGGGACATTGAGAAAATATCTGGCCACAACCAGAAACGCTTTTGTTTCGATTACTGTCACCCCATTTCGCTTAACATATCCGTAAAACACTATACCCTACTTCGTCATACTAGAAATGAAGGCCCGTTTCCTTCAACTGTTCTAATGTTTTTTGTCAGACCTATTACACTGGTGTATAAACCGCGAGGACGAAATAACTTTTGCATTATGTGTCACTGCGAAGAAACATACCTCCATGAAACTTGGACCATAAGTAGATATTACTGCTACAGTGTAGTGATTAAGGCAACTGAAATAAATACCCAATAAGGCAAACAGAAACGACACTTTCCGGTAGAATGTTAAATATCCCTTCTGCCTTATTTGATCTCAATTATAGAGACATTTCAAATCCTGACTGTGATGCTGGACCCTCTATGTCTTCCCCATGGACTCCAGTTTCTTCTTTTATCACAGTAACCGATAAGTCCCCTTCTTCACAGAGACCTTCAATGTGCTCTTTCCTTATGCATACGTACATGTCTAATGATAAGTCTACGTATTTACTACATCTTTAATTCTGTTCTTTATTTTATATTTAAGTGTAAATGAAATCTAATGTATTTAGCTACTTGTTGTAATGTTTTACACCACATCGTTTCTACACAGTTTATATGTAAAGAATGCCTTTCACCCGTAGGAAAAGATTTATCTGTTGATAATTTTATCAAGGAGAAAGTGAAAAATGAATACTAGTCAGTCGATACTGCACGTACGGGACGTATCATTTTAGTAGCAAAAGAAGTTGAATAGCTAGAATACAAGTTACAAATCTCATAAATAATTTTTAAAATAATGATCGAAGAAATTGTAGAGATGCTCAGTTGCTGATGCAAAAACATGTAAAATCACCCATGGCTTTGATGGTCTACAGAATGTAAACATATTTGGTGTAGTTAGACAGCTATGGAACTTAAATTTTGTGCGTTGCACCGATAGTGAGCGAAGAGCCTTGCTTCTATTGGTCAGACCCCAGGAGCTAACGACGGAGGCCATATTTTACCACATACCACAATCAAATACGTAAATCTGTTTAATGGAACCACTGAGCACATATAAGTAAACACACCCCTCCAAAAGGTACGTCAAAACAAATGCAATAATAACTATAACAAAATAGAAGAGCAAGCTAGAGCTGGTAAATGACAATGACTAGCAGTAATGTTGGTATCAGTAATGTCACCACTGATTGCAAACAATCTTAACCGAAACTACGTGTATTTAAAGAATGAGCAAAGGTGGCGAAAATTCATTACAAGAATACAAAATTACAATTTGATAACATGGAGAGAGACGGCGCTTTCTGTTGCAGCTTATCTGTACGAGGTCGGTGAGTTGCTACATCAACTGCAGCTCGTTGGCTGTCGCGGTGTAGTTAAAGCACTGCCACCAGTTGTGTACTGCAGTGGTTACATCCTCTTGGTTATCATGTGACTCTCCTGACAGTATAGTTATCCTCTGCCGTTGGTTGATTGGTTGGTTTGGGGAAGGAGACCAGACAGCGTGGTCATCGGCCTCATCGGATTAGGGAAGGATTGGGAAGAAAGTCGGCCGTACCCTTTCAGAGGAACCATCCCGGCATTTTCCTGGAGTGATTTAGGGAAATCACGGAAAACCTAAATCAGGATGGCCGGACGCGGGATTGAACCGTCGTCCTCCCGAATGCGAGTCCAGTGTCTAACCACTGCGCCACCCCGCTCGGTCCTCTGCCGTATTCCTTTGCTTACAGTCTTCCACCCCCCCCATGAACCATGGACCTTGCCGTTGGTGGGGAGGCTTGCGTGCCTCAACGATACAGATAGCCGTACCATAGGTGCAACCACAACGGAGGGGTATCTGTTGAGAGGCCAGACAAACATGTGGTTCCTGAAGAGGGGCAGCAGCCTTTTCAGTAGTTGCAAGGGCAACAGTCTGGATGATTGACTGATCTGGCCTTGTAACAATAACCAAAACGGCCTTGCAGTGCTGGTACTGCGAACGGCTGAAAGCAAGGGGAAACTACAGCCGTAATTTTTCCCGAGGGCATGCAGCTTTACTGTATGATTACATGATGATGGCCTCCTCTTGGGTAAAATATTCCGGAGGTAAAATAGTCCCCCATTCGTATCTCCGGGCGGGGACTACTCAAGAGGATGTCGTTATCAGGAGAAACAAAACTGGCGTTCTACGGATCGGAGCGTGGAATGTCAGATCCCTTAATCGGGCAGGTAGGTTAGAAAATTTAAAAAGGGAAATGGATGGGTTGAAGTTAGATATAGTGGGAATTAGTGAAGTTCGGTGGCAGGAGGAACAAGACTTCTGGTCAGGTGACTACAGGGTTATAAACACAAAATCAAATAGGGGTAATGCAGGAGTAGGTTTAATAATGAATAGGAAAATAGGAATGCGGGTAAGCTACTACAAACAGCATAGTGAACGCATCATTGTGGCCAAGATAGACACGAAGCCCACGCCTACTACAGTAGTACAAGTTTATATGTCAACTAGCTCTGCAGATGCCGAGGAAATTGAAGAAATGTATGATGAAATAAAAGAAATTATTCAGATTGTGAAGGGAGATGAAAATTTAATAGTCATGGGTGACTGGAACTCGAGTGTAGGAAAAGGGAGAGAAGGAAACATAGTAGGTGAATATGGATTGGGGGACAGAAATGAAAGAGGAAGCCGCCTGGTCGAATTTTGAACAGAGCACAACATAATCATAACTAACACTTGGGATAAGAATCATGAAAGAAGGTTGTATACATGGAAGAACCCTGGAGATACTAAAAGGTATCAGATAGATTATATAATGGTAAGACAGAGATTTAGGAACCAGGTTTTAAATTGTAAGACATTTCCAGGGGCAGATGTGGACTCTGACCACAATCTATTGGTTATGACCTGTAGATTAAAACAGAAGAAACTGCAAAATGGTGGGTATTTAAGGAGATGGGACCTGGAAAAACTGAAAGAACCAGAGGTTGTACAGAGATTCAGGGAGAGCATAAGGGAGCAATTGACAGGAATGGGGGAAATAAATACAGTAGAAGAAGAATGGGTAGCTTTGAGGGATGAAGTAGTGAAGGCAGCAGAGGATCAAGTAGGTAAAAAGACGAGGGCTAGTAGAAATCCTTGGGTAACAGAAGAAATATTGAATTTAATTGATGAAAGGAGAAAATATAAAAATGCAGTAAGTGAAACAGGCAAAAAGGAATACAAACGTCTCAAAAATGAGATCGACAGGAAGTGCAAAATAACTAAGCAGGGATGGCTAGAGGACAAATGTAAGGATGTAGAGGCCTATCTCACTAGGGGTAAGATAGATACCGCCTACAGGAAAATTAAAGAGACCTTTGGAGATAAGAGAACGACTTGTATGAATATCAAGAGCTCAGATGGAAACCCAGTTCTAAGCAAAGAAGGGAAAGCAGAAAGGTGGAAGGAGTATATAGAGGGTCTATACAAGGGCGATGTACTTGAGGACAATATTTTGGAAATGGAAGAGGATGTAGATGAAGATGAAATGGGAGATATGATACTGCGTGAAGAGTTTGACAGAGCACTGAAAGACCTGAGTCGAAACAAGGCCCCCGGAGTAGACCATATTCCATTGGAACTACTGACGGCCGTGGGAGAGCCAGTCCTGACAAAACTCTACCATCTGGTGAGCAAGATGTATGAAACAGGCGAAATACCCTCAGACTTCAAGAAGAATATAATAATTCCAATCCCAAAGAAAGCAGGTGTTGACAGATGTGAAAATTACCGAACTGTCAGCTTAATAAGTCACAGCTGCAAAGTACTAACACGAATTCTTTACAGACGAATGGAAAAACTAGTTGAAGCCAACCTCGGGGAAGATCAGTTTGGATTCCGTAGAAACATTGGAACACGTGAGGCAATACTGACCTTACGACTTATCTTAGAAGAAAGATTAAGAAAAGGCAAACCTACGTTTCTAGCATTTGTAGACTTAGAGAAAGCTTTTGACAATGTTGACTGGAATACTCTCTTTCAAATTCTAAAGGTGGCAGGGGTAAAATACAGGGAGCGAAAGGCAATTTACAATTTGTACAGAAACCAGATGGCAGTTATAAGAGTCGAGGGACATGAAAATTAAGCAGTGGTTGGGAAGGGAGTAAGACAGGGTTGTAGCCTCTCCCCGATGTTGTTCAATCTGTATATTGAGCAAGCAGTAAAGGAAACAAAAGAAAAATTCGGAGTAGGTATTAAAATTCATGGAGAAGAACTAAAAACTTTGAGGTTCGCCGATGACATTATAATTTTGTCAGAGACAGCAAAGGACTTGGAAGAGCAGTTGAATGGAATGGACAGTGTCTTGAAAGGAGGATATAAGATGAACATCAACAAAAGCAAAACAAGGATAATGGAATGTAGTCTAACTAAGTCGGGTGATGCTGAGGGAATTAGATTAGGAAATGAGGCACTTAAAGTAGTAAAGGAGTTTTGCTATTTGGGGAGCAAAATAACTGATGATGGTCGAAGTAGAGAGGATACAAAATCTAGGCTGGCAATGGCAAGGAAAGCGTTTCTGAAGAAGAGAAATTTGTTAACATCCAGTATTGATTTAAGTGTCAGGAAGTCATTTCTGAAAGTATTCGTATGGAGTGTAGCCATGTACGGAAGTGAAAGATGGACGATAACTAGTTTGGACAAGAAGAGAATAGAAGCTTTCGAAATGTGGTGCTACAGAAGAATGCTGAAGATTAGATGGGTAGATCACATAACTAATGAGGAAGTATTGAATAGGATTGGGGAGAAGAGAAGTTTGTGGCACAACTTGACCAGAAGAAGGGATCGGTTGGTAGGACATGTTCTGAGGCATCAAGGGATCACCAATTTAGTATTGGAGGGCAGCGTGGAGGGTAAAAATCGTAGAGGGAGACCAAGAGATGAATACACTAAGCAGATTCAAAAGGATGTAGGTTGCAGTAGGTACTGGGAGATGAAAAAGCTTGCACAGGATAGAGTAGCATGGAGAGCTGCATCAAAGCAGTCTCAGGACTGAAGACCACAACAACAACAACAGTCTTCCAGGACTAATTGTTGCTGCATATATCCACGATCGAATGTGTGCGACCATAACGTTCATTACACACATGATCCTACTTTTATTATTGTTCTGTACACAGTTTTGATGTGGTGTAAAATTCACTTTAACTCACCATTTCCTAAGTTACAGTCAGTCTGTTTCTAACATGCATACCATATTTGTAAGTTCACAATTTAACTAGCCAGTTTCACATATATGAAACACTTCAAATGTTTCCAAAAAGACCGTTAATGTTTTAACATGTGCAGGACTTCATTAAATTGTAAATACACTACTGGCCATTAAAATTGCTACACCACAAAGATGACGTGCTACAGACGCGAAATTGAACCGACAGGAAGACGTTGTTGTGGTATACAAATGATTAGCTTTTCAGAGCATTCACAAAAGGTTGGCGCCGGTGGCGACACCTACAACAAGATGATAGGAGGAAAGTTTCCAACCGATTTCTCATACACAAATAGCAGTTGACCGGCGTTGCCTGGTGAAACGTTGTTGTGATGCCTCGTGTAAGGAGGAGAAACGCGTACCATCGCGTTTCCGACTTTGATAAAGGTCGGATTGTACCCTATCGCGATTGGGGCTTATCGTATTGCGACATTGCTGCTCGCGTTGGCCGAGATCCAATGACTATTAGCAGAATATGGCATCGGTTGGTTCAGGAGGGTAATACGGAACGCCGTGCTGGATCCCAACGGCCTCGTATCACTAGCAGTCGAGATGACAGGCATCTTATCTGCAAGACTGTAACGGATCGTGCAGCTACGTCTCGATCCGTGAGTCAACAGATGGGGACGTTTGCAAGACAACAACCATCTGCACGAACAGTTCGACGACATATGCAGCAGTATGAACTATCAGCTAGGAGACCATGGCTGCGGTTACCCTTGACGCTGCATCACAGACAAAAGTGCCTGCGATGGTGTACTCAACGACGAACCTGGATGCACGAATGGCAAAACGTAATTTTTTTCGGATGAATCCGGGTTCTGTTTACTGCATCAACATGGTCGCATCCGTGTTTGGCGGCATCGCGTTGAGCGCACATTGGAAGAGTGTATTCGCCATCGCCGTGCTGACGTATCACCGGGCGTGATGGTATGGGGAGCCATTGGTTACACGTCTCGGTCACCTCTTGTTCGCATTGACGGCACTTTGAACAGTGGACGTTACATTTCAGATGTGTTACGACCCGTGACTTTACCCTTCATTCGATCCCTGCGAAACCCTACATTTCAGCAGGATAATGCACGACCGCATGTTGCAGGTCCTGTACGAGCGTTTATGGATACAGAAAATGTTCGACTGCTGCCCTGGCCAGCACATTCTCCAGACCTGTCACCAACTGAAAACGTCTGGTCAATGGTGGCCGAGCAACTGGCTCGTCACAATGTACTGGTGACTACTCTTGATGAACTGTCGTATCGTCTTGAAGCTGCGTGGGCAGCTGTACCTGTACACGCCATCCAACCTCTGCTTGACTTAGTGCCCAGGCGTATCAAGGTCATTATTACGGCCAGAGGTGGTTGTTCAAGGTAACCGATTTCTCAGGATCTATGCACCCAAATTGCGTGAAAATGTAATCGCATGTCAGTTCTAGTATAATATATTTGTCCAATGAATACCCGTTTATCACCTGCATTCCTTCTTGGTGTAGCAATTTTAACGGCCAGTTGTGTATAACAGGAATTTAAGTTGTGTAACTCCATTGGAAGTGAACGATTTGGTTCCAATGGCGATGACCTCTGTACACTCGTGTATGCGTGCTCACTGCATTTTATAGCACCCCACGAAGCTCGCAGTATTCAAACACTTTAGCATCTTCTTTCATAATGTTCACATTAAAGTCCAGCCGAAATGTGTTTGAAACACAAGAACTCATCCATAAGTTTTGCGTGTGCTTCTACCTGAAGCGGTACTATCACGTTACGCAGCACACCCGTGTGTACACGTCACAGAACACACACATTGACTCTCTCTGCTTGACAACTGCTATCGATATTTCTCATGCATAACAGTTCGTATAACAGCTCTGGATATTGTTTTTAGTTTTACATGCTCCATATAACAGAAGCATTACAAGTAATATCAGAAAGAAGTTCAAATGTTTGCATTCTCCATTAATAATTGATTCGTGTAGCAAAATAAATAAAGTAAAACTAGGTTACATTTCATACTACAGAACAAAAAAATAATTCGAAACCATCAAAGATGTATTAAGTATAGCGTCAAAAGAAGAGAATGAAAAGAAAGAAGAAAACATTTATCATTTGCACTCAAAAAAATCTTGAGCCGAGCTGCTAAACACTCGCTTCACACCGACTGCGTTGCAAGTATTGATAGAACCGTACTCATGTTTGTAAGGTAAGAGATCGCAGATATGCAGGAAACGACGCGACCAAGAGTTTCGGACGTAGCTTCACTATCTATAGAAGAATGAAGTTGAAACAGTCAAGAAAGACTATTATTTGTTTTTGGTGACCGAATTTAGCAGCATAACTGTCGTTGGTAAAGTGGCAGTGTTGGTATCATTGGTGAAACAATACTGTATGCTAGGTATCAGTCAGTTGTCTAAAGCAAACAAGGTTGCACTACGGTCTGCTCATCACTCAGGATCTCGAAGGATCATTTACCACCCAACTCCATGCAGTGGCACATATGGTGTAAGTAAAAGTTAACTTTCCATCAAGGCAAACAAATTTGAAATTTAGTCGACGGTCTTCAAATTTTCTCATTTTGTTTAAAATTAAAAGATGTAATTTTTTTTCTGCAACTAGCTCCTAAGCGTATTCGTGGATAAGCCAGGCTGACATAAAATACCCGAAGAGGGGCAGCAGTTCATTTCAGTACTTATGTAGACAAAACTACGAAAAACTGAGTGATCCAGCCTTATATAATTTTAAAACTCGCCTGCTACACCGGTACTGCGAAGAGCTGAAAGCAGTCCTAAACTGCAGGCGTTATACTTCTCAAGGCCTCGCAGCTCTCCTACACCGCTCAGTTACGGTATTCTGCTGACAAGGGAACCTTCCCATCGCACCCCCCTCAGATTTAGTTATAAGTTGGCACAGTGGATAGATCTTGGAAAACTGAACACCGATCAATCGAGAAAACAGGAAGAAGTTGTGTGGAACTATAAAAAAAAAGCAAAATATACAAACTGAATAGTCTATGCACAAGATAGGCGCCATCAAGGATGGCGGAAGCTCAGGAGCGCCGTGGTCCCGTGGTTAGCGTGAGCAGCTGCGGAATGAGAGGTCCTTGGTTTAAGTCTTCCCTCGAGTGAAAAGTTTAAATTTTTATTTTCAGACAATTATCGAAGTTCAGGCACTCACACATAATCAACTCCGCTCTCCAAAATTCCAGGACATGTTCAGATTTTCTTGGACATATGCAGGATTTGACGATCTACACACGGAAAAATTGGAAAACGTTAAAAACATATGTCTTGACAGAGCACAGGGAAAACTGTGCGACTGTGAAATTGCTGCATTCATTTGTAGCAGTTTATGTGACAAACTCTTATGTTTTCATCACATTTTGGGAATGATTATCACATCCATAAGAAAACCAAAATCGGGCAAGGTAGGATAATGAAGGAGAATATCTAACAATGAATAAGAAACTAGAAATGGGTGTGAATTATTACCAACAGCACAGTGAACGCATTATGGTAGCCAAGATAGACCCAAAGCCACTACTCACCACGGCAATACAGAAATACTAGTCCAGTAGCTCCGTAGACTGAGAAACCGAATTATTCAGTATCTAGTGTGAGACAAGAATTTGAAACGGAGGACTTTCAAAATGGTTGAAATGGCTCTGAGAACTATGGGACATAACTTCTGAGGTCATCAGTCCCCTAGAACTCAGAACTACTTAAACCTAACTAACCTAAGGACATCACACACATTCATGCCCGAGGCAGGATTCGAACCTGCGACCGTAGCGGTCGCGCGGTTCCAGACTGTAGAGCTCAGAACCGCTCGGCCACTCCGGTCGGCAATGGAGGACTTTATTTCGATAGTAGGAAACGAAAGGGACGGATAAAATAATAGGGAAACATGGACTAGGGCGAAAGGAAACGAGAGGAATCTGGTGGAATTTGGCACTGAGATCAATTTAACCATCACGAAATAAGACTTTGCATGTGGAAAATCCCACGAGTCACCGAATCTATTGGTAGCTCACATAACCTTAGGATAGATTTTGAGAAACTAGATTTTAAACAGCAAAATTTTTCAGTTACAGATTTAGTCTTTAACCACAGTTTATTAGTCGTCAAATATACAATAAAGTTGAAGAAATTAAATTGATTTAGATAATACAGGAGATGGAGAAGTTCAAACAACCATTACTTGTGAGCTCTAAAGGAGCATTATGAAGTAATAAAATGAAATAGTGGAGAGTGTTGTGCCCTACCCACTCGTCGGTTATACGGTGCCTAGGAAGGCTGCCTTCTCGGATCGCTAGACAACAATTCAAGCAAATCGTATTACTGAAGTTTATTACAGTAAGATAAATGACAATACTTAGCTTTGATAAATGTTCAGTGAGACGCCGCAACCAAAGAGCGGCATGAAACTTAAGCACTCTCTTCAGTAGATACAATTCGTAGCACAAGAGAAGGAATACTGTTTTCAAGTCACTGCTGCAGAAGTCGTAGGCCACCTGGACTCCGACTCGGGCCGCGGCACGTGTCTCCTCTTCGTGTAGATAGCGCCACCCTCTCGCTGTAGTCCTACAGAGGGGTCGGTCAGCGTCATGTTGGCTGGCGTCGCCTCGCAGCCCTTCTGCTGTAACGTTCCTGGCCCACGTGCCGGCGCTTGACGTCACGCCGGAACAGAAACGTTTATAATAAGTAAAGAACTGGTACTTTCAAAGATGGATTAGTGAAGGTTGCGAGGAAAAAAATTAAGCATTTAGACAAGCCCCGTCAAAAATCCTTGTAACACAGTTGCCAATTTGATTGATGGAAGGAGACAATAAAAAAATCGTGAACTTAGAAAGAGAGAGTAATCGGCAAGTGCCTAAAAACACCGAAAAAATAAAGCTGCTATGGCTAGCGGACAACAGCAATCATAATTGCCGCTTAGGGGAAATTATAGATACCTTTGAACAAAAGACAAGCAGCTGCAGACCGATCGCGCAGTGAGATGACAAGGCAGTAAAACAAAAGAAACGATTCCAGAATGAGATTTTCACTCTGCAGCGGAGTGTGCGCTGATATGAAACTTCCTGGCAGATTAAAACTGTGTGCCCGACCGAGACTCGAACTCGGGACCTTTGCCTTTCGCGGGCAAGTGCTCTACCATCTGAGCTACCGAAGCACGACTCACGTCCGCTACTCACAGCTTTACTTCTGCCAGTGTCTCGTCTCCTACCTTCCAAACTTTACAGAAGCTCTCCTGCCAACCTTGCAGAACTAGCACTCCTGAAAGAAAGGATACTGCGGAGACATGGCTTAGCCACAGCCTGGGACGTCGGCTAATCCTGCGCGGAAGAAGAATTTAAGCAAGAACTTTAGTATGTAAGTCTAAACCACGCAGCTGGAATAAACGAAATTCTTCCAGAATTATTAAACACAAGAGAAATGTTCTACATGATTTACAAGACCTGTAAGACAGGATTAATATTCTCAGAATTCTAGTTGCATGTAAGAACTCCAGTTTTAAAGAACGCAGGAGCTGCGTAGAACTGTATACATTGCCGTTTCAGTATCTTGATCGCTGAACAGGCGTCTCCTTTTTGAGGAAACAGAATACTCGCTGCAGTATTCCACTAATGCAAGTGGACAGAAAGAGTTAGTGCTTCCCAATTGACAAACTGAAGAATGAAATTTTCTGCTGTTACAGTTGTAAGAACACAGTCTCATTGAATTTTTTAAATAACATCATATTCACTGTATTGTTTATTTCATTTTCCACGATTGCAATTTCCATCTTATATTCAAGTAGATAAAGGTGCTGAAGGCACAGCAGTAGCCAGCATTAATAAAACGAGTGAAAAGCTGTGAATCTTCAAGACCTTGTCCTACGCGATCGACAGGAGCGAGCGACAGCGCGCGACAGCTGCTGGTGACAAAACACAACCGCAATGTAGTTACGGAAGGGTCCTACGTAAGCGACATTTGTATCGCTGCATTTCTCGCGCTGCAACTTGACGTTTGAATTCAAATGTGTTTGAATCTTGTCGCTGCAGCACGCGCGACACAGAGAGACAGCCACGTGTCTTCTCGGCAAAGCAGTGGAGCGGACGCGACGGCAGTTATGAATTACTCAACATCCGATTTTAAGAAAACTATTCCGTGAAAAAATTTGATTCTTCCGCAACCTATAGCTTCATATCTTTAAACGATAAAGGTCTGATTTATTTTCGTTATTCGTCATAGTTACTGTGCTGCACGAAATTGAGTACGTGGCTGCACGAAATTCTTAAGAATTTGCAAATCACATTCTTTAGGCTTTCCGTATAGTTCATTTAAGGGCATACATTATTGCGTATGAAATGTAACCAATATACCTAAATTGTATTTAAAATTGAGACCGGAATGATATCTCTTTTCATTCTTGAGATATTGGTAGTTATATCCGCCGACGGGTCGCTCGCGGCGCGTCCGAACCTTTCCTGCGCTTCGGGAATCAAGTGGTCGTAAAAATCGTGATATCTCATAAAAGGCTCAAGATAACGAAACGACGAATTTCGGAAATGTCAGCACGCAGAAAGGACTACTTTATCATATGATTAACACTCGATACGTTTTTGTAAACGCGTGAGCAGAGCGAAAACAAGACTTCCTATATCTGACACCATGAGGTTTTGTCCAAATTTTCATAGCCAAACAAAGGGAGGGAAACAGGTAAACGGGGTATCAAAGTGACCAGCATGAGGTCTACTATTGCATGAAAATATTTAACTGCTTGAAAGTAATCAAGGTAATTAACGAAAACTTAATAAAGAAGCAGAGGAAAAATTGGAATATTTGACGGAAAGCTGCTGTAAATAAAGTGTCAAAATTTTCATCTGTTCAAGACCTACCTATTTTGCACTTAAAAAGATACATTGGTGCGGTATTTAAATGTTGAAAAGGCTTCCTCCGAATCAAATACGTTAGGAAGGTAAACGAGGAGTCAGTAAGATCATGCTTAAAATTAATAAATTAAAGAAATGAGTCAAATACTTTATGAAATGGTTTGTGTAAAAGAAATAAGTAGGTCAGAGAAACGGTCTATGTGGCTTCAAAGGCTCTAAATCATGAACAGAAAATGAGGTGCACCAAGCGTTTCCCTAATATTTTTAGACAAATCATTACAAAAAAGTTTGACTTTATTTTCCAAAAATTTCTAAGCTTTAGTTTTACAAATCATTTACAGTAATTGAAATGTTTGGCCTTCACGTTGGCTGCTGATGAATTACATTCGCAACCTCAAATATCAGTAACATTTCATGGTTAATTGTAATTTATTAGGAATCAATTGTGTGTGACATACTGAGATAGGTGTGAAGATCAAATTATTTGGCGAGACCTTAAAAATATACTTACCCATGCAGTGTAAACAGTATACGAAAACTTAGTATACAGAATTGTAACTGAGTCAGTAAAAATATGAGAACGCCTCGAAATCGAACCAAGGACCTCTGGCTGATACTTAATCATCAGTTCACTGCATATGCTACCCCTACATCACAGCTAGCTTTTGCCCAGAGGTATCAGTCTGTGTACTTACGGTTGTATTTAGCGTTATTAGCCATGTATAGTCATTCCTCCGCATTTATTGGCTGTTAAAAGTTGTTGATCATCTAAAAAACATTTGTATTTAATTTATTGATGAGACAGTCGAATGCTCCTCTGCTCATTCATGTGTATTCGAAGAATTTGTCTGGTGATCTTCGTAATTGATGATATTTATGAAATTCCCCATGGAGATTCCTCCCTTTGTAAATTTCATGCACTGCATTCCTTTTTGCTTTATTTTCTTAAGTAAACCTAATTTTGTCGTCTTACTCTCCAACTACAGTATTCTACAGGTTAGGGACGCCGTTTTATAGAAACAAGTGGTTGGCTCAAAGCAGCCATCTTGTAGCACGACATGGTCGTTCGCATGGAGGACGTGCAAGCTTTTCGCCCCATGCTCCTACATGTCGGTGGAGTGTCGCGTATCCAGAAGTCGCTCACTGTCGCTCGCTCCTGTCGCTCATGTAGGACACGGCCTAAGTCTCATATCATCATTTGTCGCAGACACCATCGGTATGTAACGGATGGGATTCAGTCTCTAGAAACTAGATTTGAGCTTGCTGCACATGTCACTGGCGAGAAGTTTTCATCCCACCCATTATGTGCTGTAGAACAGTGTACATTATGGCCATGTGCAGTTAGCTTTAACCTGGTTTGAAGAGTTTAAATCCCGTCCGGTACTTACCATAGATCGGCTTTTGCTACCAACATCTGGTTTCAAGACTTTCAGACCCATCCCTTTCTTACCGTAGCATGGTGTTTGTGGATATGAAATGTAGGCTGGCAATAGCGGTAAAAATTTCCAGAAGAAAGAGAGAATTATTTAACATCGAATATAAATTGAATCTTACAGAGTATCGTTTTACATGGTGTTACAACGTGGATGAGAAACATTAGAAACAGGGAATAGACAAGAATAAAATCGTAAAGCATGACTGTCTGGGAGACACCGTGGGGTAGGCTGAGCTGCCTAATTGGGAAGTCTTTGCTTCCTTCACATGCATTGGCAACTTTCCTTCGCGAAGTGTGGAACTTGTGTGTTAAGTGTGTCTCTCGAATATAGGTGGTGTGGTTATAAATATGTGTCTATGTAGCATTGGATCATATTTGTGTTGTACGACGACATGAGAAAGCCTACCATACACGCTGCACCTATGTCCCTATAACGCGCGGAGGTTCCGCGCGGTTTGAGGGGACATGTCACGGTTTGGGCAGCCCCTCCTACTGGAGGTTTCAGTCATCCGTCGGGCATGGGTGTGTGTGTTGTTCTTAGTATGCTTAAGTAGTGTGTAAGTCTGGGGACTGATGACCTCAGCAGTTTGGTCCCTTAGGAATTCACACACACACAATGTCCCCATGAGACACACAGATCCCCACGAAGAGTGTCACGTGCCCTTACTTCATGAGACACTGGAAAGAGGTTTGGAATTTAATTCACAATGCTGGCGAAAAACCTGGTGCTCAAGAACTGTACGACAACACCGGTCCTCTCTGTGCCACTGAAAACTCCTTCTGCCTAAATTGTGTACATAATGGTGCAAGAACAAGGATGTTGGTAGATCTCCTAAATTCATATGATCCGATGCAGACTGTGTTTTTTTATAACTGGGGTGCAGGGGAACAATACCACAGCTATAGACAATATTTTTATTAATTATTCATTATTAGATGGGCATTTTGTTAGTAAAAGCGTGAATGGCCTTTCAGACTGTGATGCACAAATTTTAACACTAAAAGGCTTTTGTACTTAAACCAATGTCATATTTAATTACAAACTATGTAGGAAAGTTAATCCAACAGCAATAGAGAATTCTTTAAACCTTCTCAAAGAACATGAATGGCAGGATGTTTACAGTGCCGATAACATAGATGGTAAAAACAATGCTTTCCTTACCACATTTCTCATGCTTTTTGAGAGTTGATTTCCATTAGAACGTTCTAAGTGGGGTACTAGCAGTAATAGGAAGCCTGGGTGGCTGACTAGTGGGATAAGGATATCTTGTCGAACAAAGCAGGAATTATATCAAAATGTTAGATGGAGTCACAATCAAGCTAAAGTAGCCCATTACAAACAGTATTGTAAGGTACTTAAAAATGTTATTAGGAACCCAAGAGTGTGTGGTATGCAAATAGATTAGCTAATTCACGGGATAAAATTTAAACCATATGGTCAGTTGTGAAAGAAGTGTCTGGTCAGCAGCACAAGGTCGACGATATAAAGTCAGTTTGCAGTAAAAATATTTCTGTTACTGATAAATCAGATATATGTACAGTATTTAATAATCGTTTTCTGAGCATTGTTGGTGAATTAAATAAAAATTTTGTTTCTACAGGAAATCATATAACTTACTTGGAAAATGCCTTTCCGAGTTTGAGGTCTGAAATAGTCCTCTGTGATACACACAAGAGGGAGATTGAGTCAATAATTAAACCACTGAAGGCTAAGGACTCTCATGGTTATGGTGAGGTGTCTAGCAGAATATTAAAGTACTGTGCTGCACATGTTAGCCCTATATTTAGCCATATTTGTAATTTTTCCTTTAGGAAGGATCAGTTTCCTGAGTGATTTAAGTACTCAGTAGTAAAGCTGCTTTATAAAAAGGGACAAAGAGATAATGTAGATAATTTTAGACCTGTTTCTATGCCACCAGTGTTTGCAAAAGTTATTGAAAAGGCTGTGTATGTAAGGATAATTGATCATTTTAGATCACAGGATTTGCTATCAGATGTTCAGTTTGCCCTCAGAAGTCGTTTAACAACCGAATATTCTATATTCTCTTTTCTCTGTGAGGTACTGGATGGGCTAAACAAAAGGTTTCGAATGCTTGGCATATTTTTTGATTTAAGTAAGGCATTTGATTGTCTATCACAAAATATTGCTCCAGAAGTTGGACCATTATGGAATACAGGGAGTAGCTCACAATTGGCTCACCTCTTACTTTAGCAACAGGCAGCAAAAGGTCATTATTCACAATGTTGATAACAGCTGTGATGTGGAGTCTGAGTGGGATACTGTCAAGTTGGGGGTGCCCCAGGGATCAGTGTTGGAGCCACTCCTGTTCCTTATTTATATAAATGATATGACCTCTAGTATTACAGGTAACTCTAAAATATTTCTGTTTGCTGATGACACCAGGTTGGTAGTAAACGATGTTGTGTGCAACATTGGCTCGGTTTCAAATAGTGCAGTACATGACCTAAGTTCATGGCTGGTAGAAAATAAACTAGCGCTAAGTCACAGTAAAATTCAGTTTTTATAATTTCTGACACACAATTCAACAAAACCTGATGTTTTAGTTTCACAGAACGTGCATATGATTAGTGAAACTCAACAGTTAAAATTTCTAGGTGTTCAGCTGTCGTGAAAAGCCCAAATTCAGGATCTTGTGCAAAGACTTAATACTACCATTTTTACTATTCGAATGGCATCAGAAATGAGTGATCGTTCGACACGAAAATTAGTCTATGCTGCTTATTTCCATTTGCTTATGTCGTTTGGTATTATATTTTGGGGACACTCTTCCCATTCTAGAAGGATATTTTGGGCTCAGAAACAGGCAGTTCAGGCAATAAGTGACGTAAGTTCACGAGCCTCTTGTCGACCCTTTCATTAGTCTGGGTATTTTGACTTTGGCCTCTCAATATATATATATATATATATATATATATATATATATATATATATATATATATATATATATATATATATATTCGTTACTGTCATTTCTTGTTAACAATATTACCTTATTTCAAAGAATATGCAGCTTTCACTCGGTTAATACTCGACAGAGATCAAACCTGCGTTTCGATCGGCCTTCCTTAGCTCTTGTGCAAAAAGGTGTGCAGAATACTGCTGCATCCATTTTCAATTAGCTACCACTTGAATTAAAAAATCTTAGCAGTAATCCACGCACTTTCAAATCGAAACTGAAGAGTTTGCCATGGGTCACTCCTTCTATTCTGTCGAGGAGTTTCTTGAAAATGTTAGCTGATCCTTATTGTATTGCTGATTGCGTTTACTTAAACTTACTGTCTGACTTTTTTGCGTTCATAAAGATCTATTTTTGTCTGTTATTACTTTTATGTTGTAATTTCATGTACTGACACGTTTCATGACCTTGGAGATTTGCTCCTCTATTTGGTCCTACGGAACTTGACGTGTAAGTAAATAAATAAATGGTTACCATCCAAGGTTGAACACGACCGCACAGGAGTGCATAAGCGACTCAATCCACGTAGGCGAGCTGGGAGAACAGGTGACCCTGTAACATGCTGGTACAGATTACAGAAGTTTAGAGGAGTTACTTATTAACGTGGTTATGAATCTAATTGTGAGGACAGGGCTGCAGCGTCAGATCTGTGACATCGGGTAAACAGTTCATCTGATAATGGAACGTAGAGATGGAGGTTGGAAATAGTAGACCCTCACCGCGAATTGAGTACAGTAAAATTGTTCAAATTAATGTTGAAGTAGATAAGAAATAAACTGCAGAACGAGACTAGGTTACAGTGTAATGCGAAAGCAGTCTCGGGACAGCTGCTTACGAAAACAATGGTTTAGTTACTTTTATTGTATATCTGTAAAATACAGATTTTTTAAAGGGTAGAACTCCCACGTGTAAAACAGCATCAACGTTTTTAATTTCTTTACAAGTGAGTTGATGTGCTCATTATTAGACTTTAAGCATAAAGCGAGAGAAAGTTTAGAAAATTTTTGGAATTATGTTTAAAGATGGTTGGGTGTCGCTAAGTGCTCTCATTATCAGACACTGCAAGAGTATAGTCTGGGCGATTTGAGCTTCATTTGAAGGATAAACCAGTTTTCCTCACATCTCAGTGTTTCTCGCGTGATTTCTCCTGAGCTGTGCGCCGTACAGTGACATAATTATGGAGCTACATTCAGTCGTATATGTGGATACTGTCTGTGAATAGAGTTTGTGGTAAATACGTAATGAACTAAAACGTCATGCCTGATGTGTCAGTCTTACTACGTGAACAGCAAAAATGCAATGAGTGATAAATTTTTCTCCTGCCGTTATTTGTGGTGGGCTCAGCCAAAAAGAATTCCGTAAATGTTTTAAGTGCTGTGGTAATTTTATTGCAACGTGCCAAGTGCGTTCATGCTCATATACTGAATGAATCTATTCTTGGTATTTGCTTACGATCTGTTATGCCATCCCAAGAAGAATACACAGTTTCTAACAGTAATACACTCATGTTCATAAATTAAGGATAATGCTGATACATGCTGAAACAACACTCTGGTGGGCAGTTTGCGGGTTTAAATCACCTCGCAGAATGACCATGCGGTGCATTTGACCTGCGGTCTGCGGGGAGGTGGGTGGAAATTTTTCTGTTGTTGCCGTTCACAACACAGGCTCTCTAACGACTATGTTAGCAACGAGAAAATTGATTAGCAAAAACGTGATGCCTATAATTAAAGTTCACTGTGCCCACTCTGATGGAGAAATAGAGTTATTTGATCACTGAAGTTTATTACGCTGAGGATTGAGGATGATGTCTGGGATTCATAGAAAATGCAGTTTACTATAAGAATTTTCACTATATTCAGAAAACGGTAAAGCGTAAAGTTCCAAACAGAAGTTTACCCAAGCAATGCTACTGTCAGCTCTTATAGTATCAGAGCTGTTCAGAGTCTATTGCGCGGATCCTATTTTTCCTAGGTAATGAAACTGTTCCGAGATCGTTCCACAATTAACACTTTACCACAATGCGAACTCATTGTTACGTGCATACCGAGTTAACGTAATAGAGCATCCAAGGCTGTTCCTTGCAACTGCACAGACGCGACGTGGCTTCCAACATGGAGTGCGCGTTGGTACGAATCTAGAAGAGAACTGGGGCCTGACTCGAGCTCGCAGCGCTCTTATTTATACAGCCACGGTGCGGACCGCCGAAGGCATAGCCGACAGAATTTGCCTTCCTGACTAGCCGCTGGGGCTAGTGGAGCTCCACTTCAAGTTACTAAATAATCAATTGCCTCATTCGCTGAAGGCCGATGAAGCTTTCAATTTAATTGTGCAATCAGCACACAGGTATGTGTCTATAATAAAATTCTGATGCGACTAGGTTAAATACTTTTGGCGAGAGAATTTTTTTAGTTGCACTGCATGCAACAGATGAGCTCTGAGCGTTCCCTTTGGAGAGACGCTACAGCTATAATTTTATAGCTACCTTTTGGTAACTTCTCATATCATAGCGTATCTACATCCAACCTAAATGTAAACATTCTAGCTTGGTCTAATCACTTACTTAATCTATCTTGCTTCTGTATTTTTAGGACACAAAAACAGATAATCATGAATTTCAACCAAAATATTATTCTGTGAGATCCAGTATGGTATTTCCATTAAATTACAATGAAAAAGGAATCCTAATATAAATTTTGAAGTTTCTAGCTCCTTCCTGTTGCACTGATGTTTTTAACATGAAACATCCAAATTTCGAAATCTGTTACTAAACTGAAACTTAACACATCATTTTAGCATCACTTCTGACATGCTATTAACTATTCAGATTATTTACTTTACTTTTAAGGCATTGCACAACATTTGTGACATCATAGCTAGTTACAGCGGACTAGGCTGGCACACAATGGAAAGCATATGAGTTCTATATGGCATGGGTAGACTGATTCCCTACAGGTCGTCGCTCAGTCGCACAGTGGCGCTGGCAGCAGTCCACACACACTGAGGTGTGCTGCTGCATGTCAGAGTACGGTGCAGCGAGTAAGTGTGGAGAAGTTTTCAGACACGCTCATGGTGACTGTGTGTTGAAAATGGCTCAAAGAACACATATTGATGACGTTATGAGGGGTAGAATACTAGGGCGACTGGAGGCTGGTCAAACACAGCAGGTCATAGCACGGGCTCTCCGTGTGCCACAAAGTGTGATCTCAAGATTATGGCCACGATTCCAGCAGACAGGAAACGTTTCCAGGCGCTACAGTACGGGATGTCCACAGTTTACTATACCACAAGAAGACCGATATATCACCACCAGTACCCGCAGACGGCGACCGAGTACTGCAGGTAACCTTGCTATGGACCTTACTGCAGGCACTGAAACAGTTGTCTCCAGACACACAGTCTACAGACAACTGAACAGACACCTGGAGACCTACAAGGTGCATTTCACTGACCCCTGGTCACAGGAGAGCCCGTAAAGCCTGGTGTCAAGAACACAGTGACATGGTCACTGGAACAGTGGTCCCAGGTTATGTTCATGGACAAGTCCAGGTATAGTCTGAAAAGTGACTCTCACCAGGTTTTCATCTGGTGTGAACCAGGAACCAGATACCAACCTATTAATGTCCTTGAAAGGGACCTATATGGAGGTCGTGATTTTATAGTGTGGGGTGGGATTGTGATTGGTGCACGTACACCCCTGCATGTCTTTGACACAGGAACTGTAGCAGGTCAGGTGTATCTGGACATTTTGCACCAGTATGTCTGCCTTTTCAGGGGTGCAGTGGGTCCCACCTTCCTCCTGATGGATGATAACGCACGACCCAACCTAGCTCCCATCGTGGAAGAGTACCTTGAAACAAAAGGTATCAGACAAATGGAGTGGTCTGCCTGTTCTCCTAAACCCCATCGAGCACGTCTGGGATACTCCTGGTCGATATATCGCTTCACGTCTTCAAACCCCCACGACCCTTGAGGACCTCCGACAGGCACTGGTGCAAGAATGGGAGGCTATAACCCAGCAGCTGCTCGCTCACCTGATCCAGATTATGCCAACCCGTTGTGCGGCCTGTGTACGTGTGCATGGCAATCATATCCCATACTGATGTCGGGGTACATGCGCAGGAAACAGTGGCGCTTTGTAGCACATGTGTTCCGGGACGGTTTTCTCAACTTATCACCAATATTGTGGACTTACAAATCTGTGTCGTGTGTGTTGCCTATGTGCCTATGCTATTAGCGCCAGTTTTTTGGAGCGCCACGTTGTGTGGCACGATATTCTGCAATTATCCTTAATTTATGAGCATGAGTGTTCTTGTCTTACTGTGTTTGACCTGCAACGTAAGATTATCCATCTTAACGACAAATTGTGACAACATTTAAAAATTTTAATTTCCGTCAATAAGTGTATGAAACATTGAAAATCAAATTTTTGTTGGCCATGGAAACCGTTAAATAGGATCCAGAATGAGATTTTCACTCTGCAGCGGAGTGTGCGCTGATATGAAACTTCCTGGCAGATTGAAACTGTGTGCCCGACCGAGACTCGAACTCGGGACCCTGTACGCGAGTCTCGGTCGGGCACACAGTTTTAATCAGCCAGGAAGTTTCGTTAAATAGGATACTTGCAACTGGTGCCGGTTTACCGTGCCCCGGGTTTGTCGATTGGTGTTATACAGTAAAACCGAATTAAAGGAGGGGAAGACGTCTTGGGTAACAGTTTCTTTGGTTAGCCTATGAATCTCTAAGATGTACTGCAGTACTTTGTATTGTAATTACAGTAAGTACTTTTAAAAAGTTTAGAAGATCAAACGAATTCAAAAATCTCTTTGTAGGATGTTCTTTATGAAAGTAAGAATTACCTTTTAAGGATTACATTACATTCGTATAGAATGCGCTATTCGTAATACAGTAGTTTGTTGCATGCGAATTACTCATTCAAAAAAGTCGGTAATTATTGTTTGTTTCTTGTGTCTCTGCCACGTTTTCGAGCAGCAATGTCCCGCCATCGTTTCACTAGAAGGACAACAGCAGCCGTTGACAGAATGCATTGCTCAAAAAATCTTGGAGAAACCTGCTATAAAAACAAAACATATACCGTGATTTCTGTGTTATACTACACCAAGCAGGTTTTCGAAAGATAAATTATTAATACAGACCTACCACCAGTACTCGAAAACCATCGCCGGTGTCACTCTGTCTTTCACATTATCTACTTCGCCTCTTTGATCGCGTCAGTTGTTTCACTGGAACACTGTTTCCACAATTTCTTGGTCTGTTATTTCTTGTGAATCGTCCGCCACTACCCATTCATCTACATCGCAAGTATCCATGTCTCCTTACCCGCGAATTCTCCTTACAATATGTGTCAAGTTCTCAAAATTTTACGAATCATTTTCTTCATGCCAATCATACAACTTTCTACAGCACCTATGAAGAATTTCTGCTTTGACATTAGTAGACCTGCATTCACCAATATATTACGTATTTCGTATTTACTTCCCCCATCGCATCATTCGCATTGTTGTTTTGCATGTCACTGTTTTGTAGGATCGTTCTCACAAACAGTCCCAGGTAGCGCCATTTAAATGCTGTTATGTCTTGAGCCAGTGACAGATACAGACGTAACACTTGGGGGAAGAAAATGCAAAACAATATCGCAACTTTTTAACTCGCAATGACATGTAGACGGATTGAGAATTCATGCGATGTCTTTGTTAAGCAGACCTTTTTAGTTATAACTTTTCAACTCTCGCTACGAACTGATGACTAAACCATCTGGCAATGAGTTCACAAGTTATCCAAAAATACCGTTGATCAAGAATACCTTCCCGAAACACATTAGGGGCAGTCTACGTGTGCCGGAAGCGTTTCTTTTTTCATTTTGTGTCATGAAGCAGACATTTCATTTGAGGGGGCTGAAAGGTTTTGGAGACAACATCTTGAAATTAACTCCCGTTTCAGGCCATTGTAAAATCTAAAATCGATGCTTAGTATAGCCTTGGGTGTAATCTCCAAATTATGTTTTGAAAACATATCGCGTCCGGGTCTGCAAATAACTTTTAGTCCACACACATTCTATTGCGGAATGCCATATCTGTTTCTAAACCCGTTAACCACCCGCTGCTTGAAGAAAAATCTTTTCTTTCCTCGCCTAGCAACAGCCAATATTTTAGCTTCTTTTTGCAGTTTCAAGCCTGAAAAGGCATCTCTTTTTCTCGAAACTCTTCACTGTTTTTCCCATTGGATTTTTCACAAATTACTCTACAAATTTAGATCACGACTTCACCCGTTCTGAATCGACAGAAGCACCAACTCTGTAATTAGCTGCAACGTTTTCAGTAAAATTCCTTTCTCAGCTTCATGGGTAGTAGCTAGCTGGTCAGCGAAAGTAATCACAACACGCTCCCGTTTAGTCGCTATAGCACAAAATTGCATACTCAGTGGAAAGAAACAGCTACTCGAATGCATTACTTTTGGCATTGTAGCTTTGCTTAGACAGGTGAGTCTGTGGGTGGGAAGACAACTCCATGTCAGCGTTCACCTCTCGCCGCTAACCGCGGCGGCCCAGCACACCCTAGCCTCGAATCTCCGTCCAGTACATGTTCCTTTTTTCCTTATTATTTGAAACTTTTTGGTAGTTGGCAGAGGTTTCGGTTGACTAAAGGTTGCTGTACACGGGGCCAGTAGTGGCGTCCCCTACAACTGACCAGTACTGGCCGCCGCTACTGGCCTTGTGTATAGGGGTACTGGAGCCTTCCACGGCCATTGGCGAGTGGCCGCCAGTAAAACCAAACATGTTTGATTTTAGTGGCCGATGAGGCGGCCAGTAGCAGGTCACGTGATCTACCGGTGGCCTTATTGGACATTTCTTAAGTGTAGTGGCAGCCAGTAGAGCTGATTCAACCGTCGTGTAAGGAGCTGTGCCGTTGTTTTTGAGCCTAGATCAAGCAGTTGTGCCGTGCTGTCGTGTAGTGACTTGATATGTCTTGTTCAATAGCAAACAAAGATACCGGTACTAAGAAGAACGTGAAGTTGGGGCCTGATAATATTGAAACATTTTTAGAAACATTCCAAAACAATGAACTACTGTGGGATATACGCCATGAAGATTACTCCAACGAAACAAAAGGGGAAAGTAGTATTTTGAACCTGAAAGAAGACCTTGAAAGTCAGGATATAGTTGTTCCCGATGTTGCGTTTTTGAGAGCTAGAATAAAGACTATCAAGACAACATACAGAAGTAAGTTACTAAAAGTTGTCTCGTCAAAAAGAAGCGGAGCTGGGGCTGATGATGTTTATACGCCGAAGCTGCCTTGGTTCAATACGGCTGACACGTTTCTGAGCAGCGTCGTCGTAACTCGAGACTCTCAATCAAATTTGGTAAATTTACGTATTCTATTCTAAGTACATGGCTTGAAAATTACTAAATTTAAAAATAGCTAGAAATTGGTTGTTTAGAATGTTAGAATTGTTAATACATGGAAATGTTTAATTATATTTTCCAATGTAAGCAAAACTTTCAATGGTAAAATGAAACAGTCTTTTTAATAATTTGATAACTAATTTTTATTGATTATTAACTAAAAAGTATTTACAAGCTTTTATATCTCGAGATTTAACTGTTTATTAGAGATAATTAAAATTCTATTTTTCTAAGAGTAAAAGAGCTAAGTCGTTGTACAAAAGTAGGTAAAATCAGAAGTTTTAATTACTAAACATCTTCCACCATATTTACATTCCAATGGCCTTCATTTGCCAAGGAACTTGTCCTCCTTTGCTGAAGTAAGCATCCATTTTATTCCTCTTTTCTGATGCCTGCTTTGAGTAGGCGTTTGCTGTACGAACACTACGTATGGATGGTAGCTCCATTCCAGGTGTGCGCCATAGTCCTGGATGCAGCACTCCTGTTTCTTTGTCTTCATAAACAGCCCATCCCCTTTCAAAGTACGACCCTGGCGATACTGCACGTAACCAGTTGCGAATCGTACATGCAGCCTGCACAATTACATCAACTGTGGATAAATTAACTTCAATGTCTTTTCGAAATATTCTAACTCTAGCTGCTAATATGCCGAAAGCGTTCTCAACAACTCTTCGTGCTCTTGATAACCGGTAGTTGAATACCCGTTCTTCTAAGGACAAGTTTCTCCTTGAGAATGGTTTCATCAAATTTGTATACAAGGGAAATGCGTCATCTGCTACAATAATGTATTCCTAAGGCAAATTCAGGCTGTTTTTGTCAATGACTGTTTTCAAAGTAGACAGCCCAAACACACTTCCATCATTAGCCCTTCCATTTGTTCCCACATCTACATAAATGAATTTACATTCGGCATCAACCAAAGCCAACAGTATTATGATGTAACCCCCTTTGTAATTGTAAAATTCTGCACAACGTTTGATGGCTATGCGTTTACCATCCAATGCACCACAACAGAATGGAAAATTCCATTTGATCTCAAAACTATTTTATATATGTCTCCACTCTTCCAAAGATTGAGATACCTTCAAGAAAGTAAATAAATAAACATTAAAATATAATTTATTGATTTGTTAGTCTATGTCAAAACCAAACAATATACTATTTAAATCTGCAAATCGTTGCAAAATTTCTGCAATGTCGCATTTGTATTTTTCAGAAAAGTCGCACTGAAGAATGTTATGGTGGACATCAGGAACTCATTAGTGTCCTTACTGAGCCTCAAGAACATGAAGAAGAAAATACTGAAGACATGGATGATGATAGCATTGCTAAGAGCACAGTAAAAGCAACTTGATCATCGGCGGAAGAAAACCAATTTGCGACGCCAGGAGCAAAGAAAAGACGCATTTCAATACTTTCCAAAGTTGAAAGTACAATTAACAAATTACAATAAATTACAATGGATAGACCATCATCTTCAAAAAAAAGTTGTGGACGAGTGCGAACTGTTTGGCCAACAAATTGCTGGACAATTGAGAACACTTCCTGCTAGAAGCTCTGCAATCTTGCAAGAAAAGTTCCAGAGACTTATCACCAATGAAAAGCTAAATACTTGCCACCAGATTCACTAGGTACTTCTGCATCACCATATGGAAGTACTTCTTCTCATGTGTCAGATGAAGAGGAAGACCTTTCCAGTTTGGACACAGACCTATTCACAGTTGATGATATGCTATACAGAAACTTGAGTAACTTCTCCAGAAATAAAGACGGAGTTAATGCATATATAAAGTAATGTTTCATTTGAAAAAAAGGTTTGGGTCAATAATAATACCTTAGGAAAAACGGATGAACTTTTTATTTGCCTTGACAAAGTATCGTAATAGTAGATTATAGATATAGATTTTTTTTGTTTCTCAATAATACTGATAAAATAATCAGTTAAAAAATTACATAATTAATAGATGGTATGCCTAGACGACTTTCTAAAATTTTAGTTTTATCAAATTATACAATAATCAACCAGTAAAATTCACCTTTAAGTAGTGGTGTAATCCAGTTATGACTGACTGGAGAACTTCAGGAATGAATCTTGAAATTGTGGTTGCTGGTATGCGAAATAATAATGCCAGAGACTGAAAACTATCGCCAGTTGCTAAATACCGCAGCGTAACCTCTAGTTTCTGTTTAGGAGTTATTGCATTTCTCATAATAGTATCTCTCTTGGCTACCTGTGGTTCAATTGTGCTCAAAAGCTCATTAAATTGTTCAACAGTCATTCTCAATTGTCTCTTGTATTCTAAAGGATCTTCCACTGACAGTTTACGGAACAAAGTGGATGATGCTCTAAGGGTTTCTCTTCGACCTACCCAGTCTTTTGCCCACAGTCTATGTTGATTTAAAGTGGTTCTCCCCTCCTCACTTAAAGTGACAACAATTTCATCCACCACTTCGTTAAAAGCCTCCTCAAACTCACTATCACTGTCACATTTCATATTTTTCACCAAGAAACACTTAAAACTGTTTACTCTACCACCTGTCACGACACACTGGCGGCCACAGATGGGAAAATATTGGAAGCCATAATTGGCTTCGTGTACAAGCTTACTGGCCGGTAAAACTGGTGGCGTCCACTTCTGATCGCCAGAACTGGCTGCCATTCTGGCCCCGTGTACAGCAGCCTTAGGATTTCACTATAAATGGCCCGTGTGGAATCGCTTTTCCTTCACGTGATCTGCTCGCGGCCCATAATCGTTGTTGATCTGCTTTCAGAAGTCTGACGCCAAGGAATGAACCAGTACTGACGCTCAGTTCTATGCCAGCTAAAGAAACCACTACTGTAGACGTGACACCATTTACTGTTATTTATATCGCTTTGCTGCTGCAGTAGGCAGTTCAGTAACACTGTACCGCTGGACCAGACACGCCCGATCCGTTACAGTGCCCAGAGTTCAGGGTATTTAGGAACAAGACCGGACATCTGACATGAGTACGGCAGACCAAGTTTGCTGAACTATTTTTGCACTGACAGTTCGTAGCTAAAAATAGTGAGGGAGCTGCTCCAGAAAATTTTTAGCCTCAGTTTAGATATGATGTAAACAGAAACGAACGTGTATAAAAACAGAATTTTTAGAAACTTGATAGAATCCTAAAGAACAGAATCAAACATTTTTACTCACTTGAACTTAAATTGTTACAGTTCGAGTCTGATCTAAGCATTTAAAAATTAAATCCTTTCTTCTTTTATTAATTTGTGCGAAAATATGAAAAATTTGTTCCGTATTCTGTGGATGATGACAGCTGAGAACATTTTTCTCCATTGAAAGCGCTTTAAGCGCATTTAGTCTTTTCGAATTCATAGCTATATTTCGTAAACTTATTTTTTTTTTTTTTTTGAAAATCAGGATTCTGCCTCTCATGTAGTCATGGGAACTGTTAACAACACTTTCTATAAGTTTCGTAATTTCACAAACAACATCTGCCAGATTGATTTTCTAGGTAAATATCAGCAGCTCAGTTAATCTGCAATATTTGCGAATATCAGACTCACAATAGAATACTTTTTGCTCAATTCCAAGCTTTTCTTTGTCATTCTAGAGATAAGCTGCAGCGGTCAGTGCTACGTCTTCTATACGTTGTTCATTCTTGAATCTGATGAAGCATTCCTTGTTGAACAATTTAGCATCTACTGTGTGCTCATTGGAAGAGTATTTGTGCATTATCACACCCTTCCCTTGCTTTTGGCATGGGTGTATTTGAAGTATTCTCACAGAACTTCCACTTTCTTAATCCTAAACTGAAACTTAACTAAACTCCGCCGGAGCAGGCCATGAAGGTCCAACCGTCCCGTCCAGTCGCCGTGTCATCCTCAGCCCACAGGCGTCACTGGATCCAAATATGGAGGGGCACTGGGTCAGCACATCTCTCTCCCGGGCGTGTGTCACTTCACGAGACCGGAGCCGCTACTTCTCAATCAAGTAGCTCCTCAGGGCTGAGTGCACCCCGCTTGCCAAAAGTGTCAGGCAGACCGGATGGTCACCCATCCAAGTGCTAGCCCAGCCCGACAGCGCTTAACTTCGGTGATGTGACGGGAACCGGCGTTACCACTGCGGCAAGGCAGTCGGCAAATACTAAAAAAAAACACTTATGAAATTTGTTATATGTGCTTTACCTTTAAATACACTGATTTCTTGAGAGTGCATTTCGTTGCAAATTATTTCAGCATGAAGTATAATTTCATTAGAATAACCAAAACTTGAAATTAACATCATTCAGGTATTTGAAATTACTGTTGCCTCTGCAGTGGTTTGATCTGAATTTGTTATTGACTGAATGACTTTTTAAAGGTCACATATTTTCATGAACCCTGTGGTTTACAGTCACAGACTTTATTTCTTGGGGCTACACGGCCATGGTTAAAGTTTTCTCTCTCGCAAAAGAATTGAAAGAAATGTAATCGGAAAGAACAGCTGGAAACAGAGCTATAATGTCATTCTACAATTTATCACATTCAATAAAATGAAACACCCTTTTTAAGCACAACACAGCTGGGTTAAAAAAGAAGACCGCCCGTCTTCCAGCAGCAGTCTTCTCGTCAGATTCGGCACTGCAGAAGAGCCAGTGTTGTGTGTCCCCCTCCCTCGCGGCACCCACTCTGACAGCTTCCTGTGCGCGCATGAGCTCAACAACCGAAAACCATGCTGCTGGAAGTGTGAAGCGGAATTTTTTTGTATCTTTTTCATAAATTGTTGGATTCCTTCTGACATTAAGCATAATGATTACACTCTGAAGCAGAAAATATCGCAAACCCAAAAGTAATTAATGTAGAGAAATGAAAATTCGGGAATGTTTTTGTCTAGGGAAGATATTTAAGTGATCGACACTGCAAGATCACAGATTAATGTAATTTTGAAATGTTGGTACATTAATAAACGGTGTAACCCCCACAATGTCGAATGCAAGCGTGCAAACGTGCATGCACTGTGTTGTACAGGTGCCGGATATCAGTTTGTGGGCATGGCGTTGTGTGCGTCTCTTGTGTCGCGCTGTACTGTTCTGGCTGCGCGTGACCTTGATTCGGACTTAGAAATTTTTCAGCGTGCCTTATATTTACTTGACCCGTGTTGCTCAAACTCTCACTTCCGGTCTGTGTTATTCTTATGGAGATTACGGCGCTGATAACGAAAAACTCCGGAAAACTACTTCCGGCTTTTAATTAGCGCTGCCGCGCTGCTTGTTGCTTGGAGTTACTGGGCCACGCGCAGGCGATTCTGCCTGTTGCTCTCCGTCGGTCAGTACAGGAGCGGTTAATACTGTTTGTGGATGACGCTGGAGTTGTCGTCCGATGATGTCCCACGTGTGCCGGATTGGAGACAGATCTGGTGAGCGAGAAGGTCAAAGCAACGCGTCGAGACTCTGTAGAGCATGTTGGGTTACAGCAGCGGTTGTGGGCTAGCGTTATCCTGCTGGAAACCACCACTGGAATGCTGTACATGAATGGCAGTACAACAACGACTCGTTGTCACAGTACTGACATATGAATTTGCAGTCAGGGTGCACGGGATCACCACAATAGTGCTCCTGCTGTCATACGAAACCACACCCCAGACCACAGCTGCAGGTGTAGGTCCAGTGTGTTTATCACGCAAACAGGTTGGCTGCAGGCCATCAACTGGCATCCCTATAACGAACAGTTGGCCGACAGTGGTTCCGAGACAGAGCCAGCTTTCATCAGAAATCACAACAGACCTCCAGCTGCCCTCCAGTGAGCTGTCGCTTGACACCACTGAAGTCGAAAATGGCGGTGGTTTGGGGTCAACAGGAAGGGCGCTGCAGTGCTTTTGGCTCTTAGCTGCCCTCGACGTAACTGACTCGTTACAGCTGGCTGCGTCGCTGTGGAGCCAACTGCTGCTCAGACTGCTGCTGCAGACGCAGGTCAACGCTCCAGAACGATACGCCGGAAACGACGGTCTCTCCTCTCGGTACTGCCACGTGGTCGTCCGGGGTCCGTACATTCTCGTGACCACCGCTGCCAGCAGTCGTCTTCAGTGGCCGCAGTCCTTGTGCAGTACTGTAGAGGGAACATCCTGCTTCTCGTAGCCGTATTACAGGGCCTCGTTCAAACTCAGTGCCTTTGTCGCCTTAAAGGCATTCTTGACTAACATGAGCTCACCACGTCCAGTCTCAAAGATAATTATCGCTCACCGCCGTTACAACGTGTATTTAAAGCAAAACTGATTTGCATCCTCACAGAGGCGCTACTAGCAACACTCTTCTGCGACCGCCGCGACGTCAGAGCCGACACAATCTTTCAGGTGCACGAACACGCCAACCAACTTTCGTTTACATCGGACAACTTCTTCTTGCTGTTGCGATTTTTGCTGTCTATGTACAAACTAGCCATTAAAATTGCTACACCAAGAAGAAATGTAGATGATAAACGGATATTCATTGGACAAATATATTATACTAGAAATGACATGTCATTACATTTTCACGCAATTTGCATGCATAGATCCTGAGAAATCAGTACCCGTAATAACGGCCTTGATACGCCTGGGCATTGAGTGAAACAGAGCTTGGATGGCGTGTACAGGTACAGCTGCCCATGCAGCTTCAACATGATACCACAATTCACCAAGAGTAGTGACTGGCGTATTGTGACGAGCCAGTAGCTCGGCCACCATTGACCAGACGTTTTCAATTGGTGAGAGAACTGATGTATGTGCTGGACAGGGCAGCACTCGAACATTTTCTGTATCTAGAAAGGCCCGTACAGGACCTGCAACACGGTGGCGTGCATCATCTTGCTGAAATGTAGAGTTTCGCAGAGATCGAATGAAGGGTAGAGCCACAGGTCGTAACACATCTGAAATGTAACGTCCACTGTTCAAAGTGCCGTCAATGCCAACAAGAAGTGCCGAGACGTGTGACCAATGTCACCCCATACCATCACGCCGGGTGATACGCCAGTATGGCGATGACGAATACACGCTTCCAATGTGCTTTCACCGCAATGTCGCCAAACACGGATGCGACCATCATGATGCTGTAAACTGAACCTGGATTCATCCGAAAAAATGACGTTTTGCCATTCGTGCACCCAGGTTCGTCATTGAGTACACCATCGAAGGCGCTCCTGTCTGTAATGCAACGTCAAGAGTAACCACAGCCATGGGCTCCGAGCTGATAGTCCATGCTGCTTCAAACGTCGTCGAACTGTTCTGTGCAGATGGTTGTTGTCTTGCAAACGTCCCCATCTGTTGACTCATGGATCGAGACGTGGCTGCACGATCCGTTACAGCCATGCGGATATGATGCCTATTATCTCGGCTCCTAGTGATACGAGGCCGTTGGGATCCAGCACGGCGTTCCGTATTACCCCCCTGAACCCACCGATTCCATATTCTGCTAACGGTCATTGGATCTCGACCAACGCGAGCTGCAATGTGGCGATACGATAAACCGCCATCGCGATAGCCTACAATTCGACCTTTATCAAAGTCGGAAACGTGATGGTACGCATTTCTACTCCTTACACGAGGCATCACAACAACGTTTCACCAGGCAACGCCGGTCAACTTCTGTTTGTGTGTGAGAAATTGGTTGGAAACTTTCGTCATGTCAGCACGTTGTAGGTGTCGCCACCGGCGCCAACCTTGTGTGAATGCTCTGAAAAGCTAATCATTTGCGTAACACAGCATCTTCTTCCTGTCAGTTAAATTTCGCGTCTGTAGCACGTCATCTTCATGGTATAGCAATTTTAATGGCCAGTAGTGTACATTGTACAAGTACAAATAAAGAATTCATTGTATTAAACACTATTGATAATATGAAGTGGAAGGAAATAGCAGGTGCTACATTTACACAGTGCCTACACGCAAGCCGCCACTGAATGCCTGCAGAGTTACTGTTGACTATGTGACAAACTGATGTTCCCCCAGTTTGTAAGTGTTGGGTCTAGGCAAGACAGCCTAGACACAATGCGAGGAAGCCAAAAGGCACGCGCTAAGCTCACTCAGATGGGCGTGAGGTCTGAAACAGGAAACGTAATGAATGCTATAAAGAAAAGTACGTAGCTTCTGGAATACTTAACTTTAATCCATCCTTGTGGTACATCTGGAGATTGTGGCGATACAAGTGAGACTCTTTAGATACATGCAATGTTACTAATGGTGCCTTGCTAGGTCGTAGGCATTGACTTAGCTGAAGGCTATTCTATCTGCTCTGCAAATGAGCTAGGCTTCGTCAGTGTGCATCGCTAGCAAAGTCGGCTGTACAACTGGGGCGAGTGCTAGTCAGTCTCTCTAGACCTGCCGTGTGGTGGCGCTCGGTCTTCTATCACTGAAAGTGGCGACACGCGGGTCCGACATGTACTAATGGACCGCGGCCGATTTAAAGCTACCACCTAGCAAGTGTGGTGTCTGGCGGTGACACCACAGTAAGTACATCATGATTCTTAGACAAAGAAGCCCAGAGAACGTAATACGAATCAGACAGTGCATGATAAGTTCACCTCAGATCGTTGCTGATGGCTTGATGTGAATTGCCTTTATGTAATTACACTCCTGGAAATTGAAATAAGAACACCGTGAATTCATTGTTCCAGGAAGGGGAAACTTTATTGACACATTCCTGGGATCAGATACATCACATGATCACACTGACAGAACCACAGGCACATAGACACAGGCAACAGAGCATGCACAATGTCGGCACTAGTACAGTGTATATCCACCTTTCGCAGCAATGCAGGCTGCTATTCTCCCATGGAGACGATCGTAGAGATGCTAGATGTAGTCCTGTGGAACGGCTTGCCATGCCATTTCCACCTGGCGCCTCAGTTGGACCAGCGTTCGTGCTGGACGTGCAGACCGCGTGAGACGACGCTTCATCCAGTCCCAAACATGCCCAATGGGGGACAGATACGGAGATCTTGCTGGCCAGGGTAGTTGACTTACACCTTCTAGAGCACGTTGGGTGGCACGGGATACATGCGGACGTGCATTGTCCTGTTGGAACAGCAAGTTCCCTTGCCGGTCTAGGAATGGTAGAACGATGGGTTCGATGACGGTTTGGATGTACCGTGCACTATTCAGTGTTCCCTCGACGATCACCAGTGGTGTACAGCCAGTGTAGGAGATCGCTCCCCACACCATGATGCCGGGTGTTGGCCCTGTGTGCCTCGGTAGTATGCAGTCCTGATTGTGGCGCTCACCTGCACGGCGCCAAACACGCATACGACCATCATTGGCACCAAGGCAGAAGCGACTCTCATCGCTGAAGACGACACGTCTCCATTCGTCCCTCCATTCACGCCTGTCGCGACACCACTGGAGGCGGGCTGCACGATGTTGGGGCGTCAGCGGAAGACGGCCTAACGGTGTGCGGGACCGTAGCCCAGCTTCATGGAGACGGTTGCGAATGGTCCTCGCCGATACCCCAGGAGCAACAGTGTCCCTAATTTGCTGGGAAGTGGCGGTGCGGTCCCCTACGGCACTGCGTAGGATCCTACGGTCTTGGCGTGCATCCGTGCGTCGCTGCGGTCCGGTCCCAGGTCGACGGGCACGTGCACCTTCCGCCGACCACTGGCGACAACATCGATGTACTGTGGAGACCTCATGCCCCACGTGTTGAGCAATTCGGCGGTACGTCCACCCGGCCCCGCATGCCCACTATACGCCGTCGCTCAAAGTCCGTCAACTGCACATACGGTTCACGTCCACGCTGTCGCGGCATGCTACCAGTGTTAAAGACTGCGATGGAGCTCCGTATGCCACGGCAAACTGGCTGACACTGACGGCGGCGGTGCACAAATGCTGCGCAGCTAGCGCCATTCGACGGCCAACACCGCGGTTCCTGGTGTGTCCGCTGTGCCGTGCGTGTGATCATTGCTTGTACAGCCCTCTCGCAGTGTCCGGAGCAAGTATGGTGGGTCTGACACACCGGTGTCAATGTGTTCTTTTTTCCATTTCCAGGAGTGTATTTAATACGGTTATGCTAACTGTCACTTACTGCAGAAATTTTTCATTTGCATTTTAAGTTTGAGTATTCTCAATGACAATTAAAAATCACAAATATCCTTTTTATTCATTTTCACAATTTCGTTCCAATTTGGGGCGAGCTGGCAGCACTGATGTATCTGTTCTTCATTCGTAAAGGTAATGACTACAACAATCTTAAAGAAAAAGGATGATAAAAAGTGCAAGTTCGATGAACTGTAACGAGATACGTTGGTGTGACGATGTATGAATGTGATGCTGATGGTAATTTAGAGGCGTGATGTTGATGATGTTACTGACACTGAAGCTGCTGTAGCTCGACTGGAGATCAGTGACAAGATCGGGCTAAGAAATTCCGATGGAAAGGGAGTGAGCCGTAGGCAAACATCGTGTACAAGTTGTATTCCTGTCAGAGGCGCACAGCTGGACTGGGAGCGTGGGTTGAAGAAGTAGATCTTTCAGTCACGTATTGCGAGAACTGTGTTTGTGATGTGTTTCTGACTACACAACGATAGCCGATATCGCGCAGGTTGGGGTAGAGCTGGAATTAGACCAGGGTATATGCCGGGAGGTTACGCATTTCTAGTTTGTTTGTAAATGAGGAATAGTCGAATGTAATATCACAAACAAACAAATTACCTGTATAATTATGTTACTGCTTTCACATTTCTATCCTACAAATAACGAATATAAATTGCACTTGTAGCTGGCGAGAATTTCCTGTCAGCGAGGTGATATTTCGAAGTATTTAGGAAAGACATCAACTAAAACAGGAGATGGTGATGTTCAAATCTAATTGCAAAACTATTTAGACAGGGTACCTGTATTATGCTAAAGTTAGCAATTTCATCTGAATGATACAAAGTGTGAGGTCATCCACATGCGTACTAAAAAGAGTTCGTTAAATTTCGGTTATTTGATAAACCACACAAATCTAGGAACTGTCAGTGCAACTAAATACCTAGGATTATAGCTACGAACTAATTAACTTGGAACGATCAAGTAGCAAATGCTGTGCGGAAGACGAACGAAAATTGGCTATGTATAAGCAAAACACATGGAAAGTGCATCATATCTATTAAAGAAACAGCCTAACAACACTTCTCAGTCTTCTTTTGCCTGTTATGGCCACACATAAGACCACTGCTGATGACAGACATCACCTCCAAACGGAGTGAAATTTTAATCATTCAATGGCCGTTAAGTGTCGAACATTTCCACAAAGTGTGATTCATATCGACTGTTGCTTCATGCAGCTAGACTTTCCATTTTCTTCAGCGTGTTTGGTGCGTAGTTCATCGGTTATGTATGTACAAGACAGGAAACATGACGAGTTATACACATCCAGTGCTGGACTCATTCCGGGCAGCAGCTTTGCAGCGGCTGCCGTTCCGTGTCGCAGCCATCGCGCGCTCGCTGCAGGTGACTGTTACAGATGGCTGATCGCGTTAACGGAAATCGGGCGGCGGAATGACGTTCGCTTAGCGACGGATGGCGACTGTCGACGAGAGAGCGGGATTTATCGGCACGCTGACCCGCGAGCGTCGGACAAGCCGGCCGCACACTTCCTTGCGGATTCGCTTGTTACGTCAGGCGCATACGTAGAAACTATTGTGCAGTGAGTGCGCTTCTACGAACTGCCCATCGGCAACTCTCTCGTACAAAATTGTTGTGTAAGTATCTCATGCTTGCCTTACCGTGTAGCCTTGGGTGGCCATGTTTTTACAAGGATCACTCTGAAAGGATTGCATAATGTATGTTTTGGACATGCATTTTACTTTCCATACCATTAAAACTTTTACATATCTTGACACACTCTTGACAGACAAAATGTAATTTTGTGATATAACCTCCGTCCGTTTCAGTCGCCTTATACCACCGTGGAACTACGGCCTGTATAACCGCACGACTGAAGACAGGACCAGCGCCTTTGACCCACTGTTTAGCAGTTTACTGAAGAGATGGTAACCATAGGGTGCCAGATCAGAGTGGCTGTTTCACAGTCACCCACCAAAGGATTTGTAGGCGCTTCCTGTGACACTTCTGAAGGCTAATCGAAACAACATTGGCGACCTGTGGTCGGCCATTATTCTGCAACAAAGTTACGTAGTGCGTCAACATTCCTGGGCTTTTGGACTCGATGGAACGCTTCAATTTTTGCAAAACATCTACGTGTCCATGGGTATTAACTGTGGCGTCGTGTTCCACAAACTCAGTGAGCAGTGGGCCCCTGCTGTCAAAGGAAAAGGTCATCGTGAGTTTCCCACAGCTAGCGTGCCTGCTGTTCCGACTAGACTGCAGAAGTTTGGCTGGGAAGCCCTCACATGACTGTGACACAGTGTCTGTCTCTTCCCATATGTTTGGAGAGATAGCCCAACTGACCTATTTTCTCGCCAAAAAGTGAACTTCCCGCAGTGACATCATCGCGACATTGCCACCTTGTACCCGCCATCTTGAACACATTTGGCAACAATGCAGAGTGGGGTGCCTCCTTGTTGCCCTATTACTCTTGTCTTGCAATTGTCTCGTTTGTCTATGTTCAGTCTGTGAGGCCACACACTTGCGGCAAAGCGTGCGATGGAGTCAAATATCTCGATGTGGTAGGTCCTTACCGCCTTAATAGGCAATATGTACTGAGTTGTGTTGAGTCTTGCTAGTTTGTGGATGATTTTCGAAGCTTTGTTAATTGTAACTTTGATATGATTGCTGAAAATCGGTTTTTAGCCAAAGGCAGTCCTAGATAACGTGTGGCTTGCTTCCTCTTTATGCTTTTATTGCCAAATTTTAGAATTGGATTCCTCTGTAATGTCCCTCTGAGCAAAAATATACAGTTTTTATGGGAGTGACTTTTAATTGATTTTCTTTGCACCAAGTGTTAATTTTCTGAAGCAGTTGCATGCCTGTTGTCTCTATTGCTACTCTCAACTTGGCTGACAGCACTACGAGCAGGTCATCTGCATGTGCCACCACACCTCTTACCCTGTCGTCAGCATCCAGCATGTTCAGCACGGGCTCGATTACAATATCGTACAATATTGGTCCACAGATCGAGCCCTGTGGACATCCCTTCGTCATTCTCTTGACAACCTTGTGTGTACCAGCCCTCCACTCCGCCATTCTGCCTCTGCAGTAGTCGAGGAGGCTATTGACGAGGGAAACTGATTGCCTCATTTCCTGGCGAAGAGGGACAGCCACCACAGATTGTCAAAGCCCCGGCTATACCGATTTTTATGGCGGCCACGTATTTATCACTGATGCTATTTGTAAGTGTCAGTGCTTGATTGACGTCGTCTTCTTTGATCTAGCTTCCTTGAAGCCGAATTAATGGGGCGTTAGCCTGAGGAGGTGTCTGTTCGGTTGTAGGCAGTCAGACAGGAGCCTTCCCAGTTCCTTGGAGAGAGTGTTTAAGAGGCAAACCGGTCGGTACATTTTGGGGTCTTTTGCTCTTTTTTTGTGATTTCCTTATTATTACTACATTACCAGTTTCCCAAAAGTCGGGAATTCTGCCTGTTAGTAGTGCCTCGTTACTAAGAAAATGTGTGATTTATGTTACCGTTTGTTTTAATGTTTCTGAAAGTATTTTGTCTTCCCAGTTCCTTGGAGAGAGTGTTTAAGAGGCAGACCGGTCGGTACATTTTTGGGTCTTTTGCTCTTTTTTTGTGATTTCCTTATTATTACTACATTACCAGTTTCCCAAAATTCTGCCTGTTAGTAGTGCCTCGTTACTAAGAAAATGTGTGATTTATGTTACCGTTTGTTTTAATGTTTCTGAAAGTATTTTGTCTGGGCCGGTTGCTTTTCTGTTTCTTAAGTCTGCTTGCCTCATGCTATCTCTTAGGACAGCGCGGTGTCGCTCGTCTTGTGTGGGGTCGAGATGTGGGAGTAGCTTGTTCAGAAGATATTCTGCTGTGCTTCTCCATCCTCTCATCATTGTGCCGTCAGCTTGTTTTAGTGTTGACAGAACTGTCGGTGTCTTAACTCGTTCTGTTTCTGTCTTGCAGGATTGTCCCCAAATGTTGTTCTGTTGCTGGGTTTTGACGAAATTGGTCCCGTAGTCTTGCCTTGTTGTCTTTAGTTGTTTCTGGTATTTCTGTTTAGCGTCACAATACAGGTCAAGTCTTATCTGTCTTTCAGGAGCTGTCTTTGCTTGTTGGTAGTACTTTCTTTTGTCCCGTGATTTCTTCCTTAATCTTGCCAGTTATGCCGACCACGGTTGTTTCTGTCCCCACTCATTTTTTTCCCGTGGTATAGCTGCTTTCTTTGCTCTTTCTTGGTCCTCTGTCAGAATATGCGTTTTGTAATCTATACTGCCTTGAACTATGTGTAGTGACGACGCCTCAACGATATCTCTAACTTTTAGCCAGTCGGCTATTCCTATGATTAAATGCTGCTGTTCGTGGTCCATGTTATGTGTAATGACATATCTGTGCTTATGGTGATTGCGTTGTGGTCGCTGTGTGTGGCGGCCGGCCGGAGTGGCCGAGCGGTTCCAGGCGCTACAGTCTGGAACCGCGCGACCGCTGCGGTCGCAGGTTCGAATCCTGTCTCGGGCATTGATGTGTGTGATGTCCTTAGGTTAGTTAGGTTTAAGCAGTTCTAAGTTCTAGGGGATTGATGACCTCAGAACTTAAGTCCCATAGTGCTCAGAGCCATTTTTTTCGCTGTGTGTGGCTCTATCCCATACCCTCCATGTGTTGACTAGTGGAAGAGATTTTGCGTTCCCTAGAGAAAGGTCTACGTTACTTACACCACTGGCGTCTCCGCAGTAGGTAGGCGGCTGACCCTTCCTACTCAGTATGAATAGGTTGCGTTCATTTACCATCTCAACCACTATTTATCCTCCTTTATTTGTTCTGGCTTCCATTTCGCGTTGATACCGGTTAGAATGAGCAGCCTCTTTCTTTTTGAATGCCGTGCAATGTCTTTTATTTTGTCTAATAAAGGATCTGTATCATACTAGTACTGAGCGTAAATGGACGACATGAGGAACACATTCTTTCTGTCTGTTATTTCTGCTGTGGCGATGGGTTCAGAGCAGAAGTGGATGATCTGTGTTACTATGAGGTTTTTATTAACTACTATTATCGCGACAACTACTATTATCGCGACTTTCGCGTTCGGTGTACCTACTATAGTACTGTAATGTAAGGGGAGCCCTGAAATATTCCCGCCTCGCAGAAAGGGTTCCTGAACCCAGGCGATGTCTGCTTTTGTTTCTTCCAAGAGCCTACCTAGTTACATGTCTACTAGGGTACTGCCCTGGCAGTTTAGTTGTATTACCTTCCTAAGGGATGTCTAGTCAAGGAAAAACACTTAGATGTGGTTTCTTTAAAATCCAGAACACACGTCCACGTGCTCTCACGAAGTCCTTGTATACTTTCCCTGCGTTTCGGCTGTCTCCCCTTCGCACACATGCCTCCCATAAAAACTTACTTAGTTCTTTGGGTTCGTTGGCAGATTTTCAACTCTTAGGATCATCCTGTCAGTTTGTCCTGCAGTTGGGAAGCAAATTTTATCCCTATTTTCATGCTTGATTCGTATTACATAGCGAAGAGCTGTTTGAAATATGTCCTTGTTTTCTAGTCTGCTAAGCCGTAGGTGAGATTCTGAGTTTTCGTCGCTTATGTGGTAAACGCTACTCAGCTTGGGGTTCTTGGTTATGTCTGGTTGGTGTTCTTGACTGTTTGTTTGTTGCTCCGGTTTCGAGTAATTTTGCAGTGCAGCATGTTCTTCGTGCTTTATGGTTTCTAGTAGTGTGGAATTTGATGTGCTTTTGCTGAGCATTTTTCCTAATAGTGACTTGTTGTTTTTGATCTCTTCCGGGGACTTGTTTTTGAAAGGTGACCCTTGTATGTTCATTTTTGGGGTGGGTGTGTCTCGTGTTGTGACGGTGAAGGGTGTCTTTCTGTTCAGCTACCTCACTATTTTATTTTTCGTTGTGACTGTGTGAGCTACCCCCATAGGCAAAACGAACAAGTGTAATATAGGGGTGGCCGAGCACTTCCAGGCGCTACAGTCTGGAACCGCGTGACCGCTACGGTCGCAGGTTCTAATCCTGCCTCGGGCATGGATGTTTGTGATGTCCTTAGGTTAGTTAGGTTTAGGTAGTTCCAAGTTCTAGGGGACTGATGACCTCAGGAGTTGAGTCCCATAGTGCTGAGAGCCATTTAAACCATTTTGTAATATAGGGTCTACATTTGGTTGTTTTGCACTCTCCTTGTTGTGCGGGTAGTGTACGGTTGTCTTTGTGTGTGTTTGCCTGTGGTGTTGAATTTCTTGTGAACTGCTTGACATCTTCATCCCAAGGATGTTCAAGGACGTCGATACATTTCTCTGAACTATCTCATGTGCATTTCGTCTTCCAGTTTTCAACCCGCAAAAGGAGGCCGGCCTGGAAGACGACCCAATCAAACATGTGATGTTTCAGGTGCCTGGTAACTTCATATTCAATTGCACCCTGCATGCACATATCTCCTATATAGTCGGTAACGCTGAAGTACCTAAAGTGTATTCTCTCCCAGAACTGAGGTTCTACATCATTATTAGTATTGGCATTTGGGAGTTGTAGAAAACCCATGTTTTGCCGCAAGGCAACGGCTCGCCACCAGCACCTCATTCTAGTTGACGGCGATTTGTAACTTTGCCTGTTTATGTTACTAGTTACGTCTGTCCCTGGATGTGTTAGGGGGGTGGGTTTCCAACAGTTATGGTGGCTCTCCTTGTTAATGGACGTTGTCCAGAACATCGTACTCGGTGTGCTCTATTTGTCTTTCGTAGGGCTGTTTATATGTAGGACAGTCCCGCCACCTGCCTTATCGCATGTTCTATTTCTGGGTTTGATAGGTATACAGCTTAGAGGATTCTCCTGCCTGCATTCTGACACTTTGTGTCCCGGTTTTGCATATCTCCCGCATACTGGGTCCTTGTCGCAACCCTTCTATCGGTGACCGAACAGTCACCCAACAGTCAAAATATTTTTGTACAGCTACCGAGTCATTGATGAACAAAGATTCAAATTGAATGAAAACCCTTTCATCCTGAAGCAGCAGTAACCGTATTCTTGGCGACACTTCTACAATATTGTTTACTGTCCTTTTGCTCTTTGGTCCTGTTTTAAATTTTATTTTAACCTCGCTATCGAACTCGTCTTTAGTAATGTGTTCACTCAGGTTTATTTCGTAGAGCTCTTCTAAGAATTCCTGGTAAGTTAAATACGTTGAGACTTGGTGCACTGGCAGCAGGGGTCTGAACTTCTTGGGTTCTTCACACCTAATGTCCTTATGCTGTAATGTTTTTTCTATTATCTTTTTCTTGTCTACAGATTGTATGCTCCAGTGTCCGCGTATACTCGCGGACGTGGAGCTTAACTTAGTCAAAAGACGATGCACACGTCCGAAATGCTTCAAAAAAGTGAGGAAAACAGAGTGCGCACCTGACGAAATTTGCCGTACGGCAGTCGCTTCCCAAATTATGGATCCGTTGCGCACTTAGTTCGCCTCTAAACCGAGTGCAACCAGTTCCGTGAAGTGCAGTACGCTGTGTAATTTGTTCCGCAGTTTGCCGCGCTGTTACTCGGTGGCGCCGGGAAACAGGAGCCACAGGCCGGCTTTCCGTAGACGGCATCCTCTGAGTCGGCCGCTGCTGTCCGGGGACTCCTGACTCAGCGAACAGCTGTGGCTCTCGCAGTGAGAGCGCCGCACTCCGCGCCGTCGACAGAAAGCGCAACGCGCCGCGGCCGGCAGGGAAGAGAATGGCCTGACGGTCCGCCAACGGAACTCGCCGCACGGCACGCAAGAATACATTCACTGTCACGAAAAAAAGACCTCTCAGCGCCAAACTACAGTCTCAGAACTACTCTTTAATGCTTAAAGTGAAAAATTACACCTTTAGTTATCCACGCGGAAACTTGCACTGCACTCCGACAACTTCTTCTCACCACAAACGCCAAACACGTCCGCACGCCTCGCAACACACTGCGAGCTCAGAGGCGCAGAGGACCACGAAGCCGTCCCCAACCACGGGCAGCAGGCCGCCATCGCATTCCTCCACGTCCGTGGGACAAGGCCGCCATGGCAGCTACCGCCTGCGACGATCTGCGTTAGCCATTCTCTAAATGTCAGTTACCCTAGAAAAACTGGATGAACTGGAATTATAATAATATATTTTCTGATGGGAAATATCTCCACAATTATTATTGGACGTTAATACGGGAGTGTGTGTATCCCTCTTTATAACAAATTGAACTCCGCTGGGAACACTGTCAGTCTGGTATGTGAATTTCGGAAGAAATGACAATCCATTCTTCCGCAAGCCACAGTCAGAGATCGTATACTGTGTTATCCACAAGAATAATACCGATGTAAACATTACACCATGTATTCTTCCGCGTTTACTGGTATCTCATTGGATTTCATTTCACATGGAGCGGTAGCCAACATGTCTCGAGTACAGTCGAGTACAATAATAGTAAAAAGTTTATTCTGTACGTTACGCGCACATCGGCAGGAATCATACGTTCAAACAGCTTTACCGGCGCATTTAACTTGGACAGCACTGGCCAGATAGCTGGTCAATCTCACCTGCTGCTATACGACAATAAGGCAGTAAACGGTTAGAATTTTTAAAGCCCCAGAGCGAAACATCTCGCTTGCATTACGGCGGAGTCGACACGAGGCAGGCGCGAAGAATAACATTTCACCACCTGGAGCGGGTCGGGGGAAAACACAACAGCAGCGTTTCTGGATGGCCAGACAACGGACCTCAGCAGAAATTTAGTGCGGCAAAGCCTCAGGACAGGATCACGTCACATACTAGAAACATCTCTTTAACCCAGCACGGCACAGTGAGATCCGCTGATGCCTTCGTAGCGGCAAGACATATGGGATGTGTCGTCAGGTAAACGTTGGCCATCACTTCGCTCCATAAGTACCCCAGCATTGTAGCTCCTAAGGCAGGCTGTCAGACGGATCGATGACGTACATGACGTTCGCACTCGATTGCCTGTTTACAGTAAAGCTACGTCTGGCACACGCTACTGAGCAACGGCAGCCGTTATTGGTTGAGACGGCTGCCTCGCCGTAATTACCAGCCTCGGAGTGTAACACCACAACCTGCCACTGTCCCACATGGGTGGATCCGGAAGTCTTCGCTATAGTCTAGGGACAACGCACCAGCGTTGCTGATTCTTCGTCGGACTGACCACGGCAGGGTGACCAGAAGTCCCATATTTTATGTAATCATCCCTTATTTAGCTGCACTGTCCCTATGCACCGACAAAATACTGGTGGGAATAACATGGACAGCGCCGGCCGTTGTGGCGGTGCGGTTCTAGGCGCTTCAGTCTGGAACCGCGCGACTGCTACGGTCGCAGGTTCGAATACTGCCTTTGGCATGGATGTGTGTGATGTCCTTAGGTTAGTTAGGTTTAAGTAGTTCTAAGTCCTAGGGGACTGATGACCTCATATGTTAAGTCCCATAGCGCTCAGAGCCATTAGAACCATTTTTGAACACGGACAGCCAAAAACCAATCACGCAGTCAATCACATGAATAAAATCTGTCAAGGCTACAGTTAGAAGTAGCAGTAAAATAAGTAAATTTGACGAGTCATATACTCACAGATCTAATCGTCTTGCAGTTTCAAGAAATGAACTAAATCTTACAATTTCCGACAGAATTGAGGACAGTGAAACTGATCCACAAAACGCAACATACAGTTAAAATCAGCACGTAGCGAAATATGCTGCGGAGTTTGCAACGTAGCCCTCAAGGCGTGTGTTCGGTTAAGTATCAGTGTAACTCTACCCAGTGGGAGGATTACCGTTACTTAACGAGTCCAGCCAGAAATTATGCAAGTTGCCCTCTGCATATTTGGCTCAAAATTCGTGTGGTTCACGAAACAATAGACCCGAGACTTAATTCTGGGGTGTTAATGCTTCAAGAAGATGGTTTAATTAACCCACCAAATTATAAAGGCAACGGATAACGCATCTATAAAGGCCGCTACAGAAAGCACCTGAACAGAACTTATTAGGGGGCATCTGATCTTTCAATATTTGTTGATTAGATCAAACATGTGACTAGCTAATGGGATTCATTTGCCTCTCATCTCTTAGGGAAGATTAATTAATTTCTAATTTTCTGTACTGGGTCATTTGAGCTATTTGAAATTTGACTATGGCATTAAATTATTGATGACTGTTTTGAGGAAAAACTATTGACAAACTATACCGATTGGAATTTGTTGTCTAAATGATACCAAGACAACTGTTAACACATTAGTACTAAGGAAGAACCAAAGTCATACAACTGCAAGGACATCAGCCCTATTTACTCTCAAAGAAGGTCTCTCTAACGAAATAAGCCTATGGTTATTATCTCGTAATTCTGGGAAGGAGGGGGATGATGGAGTGCTGGCCTGGCTTCAGTGTAAGTACATATTCAACCAAACAGTTACGCCTAGACCCATGCTCTCTTTTCGTATTATTACTGAGTGCTACAACTGAAACGCAGCGCAAGTCCAGCTATCGAGAACTCAAGTATACTGGTCAGTACCAACAGGATGCACGATGTGCCAACATGTGTTTCATAAGGATATAGCAAGTCGTCTGCTTATATTTGGTTTGGCAATTCGGATTCATTTATGTGTTAAGACTACACAGATACACTATCACATTCCAGGAACCAGCATTCCCTATTAAACATAGCTCGCTTGATTGTAACCCGTAAATTGGACCAAATAATTTTCAGACACATTTACTGTTCACATATAGATAAAATGGGGCACACACGCACATTTACTAAGTACCAAGTGGCTGGGAAATGATGCAACTATCAGGGTCATCAAACTATACATAAAATCGGGGCTCTTTCAAATAAATAGTACCTTACTATGCATGTTTCAGGGTGAACATAATTATAAAGCAATAGGTAAAGTGGCGGGAGAACGCTTATCTAGTACCACGTGGCGGTAATGTTAGGCGAATGTTAATGATAGCAGAATTATCTATAAAAAATCGGAAATCTCTCTAATAAACGGTATCGTTCACTGAAGGTTGCGTGGAAGCCACCATTATTCTAAAGCAAAGTGGTTTGAGGAGCTCAATAACGTTTACCTCGTACCAAGTGGCGGGGAGACTTATGTAAGTCTTAATACCTGCACAAATTATACCGAAAAACGGAAATTTCTCTAATAAACTGTATCGCGCACTGAACATTTCACGGCAAGCTCCATTATTCTAAAGCAAAGTGGTGCCAAAATCACACGAGTATTAATGTCGACAAAATCGGAGCTCATTACCAGGTAAACAGTACTGTACTCCGCAAGTTACACAGTAAACTTCATTCTTAACAAGGTAAAACGTTTAAAGAGGAGGACACACGCACATCTACCAACTAACATTGGTCCCAGCTCGCACACGTGGCTAAGTTGGAGTAACTCAAAGCATGGAAAATTCACGAAATCTTGAGACACCAGATTAACTCGACCGTTCATTGCAGTCGTGCACTACTGTTTAATTATTTATTTGGGTCTCATATTGATAAATCTGACCTGTTTTCTTATAAATGGCCGTTGATCCCGTTTCGCGCCAAAATGAGCCCGCGCACATTTCCTAACATCAAATTTAATTTTAGGCACGTGTTTACAATCACGGAACTAACTGACTAGCGAAACTGTACTGAAGCTAAGCGATAACCGATCTACACTTTAATGCCATGACCGTTACTCCAACTGGCCACATGGCGGGAAACAGTGTACACAAAGACAACATCGAAAAAATCATAAAAATGCCCCAAAACTTTACTATACGGAAGAGAGCATACAAAAAGGCATGAAATGAAATGACTATCTTCACACTTAGACCCAAAATACGACCGTGAGCTTAGGGCCTATGGTCCATGCTTGTGCAAGGCACAAACCCAAAGTTCTTACGGAAATTTAAAGGAAATAGCGAAAATAAATTCCCTTATGGGGGTCTGCCAGTAGTGTTACACCTGCTTCCACCGTCCTGACCTTAATCAGCAGCAGTTTTGAAACATTCCAATACCTTACATCATACTACCGTAAAGTGCAAAACTCCAACTTCTGCGTCTGTACCGCGCAGCTGCTCAGGAACAAGTGCTATTCCAACCGAATTCGCCTAACCGTTTCGCTTACAAACGTGGTGGGGGTGGCGCGCCAACCTGACACAGCCAATTCGCACGCCTACGTGTCATCTTTGCCCTGACCTGCAAACGTCGTCTCTGGTAAACTTGTTCACGCTTGGGGGTTGGTACTACCCTACCACAGAACGACCATTCATGCTGTGTTACAATCTCTGCCTAAAGCTTTCTGCTAGTTCAACCACGCCCTCATTTATACCGTCCAGGCCGCACAAAGGAAAGGAAAATGGGAAACGTGGTACACAACAGAAAAAAATTCAATAAATAACACTGTTTAGTCCATTCTCTCCTTTTGGACACCAGCTGAGGTATTACCTGCAAGAGAAGAAACTCTTGCTAATGATTTCTGCGTGATAGAAATTCAATAAAACATTGGAACGGTACAGAAAGTTCCGTTTCAAGTTTTCCACAACAGATAACGCAACCCTTTTTTATAAAATCGGGAACGTTCCAAAGTCCGTCTGGAACTGGACGGTGCACAAATAGAATCAAGGTCTGGCGCAGAAAAAAGGTATACCCCATTTCTCTATCATTACCAAGGACTTCGACCCCTTCAATGGGAAGCTCCTCCATAACAAAAATAGGCAGTGTCGTTGAACATCCAGAAGCCACGTTAAACGCAGAGCAAAAAAGGAGGGAGAGGAGAAATAGTGAATTGAAGTCCATGTCAGAATACGACGTGCACACAGGAATCATACATAAATTGAAGCAACGAGCATCATTGAAAGAGAGTATTGTTAAGCTTGTGCACTTTAACAACAAGAAACAAAAGCCGCCCTGAGCGGTCGTTCGGTTTAAGGCGCCCTGTCACGGATTTCGCGGCCGGCCGGAGGTTCGAGTCCTCTCTCGGGCATGGGTGTGTGTGTTGTCCTTAGCCTAAGTTAGTTTAAGTAGTGTGTAAGTCTAGGGGCCGATGGCCTCAGAAGTTTGGTCCCTTAGGAATTCACACACATTTGAAGAAGAAACAAAACTCGACTTGCTGACTTACTTAATTACGTCATCAATAAATCAAAGAAACACGTAGCCCAAACTACAGACCTACTCGAGTGCTTTAGGAAGATTTGCAATCCTCCAGTTCTTAAGAGAAGTGTTAATCATTAAAAAAATTAAGACACACCCCAAAATGAGCTTTCAACCCACCTTCCCAAATTTGTGTAATTTGCTTTGAAAATGTTAAAGTTTCTGTGCGTTACCATAATAAATTCTTACAATTACTTTCCGTAAAATTCTTAAGCCATCAACCATTCCAGGAGAAAAAACAACCATTTGTGACACAACCCCAAAATGGGTTTTCGATGCAGCTTTGGAAATGCATATAAAGTGCTTTACGTAACTGTTGATTCAGTGAGCCATTTGCAGAACTGTCGTCCGTCGGTTGTCACAGCTCCGAGCGCCCTTCCACCCTATCAGGCCGGCGTCGTCATCCGCAAGGCGAGGCCCTGACGCTGCCAAACTACAAATCACTAAGACACGTGTTAACGGTCGGTTCCATACCACTTGTCCAGTAATAGTTTTAATAAATACACGCGGGAAGGGAATACAAGTCCAGTACAAAATAGAACCAGAGTCAATATGGAAGCACTGAGCTAACAGGGGCGAAAAATGCAGTACACAGAAATCAAGGCCGGCAACGCCACGTGGCCACATTGAACGAAATCTCAAGAGAGACGTTACAGACACCCAGAACAACTCAAAGAGGTGGCTAACAGACGGAAGGATAAACCAAACAGACGCCCAACTTACGTCAACTCCGTAGAAGACAGCAACTTGCACTCCTTAAGGTTGGAGTTTAAGCATACACACACACACGCACTGCATCGAAGATGTCAGGAAATATCTACAACAGACCATTCGGAGGGCCATTAGATTAATAGAATAAAAATGAATAAACTGCCGCCAAGGCGCACTATTCAGGCTCACTCTTTCGAAATTTCACGTAAGTGAACAGCCAAGCCATCAGTCAGAGTTTTATAACTAGGCTCAAAATTCGTGTCCAGGATCACATGGTCAACGGGCCTGAGAGGGCATAGTCCCATCTCTTGGACATCAGTGCATGGTGCAGTCCAGCGAATCGGTTGGCACATAGGCGCACAATGCCTTGCAGTCAGTGCGAAAGACTTTTAACACTGTAATTACTTATGGTGAGTTATGTGGGGGGCTATTTCCTGTTGCGATGCTATGCTGTGTGATATCTGTTGCTGGCAGTGGACCTTCTGCATTAAATAAATCTTGGAACTCAATTAAAACTTCTTCTATCGTGTCTCTATCATTTCCTTTCAAATGCTCAATCTTCTGGCGTAATGCGGTTTTGTAGGCGTCTGGTTTCTGACCATCAGTAATATCTGACCAAATGAAATCTTCTGTTTCAAAAGTACTGACTGTAGATACTAATATCCCCTAATTCAACTCTTTGTCCTCCACTCCGAATTTGTCAATATGTACCGGTACTTTTCTTTCTCCTTCAACGTCTTGAACCCGTACAGCATTTCTACGTACAAAACAATGTGATACATCTAATTCCTCATTTTCTTCTAGCGGCTCTATTAGACATATTGTATCTGTAGGTACCTCGGGGTCAACGGTCATCCAGAAAAGTTTCCCTGAGCCAAATGGTATCTTACCCCGCGAATCAACCTTCAAGGACGTTGCACGCAGTGTAGTTGATTTCGCCTTCCGGTTACGGATATCTTGCGGCAGTGGGCCCTTTGCAGCGGTGTCACCTAGCTGAAACACTATTCCGCTAAGTTCTACAGTTTGCTGTCTGAGGTCGATTTTAGCGTGATGTTTATTCAGGAAATCCAGCCGTAGGATCGCATCGTACCCTTCCGCTACCTTTGTTACCACTTCTACATCTTCTTGAAATTGTACACCGTGAATATAGAAAATCAATTATGTACATCCTAATGACGTCACTGTACCTCCTCCTACCCCACTCAATCTGTACCTTGGAGGGTCATATTTCTTTTCTCCAATGCATTCATTACTCACTATTGATACGTTTGCGCATGTATCCACCAGTATCCTTGCCTCTTTATCCTGTATGGTAGCAGATAACCAGCATTCCGCCTTCACATTCGCCTTAATGGCAGTAAATTTTATTGGGAACGCCTCCGGCGGCTCCGACATTCCCGTTTGAGTTTAACTGATTTCTATTTCCAATAACTTTCTTAGACCTGCATTCCTTGAATGTGTGACCTATTCTTTGACAATTAGTGCATTGAGGTTGTCTGCAGTTATTTGCTATATGGCCCTGCCGATCGCACATAAAACATCGTACTCCTGCTGAAAATACATCTCCCTTCTCCTTGTGTCTGGTGGCAAGGTCTATTTCTTCGAAAGCCGTCACCACAGATACAGCTTCCGCTAAATTTTTAGGAAACTCTGCCCTGACACGACGGGACGTTTCAGGAGGTAACCCACGTAAAAATGTATCCAGAGCTCTATCTTCTGCCTCTTGTAAAATAACTTTATTTGCTTCATCACTAATTGTCAACTGATAGATGTTAATATTAACTTTTCTAATCCTATCTACAAAGCTTTCTTACGACTCGTTTTGCTTCTCAGTGATAGTGTTTAATTTTTCTCTATAAAATCTACAGCTGTTCTGTTTTTGAAAACGTTTAAGTAATCCTTTCGTCAATTCCTCAAATATTGGAGCATTCCTTAATTCTTCATGGTATAATACGTGTGCTTTAGCCTCTCCTAGCAATCTTAACTTTGACATTTGTAAGAGCTATTCATCTGACAATGATCTTAACTTTGCAGCTGCTACTAAATCATCAAAAAAGGCTGTTATGTCTCCGCCAGGTTTACCTGAAAAAAGAGTTACTAAGGCTGCTGCTGAGGAATCTAGGGTGGGAGGGATTGAACTGGTTTGCCTAACCTCACACAACTGCTTAAATAATGCATTATTATCATTTTTAAGCTGTGCTATCTGATTAACTAAGCTCTGAATAGCTGCCTCAGTAGAAACCGCTTGTGGTGCTGACTCTGACTTTGTACGATTTCGTGTCATCATTTTACAAACTATTAGTTACACAATCTTACTACACTGAATTAAAAAGATTTTTAAATATTTTCGACAAACTCTTACAGTTATGAGAGAAAATACACTTGTAAATAAAGAAAATATTACGACTGCTCTGCAAACCTCTATCCTTTCACACATTAAACAATACTAACTGTGGACCTTTAGTGACTGTCATTCACACCTCATATTAAGCCAAGGGTTTTTTCTCTGACACCAAATCTAGCAAAAAAATGGCTCTGAGCACAACGGGACTTAACATCTGTGGTCATCAGTCCCCTAGAACTTAGAACTACTTAAACCAAACTAACCTAAGGACATCACACATACCCATGCCCGAGGCAGGATTCGAACCAAATGTAACACTTCTGCCACTAAATGTAACTGGGTTTTCTCTTTTGATGCTAGTCAATTGACAGGATGAGCATTACTGCAATGGGCATTTAATTCTAAAGCATTATGTCAGGATGAAAAACACTAAATAAATTACTTTTCCTCTCTTAACAACATGTGGGAAGGGTGGATTCTTCCTTGGCTCGGGTATGAGGTAGAATGAAACAGCATTTTTACATAAGATAACTTTTACCGAAAGTTTTGTACAACTGTATCTTACTGGATGTTCTGGCTCGGAGAGCGGCCTTCTGCTGCGGCGTCTGATTATGCGTGGCGGTGTGTATCTCGTGTCGCCGTCTTGCCCAGTTGACTGGAGACGTGCCTCATGTGGTGGCCCGTTTAATTATTGAGAGCGAAGTCGTGCGTCGGATGGTGATACCTTGGATGTGGCGTCCCAGTGTTTCTCTTCTCTAAGCGGCCGCGTATGTTGTGCGTCGGCCAGTGGAGCGGCGCGGCGGGGGAAGGCCAGTGTCCCGGACTTGAACAACGGACTCCCGCGTGCCAGTCTTCGGCTGTCACATCTTCGTCCCAGCTCACAGGTGACTGCTGATGTGAGGCTGTCTCCTTCCCGTCCTCAAGAGTCACCCGGGTACGTAAAAATCAGTCTTCAAATACCTTCTGACTTCTGTCTTCTGGCGGCGAGGCTGCTGCTTGTTATTCCATTACAGTGGCGGACTTGGTGCGTCTGTGCATGATTTAGTCTCTTCTTGCATGACGGTCTTCAGCACCGAAACTGACTGACAACTACTGCTACTCTCTCCTCCTCGGGCCCACTGCGTCTCGCGTATTTATTCACTTCAGTTCACTGGAGGTGAACAACTTCACGGTCACTGCCTCTTCTCGAAGAATCTTCTTAACGTCGGTCGTTGACTCTTGGAATGTAGGCGAGGGCCTTTGCTCACATGTGACAACGGAGAAACACGTGAGCCGGTCGGGCGATGCCCTGACGGCTGAATCGACAGCGTTCGCTTATGTGGGTAGGGCGATGGTTTCTCCTGAACTTGCTGACTTCACGGTCATTGTCTCTTCTACTTTGCCCGCTGTTTGCCAGTGTGTAATTCTTCTAAATTAAGTTTTTCATTTATTTTCTAATTTCTACTTCACTTTGATTTCACTAATTTATTTACTTATCTTAAGTACCACTTGACAAATGGTATCCCTTGTGTGATTGAAAAAAAAAGCGATCTATTCAATTACGTCTTTTCGATTTATTGTACAAGAACTGCATCTTCCAATATGGCGGAAACTAATGGGCAACATAAATACAACCCCTCCAAATTGAATTTTATAAATAAACAGTATATCCTCTGGTTTGTAATTGAATTTCTTGTTATGAGATCCTTCCTCCACAGCATGGACTCGTCAATTTCCAGGTGTGGGAGGGGAGGGGCCAGGGGGATTTGGCAGAGGGGGAGAGGTTAATTAATTTATTGATTTAATTGATTAGTCACTCAAACTAATCGAGTGGGAGGGGGATTTTCGAAAAATTCAAGCCTGGAAATGTGCCTGTGTTGGCGGGGCGGAGGGGGAGGGTTGAAGGTTTTCAGAGAAGTGATAGAGGATAGGGGGATGATGGGTCAGAGAGGAGGGCTGGGGATTTCTCAGTAGGGGAAAGGGTTCATTAATATATCGATTTAATTAATTAGTCAATTAATTTGTTATAAAAAGAGTACTTGTATCAGCGAGGGGTTTCCCAGAGCGGTAGGGGATGGGGAGGGGGAGGGCTGAGGGGGCTTTGTCAGAAGGATGTATTATGCCCAGGTGGTCATACACCAATTAACAGAACAATGTGTTAAGGGCAAGGGGAGGGATCATAAATCAATCAAGTTTTTCCCAGAATGTTTGCAACCTGCACTAAAAAATTGTCTCAGAACACATGTTTTCCCTCTACTCAAAGTCAGTCCTATAAGACTGTGGCTACTAGAGCTTCCACACTATGTGACAGACGGAAAAATTACGTTCTTATTTTTTCCTGTCTTTTCAGAAGTGCCAATTTTTCCTTACATCTTTCACCACCAGAGCATTACTGAAGCATATTATTTTGTAAATATTGCTAAATATCATGCTAAGAGACACCAGAACACATTGGTTACTGAGCTCAATCTTTGTACAAAGGGAAAGTAAGCAGTGTGAAAATGACATACTTATAGGTAAATGAAGTGTCGGCAAAAGTGCCAACACCGTGTTTTTAGAGGAGGCCGAAATGCACGCGCTTAAACTCACGCAGGCTGGCGTGAGGTCTGAAACAGGATACGTAATGATTGCTATAAAGAAAAGTACGTAGCTTCTGGAATACTTAACTTTAATCCATAATTGTAGAACATCGGTCTGTCGGTACAGGCATGACAAGATAAATAACCAATGTTAATGGCGCCTTGCTAGGTCGTAGCAAATGACGTAGCTGAAGGCTATGCTACCTATCGTCTCGGCAAATGAGAGCGTTATTGTCAGTGATCCCCTTCTGGCAAAGTCGGCTGTACAACTGGGGCGAGTGCCAGGACGTCTCTCTAGACCTGCCGTGTGGTGGCGCTCGGTCTGCTATCACTGACTGTGGCGACACGCGGGTCCGGCGTATACTAATGGACCGCGGCCGATTTAAAGGCTACCACCTAGCAAGTGTGGTGTCTGGCGGTGACACCACAGTAAAAGCATTCATGTTCTTAAAATGACGCACTGAGTATTAATTTGCTTAAAGTTTTGAGTTGTAACGAAAATCTGTTCAGTTGCAGGATGGACAGAAAACTAAAATTGTCAAACTTTATTGTATGTTTTCTGTTTGACTTTTATTATTTTTCTAAAATTAAGTACCAGTGTACTCTAACAACACCAAATACTTTTTATACCCACCTCTATACACTTTCCTGTTTCTTTCGTGTAGTAAGCTCTGAGTCATAAACAATCCCACTTATCCCTCGCAATACCAAGGTTGGAGGAGAGGGAGTACTTCATGCCCACCTAGCGAAAAAGCTGTAATTTAGTCAGTTAATTTTTTATTTTAAAATTCTGAAAAATGTTTGTTGTTTCTAATGAATTCTTCTTCCAGTCTTCATGTATCTTTTAAAATGTCCAGTTAAACACTACCCACAAATTTAAGTCTCCGTAACAGTTTTCACTTTCCCCAATAAGTGTGTTATTCAGTGGTTCGTGGTTCAGTGCCGTATTTACACACCAGTATTTCTTAAAAAGTATGTTGAAAATAAAAGTTTGCATTTTCCCAATTTTTTTGGGCGGTCATGAATTCAGTAGTATACATTATTGAAAGTGTGTTGATATTGCAAAGAACGTGATAAAACGTGATTTGAGCCTCTAGACCATTCTTACAAATCGACATCTCTTTAAAAAATGTGGTGTTGATATAAATCAACAACAATTAACGAATTTTGTTTCTTTTAAATTTTTTTCGGGTGGGCACAAAGTACGCTTCCCCCCCCCCCCCCCCCTTTCCCTCTTGGTAACGTGTGTTAAAGTTGCGTAAAAATTATGTACATTCAGTTTCCACTGACGCACTGCATAGAATCCGAGAGAATATTACGGAATCTTGCACATGGATTTATGTTGATCAAAATACTGACAGTCTTGTCCGGTACACTGTAAATCTGATTGTTGGCACGTCGGACCCAGATGCCACTTCTAGGACTTACCTAGTTTGTTCAAAACAGCTCCCAAAGAGTAACTAGCAGACAATTGCACACTTTGAATGTGCTGTATCCAAAAGGCCTGGATAGAAACGAGGTGCTTCTGCCTTCCAGATGCCGCTGCATATATGATTGTATCGTTTCAGTTGCTTCAAATTTTCTACCCTTTGATACTGCATGTACATGGTAGCAACCGTACAGCAGAGAAAGTATGGCTAGAATTCCCTAACGTAAGTAAATTGAACTCTATAGTAAAGAAATTTTTTCCCCAGCCACAAGAACATGTTGTTAATTGCTGGAGCAGGTGGTTTGCAGCAGTGGACTACAATAAGCACCTCCCAGCACCGCAGAAGGTAACTGGAAATCTACTGTACGATGCCGCCTCTGTAACTTTTGCAGAACACGTACTCCAAAATTCTTCAATCCAGCGGGACTTGGCATATATTAGAGCTCACTACACATTTATAGGGAGGACCATTTCCGAATTAGAAGGCTCGGGAGACCGACCTACGAGAGCATATCCTTACTGAAGGAAGTGAAAAAGAAAGTTAATGAAGTGCCGAATGAAGAGGGAGGAAAAGTATGAGCAAAAACGGCTGAATTACTTGTATGCAACAGCATACATAAGTAACGAAAACTCATCGTCCCTTGATTGCAGCATTCGTGTACAACATGAGACGAAAGCAAAACTCACCCCTGTCACATTTGTTGAGGAAGAATTTTTTTTTCAGGCTTATAAATAAATACTGACTGACAAGCGCCTTAGTTTTACTCTGTAAACCGTAGATAAGGTTTTAGTTATTTAGCACGAGGCCAGCTATGGTCTGAGTGTTTGAAACCACTGGTTTATCAGCAATTAATTACATTATACATTACACTATTTCAACGTATGGCTCTATGTGTTTTATACTATTTTCTATCTTAGGAAAACTGAAGAGGTTGGAGATCTGTTTGAGCATGACAGTGGTATAGCGTCTGCTGTGTTGAGCAGTTGTGCATATTTATATTTTCCTTTTTTTAAATGAGTAAGAATATGCTCATATGTCAGCAATGTTTATTTTACATTTTAGTTAGTTCTACTACATAATACTTTTTAGGGCCTATTTCAGGTATTATATAGACGAAATGAAGATCTAAAAGACCATATTTTAGGTGCCAAAAATACAATTTTTACGACCTAAAAAATGCGTGGTCTTGTAATAACCAGTTGCACAAACGCGTATACATAACAACATAGAGTATGCCTTTTGGTTTATCATCTTGTAAGACGCTTTGTCATCGTATATAATGTGTGCCTTCAGTGACATATTATGATAACGAGTGGGACATAATAACTCATTTTTAACGGAATGAAGCGTAAGACAGACAACCAGCTACGTCCATGAAAAGAAATGCTAATGTAGACCAATTATCTACTAGAAGATAAACAAAATAAATGTGACTGACACAGGTAACAGTTTTGATTTTTCTTTTATGTCATAAATGGTTTCAAATTACGCATTAAAATCGAACATGGAAGAAGTAACGTAACTTCAGGGTAGAGTCGCGGACCTGAAAAGCCATGTGACGTTTTAAAGAAGAGAAAGACAGGGAGTTGTAAGAATTTTTTATTTCCTTATGAGTTCGTATCTACTGCCTAATAACAAGTAACCAACAGATGAACAAGATCATATTAGACAGGCCTTACATACTGCAAAAACCACGATATGCTGAAAAGACAACTTGCAGAAACTGTAAATTATAGAGGAACCGCTGAATTACAGCCAAATTACAGCAATATGTCAACAATAATCAGAAATGCCGAAATGTACGGATCTAAAGCAACCATGTTGGGCAAGGGAGTATGCATGCATCTGGCGAATAAGGGTCTGAAAATTTGAAGAGACATTTGGCGATCGAAAAACAGGGTGAAATTTGGATACATTGATCAAGAAGAGGGTTGTTTTAAGCATGTTACGGAAGAGAAGATTGAGAGTTTCATCATGATTGTGAACGACAAGAATTTGACTCAAAAGATGTGGAACGAAACAGACTTAACCTGGATGAACTGAGCGAAAGAAGTCGGAAAGGAATGGAAAGTAACAGCGATATTGGAAAAAATTGATGCACAGAAACACAAGATAGGTTCTGACACAGGAAAAAAGTGGGATATGCTAGCTGCACTAGTACCGGCCTCAAAAACAAGATGAAAATAGGGAGAAACAAGAGGTATTGTTTAGAAGGATGAAGTGATGAACAACTCATTCGAGAATCCAAACGATCGATACGAACTAAAGAAGTGAGTAAACTGCGACTAACAGACAGTTTATAGCAAAAAATATCTTATTTCATTCGGTAACGTTTTTAAAAATTTGTGTAAACTACTAGAATTTTTTCAAATTATTTACTTTTGCCTTGCTTTGCAGAAGATCCCTTGGTATTTCGTTTAAGCCGGGAAGAATGAAATTAGACCCAGAAACAAAAAAAAAAAAAAAAAAGGAATTAAAAACATAAAGAAAGAAATGTGACATAGCGATCATACATGTTTTTCCTTCAATCCCTTAACTGTATCACGTTCTATAGAGCGTGCACCACATGAACTGCATACGTAAACGTGGAAAAATAACCTGTTGAGACTGATGTAATGATATCAATAAAAACACGTTGCGTATTATTCCTAGCGCTAACGAGTTGATGAAGGAACACAATATCAAAGAAAGAAAAGTGAAGCTTGAGTTACAAAATTTTATTCAAGATGCAATAAAATTTTTTAGCCCTATAAGTTCATCATTAAGTGCTTAACATGCGAGGTATTCCCAAATTCCCGTTACAGATTTCTAGGACTTGTAGAGTGGAGTGAACACATAATAATTTGTTTATAACCCATTTCCGGAAACGTCACCCAACGACGCTACAGACCGTCAAAGTCATATGCGCCGGTGTGTGTAAATATATGTATATGGAGGATGATTCCGTGATGATGTTACAACTTTCTAGGACGATGGAGAAGGATAAATGTATCAATTTGGAGTGAGGTCCTTATACGGCTACGAACAGTCGAATGTTATAAGCGAAAACCGTTTTGACACTTCTGACAGTGGAATACATGTACTGGTAGTGTTGTTGCTAAGATTTTAGGGCAAGCAACTTCCGTATCTGCTAATAGGGACCAAAACAAGAAAAAACGTTCCGTAAACATGGGCTCTAAAACACACACCTGAGGCACTACGAGCACTTGTTTATCTATGCTGCCGTGAAACATCTCCTCTATTGAACAAGTGCTCCTAGCTCTTAAGGTATCCATTTTAGAGCCCACGTTTGCTACATGTTTTTTCTTGTTGTGGGTTCTTACTTCTACCTCTGAAAGTTGCCTACCCTACAATTTTACCAACAACAGTAGCGGTACATGTATTCCGCTGCCAGAGATATAAGAACGATTTTCTCTTGCAACCTTCGAGTCCTTCGTTTCCGGACCAGGGACCCTTACCTAAGATTGATACATTTATCCTTTTGCTTTCATCCTATAAAGTTTGTAACATCATTACGGAATCATATGCACCGGCGCCTGTAAATGTATGTGTGTACAGTGTAACTTTGAGGCTCTGTAGCGTCGTTGGATGACGTTTCTAGACATGGGTTCCTGCTCAAAGTATTATGTACTCACTCCTCTCTAAAAGTCATAGAAGTTTGTAAAGGGAATTTACGAACACCCTGTATGTACCCTCATTGTTTCTACGTAGCAGTTTAGAACCTGTTCCTTCAGTAGAGGTTGTATAAGGTTGTAGCAGAGATCATTTACGTTTAGTAGCAGATTTCTTCACGTTACACTTTCCTTGCTAATGACCACAATTCAGTTATCTACGTTATAAGAAACTAGTACGAACTTTCGATCGAGCGTCTACCAATGTAACGAGAGACAGGTTTCTACGCAACAGACAGTCCTGAGCAGACACCATATACGAATACATCATTATGTAAGTAAAGCCGCACATTTGACAGCTATGTGCGTGATCTACCAAATAACTTCAGAGCGTTCGGCAACTATGTCAGAAACCAAGAGAGCGAGCTTCGCCTTGGAGACCGGGGCTCTGTGTTAAAGGCACTCAGTACGTGTCAGCTATGTCGCTGGCAGCTGCATTAATAAGGTGAGGCTGTCACCGTTCCGGAGGCTGGTCTGAATACCCCAATGCGTTGCTGATCGTGATCCTACAGAATGTGGTACGCCCTTGTCTTCCTCCGACCCTTGAACTTACCCACACAACCAACTTTAAGGGGACCAACAGGACAATAGGAACCAGAATCACGATGCAACAATACATTTTTACATTAAAAAATCAATGAGGGGGATGAAACAAGAAACTTATCGAGAAACTTTGTAGTACTAACTGGAGAGCATCAGTAGAAAGGCTTCGAACTTCCGCAGTTGAGTGTTGTACTCCGGTGTGCTTGGACAGCCCACACGTAAATAGGGCAGACACTCTGCTCAGTAAAACCACAAGGGTCATCTTTGGGTGGACGATAACTGCTCCCCTATACCGGCTTCCAATACTCAGCCATATAGTCCCTCCTATGGTAAGAAGACAAGAAGCACTGTTGAAAGAATATTCCAAAATGATGTATAGTCTTCATGTTCCCACCGTGAAGATATTCCTGGGTTGACAACAAACCGAGTTGGTTACAAATTCCGATCCCTGCGACTGGCGAAACGACTTGCTGACAGCAGCTTCACCATTAACACTAATGGCGTGAATCCAGGACTATGAGTGACGCACCCAAACTGCGGCATATTCATTACCCTCTACAGAAACGAAGGGGTTTTGAACTCCCACAGCATTAGTGGACGTATATGAATCGCATCCGAACAAGACGCCGAGGGTGCGCATAGAACAGGCACATGTGGGGTAAGCTGTCCAGCCCAACCTGGTTGTGGAGCTTCGAACCGGCACATAGTCGAGGAGTGTAGACTGAGAGGCTGCCTGTGTGATCCAAACGTCTTTTTCGTGGCTGCACCATCAATCCTCGAATAGATAAGAAGAATGGACATTAGCACGTAACATCTGATTGTTGGTTAAATGTGCCGTTTGTCTTTGTTCTCCAGTTTCTCTCGGTATGTCATGTGCAGTGTTATACATCATATAAACAAACTGTTAAAACTACTGCAAAGTTTATTACATGTGATATACTATTAATTACATAGATCCATAGTGAGGAGATACTCTAGGATGTAGAATGTCAAGAAAGAAAAATACATAATGAAGACAGAAAGACCTAGGCAACTGTTGCTTTCTTAGATCCTAGGTGGACGCTTCTCTGCACGCTAAGTTACTTAGGTGGAATATCGAGCTGATTAAATTTCTTTCGTAGGTTAACTGAAACTATTTTCCGCGACCCAGCGATTTAATACATGCCGACTACCTCAGTCATAAATTAATACGCTGTTAAGTATCAGAAACCAGGACTCTTCGTATTAAAATATACGCCCGATATCGACAATCGTTCCTGGGAAGCCTGTCGCGAGATTTCGCTTCTGATTTGTAGATTACGAGCATTGTGTGGTATCGAGATGTGATGCTTGTCGATTCCTCGTATGGAGGGCGCTACAGTCGACAACGTGGTATCTCAGTATCTGTGTACACTGTTACACCAGTTTGACTTCACTAGCGTTGACTGCCGTAGTTTGTGGGGACTGTTGTGCGCCTTTCGCTCGTCGTGGAAACCTCATCTTGCGGTGGTGAGGAGGTTGGCTGTATTACGCGAGGAGTGTGTCCTGGACTTCACCTCACTGCAGTTCACTCTTCATCGCTGCAGTCCTTGGTGAGTACGGAACATGTGCTGATGTGCTGTAGTTGTTAGAAAATATTGACGGTTTATGCACAGACCACGTATAAGCTGAGTCGTGATGCCGATATATGCTTTGTATACGGGGCTTTGGATAACTGTAATTACTTCCTGAAACAATTTTTACTTACGTATTCTGAAGAAAGTTGAAACGTTAGTTGTCGGTATACTGTTAGTATTAAAAAACAAAAAACAAAATTTCTTAGTGCAAACGCTAATTCCTATTTTCTGACAGTAACTGCTGAGGGAGTTTTAGCATAGTAGCTGCGCTCTGTAGTCAAATGTAGAATTTTTCATGCGGGGAAGACTCAATTAGAAAATGAATCGCAGTTGGAAACGGTGTTGTAAGCCGGGAGCATTGGGAGGGTAACTAATGGATTGTAGAAAGAGATTTTTCTTGGAACATTATTATTTTTAAAATGATGGAACGTGTATATTTACTGTGTGTGTGTGTGTGTGTGTGTGTGTGTGTGTGTGTGTGTGTGTGTGTGTGTGTGTGTGTGTGTCAGAATGAATGACAGAGCTCGTGGTGCATCGCAAGTGCTACTCACAACTCTTCCTCAGATAAAGTTAACTATCCACAGGGAGAGTAGACACTTGTTTCGCGTTCTTCCCCTCCACTAATCCTCTCCATTACGGCACTTGCTTGACTTGCACACTGCAGCCCCAATTAAAACCCAACCAGTTAAAGTGTGCACTATACTTACTGTTTGTAAATCACTTGATTGCTGCACTACTCCCTTCTGACCTGCCAGATATTGCTGTTAATACTTTGTCTGACCACTTTCATAGTAATCCAATGCTGTCTACAGCACTGTATTAGCTCTTACGTAGTTACTGCTGCATCGTGTTGTTCATTAATTCATTTGCTTCGAAGCAAGTAATGAGGCAATTTCTGGACTACTGCAGATACTATCTAATGCTTGAAGACATTTGTTTGAGATATTTAGTGTCTGTTACATATCTCGCTTTTATCATTGGTAATGTGCGGGACGAACTACATACGTGTGTAGTGGGTGGATTGAGAAACCTGTAACCTCCATCGCATTAATGCTATTAAGAAAAAGTAATTATTGGTATCTTACAACAGAACGTCTTACAAAATTGAGGATAGTAACAATCTTGTTTCGTGACCGAAACAGAATTGATTCAGTTTTTATCCCTCAGAAACTTTAATTTTATCCCCAGGCTGGGAACGACTGGTTTAGACTTGGACTGTAGGAATAACTGTTTGGTGGCCACTAGAACTTGTAACAGTTTAACCCTGCTGTTCTGTTCACTTTTACTTGACATATATACTGTTCGGGTCAATATGACCCGACATATCAAAATGCTTTAGAAACATAAATTTTGGTACAGTTTTAGCTATCGACATTGTTGTTCTATTCCAGTACCTTGTTAGTAATAATAATAATAATAATAATAATAATAATAATGGTAATAATAATAATAATAACAATGCATACAACTTTATTGAGGGATATTTTTCATTTAAATATGCACATAAATTTGAAACAACAGACAGTTTCCATTACAGGCATTCAACTTAGAAAGCACTACAGTTTTTCCATACTTCTATTCTTATTGTTGACAGTTTAGACGTAAGTATTGACATTTTCTAACAACAGACAGTTGTCATTACAGATATTCATCTTAGAGCACACTACAGTACAGAACACACTACAGTTTTTTTATTACATTCCAACATAGAAAGCACTACAACTTTAGAATCCTCTCTTCTTACTGATTGTAGTTTAGGCACAAGTATTCACATAAATTTGAAACAACAGAATTTTCAATACAATCATCTTATAAAATACTACAGTTCTTTTCTTACTGCTTGCACTGTGGACACAAGTAGGTTACATGTTTCTTGCAAATATGTTTACTACATTTTCCACACACCATGTTTGTTTTATTGTCATTACTTGATGGACAGAACTTACAGCGTGCACGTTTTGTAGATTTTCTTGTTGTTACCGATTCTGACACACCACCCACATCATTCGGGTTTTGGATGCTTGTGACCATTCTCAAAGAATCTTCTGTTCTTGGGAAATGCGTTCTTGATGCAATATGTTCTTTTATCAGTGACTTTCCAAGTTCCTCCAAGAATATTCTCCTTCTAGTCAATTTGCTTGCATTCCAATTAGGGTCAACCGAAATCCACAAAACGTATGCATTATAAGCAGAAACATCAAGAATATTGTAGAAAACTATCATTGGCCACCTATTACTTTTTCGTTTGCATGTATATGTACCTAATAACTGATCAAGCGTGTCTACAGCACCTTTGGTTGAATTATAGTCCAAAATCATTTTTGGCTTCTTATCAGCCCTGTCACTGATTTCCGCATCATGGTGGAGAGTGCTCATAAGTACAACATTCTTGTGTCTCTTAGGAATATAATTAACCACAGTAGTGTCATTTGTGAAGTAAAATGAAGAGCTGTGTACCTCCTTGTTGGTCATTTTGTGTGGAAGCTCCGGCTTATTTTTCCGTATAGTTCCCAACATAGTCAATTTCCTTTTCAGAAGCAGCTGCCCCAAATTGTACGACGTAAAAAAGTTGTCACACGTGATATTCTGACCACGTAACTCAGAAGTGAGATCAGATACCACCCTCATTCCCTGATTTCTTTCTGGTGCCGCTCCACTCACCTTTCCTGTATAAATTTGGGCTTTCAGTACGTATGAAGTTTTGCTGTCACACATGGTCCATATTTTGATCCCATATTTTGCCGGTTTACTTGGGATATACTGCTTGAATGGACAGCGACCTCTAAATGCTACTAACTGCTCGTCAACAGTAACATTTTCTCCTGGATTATACAGTTTAGGAAGGACCTCTACCCACTTCTCCCAAATACTACGAATTGCGGCAAGTTTGTCAGTACGTCGTCTTTCCTCTCTAGTAGATTTCTTGTCAAATCGCAGGACACGTGATATCTTACAGAATGTTTCATGAGACATGGTTGCTCGAAATATGTTTCGCCCAGTATCTTTATCCCACAAACTTTTTGTAGACTCCCCATGAGATCGATATACACCCGCTAGGAGTAAGAGTCCTAAGTATGCATGGAAAACAGAACCATCAATATCTGTCCACTGTTCACCATAAACTCGCTGCCCTTCAATATTTGTCATCTCTATTATTTCATTTTGAAGCGCTGTGTGAAATACTGCTTCAAATGAACATTTTACATCAGATATTCTGCTGACTGCATACCTGGTAACTCCTGGGGTACTCTTGATGATGTTCGAAGCTGGTAGGCGACCATGTTGTGCTGGTGGATGCAACTGCCATTCTATATTCCCATTTTTAGAAAGAAAAGTCTCTACACTATTTTGTATGGGCTGTGGACTGTCGTAACTGTCATCGGAACACTCGCTTTCAGATGCATTGCTGATGTGATCTTCAAACTCAGAAAGTGATCCTTCATCTGGTGAGGCATTTACTATTTCTTCCAACTCACGATCATTCAATGGTCTCATCGCCATGGTGTCACAAGTCAAACTGGGCAGAAACAAAGCATTCCAATTATTGAGAACTGCCAATTATTATTTCCTGGGGAAAGCAACAAACAAGCCCATTGTTGTGAACGCATGGAGCTTTAGGTGATTGTTGAGAGTAAGTTGGAATGATGCAGTCACTATTCCCACACAACACAACAAAAATAATTTTCGCCATTTCCAGATTTTAGAAATAAATACGAGTTACACTAAACATATTTGTGTCGGGTCATTATGACCCGAACATTACATATGCAACTATTACAGTTGAAGCCCAAACTTCTTAAACTTTTTTAAAACCTTTTAAAACACATGCTGCTCATCCATTTTCAGACAAAGTCACAAAGTTTCATAAATATATATTGGTATTTACATAATGTAAAATAACGTTCATATTCGTTTCGGGTCATATAGACCCGAACAGAACAGCAGGGTTAAAGACCCCTGCTCACGCTTCAGCATTTGGGCCCACCGACCGCCCTATTTCGTGGCAGCCTTCAGGCACGTCTCGACAGACTGCACTCGGCGATTACAGCGCCGGTGTGTTGTGATTTGCTAACCTTGACTTCATTGAGTTTGTCCTGAAAGTTGCTCCTTGGTTTTGCACAGAAACAAGGGTTTTCGTTCGCTGTTCGAGACGTAACAAAGCCAAAAAATCAGAGAGCTGTAGGCAAAATAGCGAATAATGCAAGGAAAGAAATTTACGCAAGTTCCGCTACTTACGCAGCTGGGAGCCGATGGTTTTCGTAATTACGTAGGAATGGATCAATAGTGTGTTTCGGACCTGCTGAAATCAAATCATTGTTAACGAAAACGGGTAGTCATGAAAGGCTGTTGCCTACATTGATTTCTGCCCCATAGCAGGAGTTAGAGGATCTCAAATTCAGTGCTTTTGTATCCCCACAATTATTACTTACAATGATTCGTGAAACAGGCAGCGTGACTTCGTTTGCTAGAGAAATAAATCATGGTAATGCAAAATTTGATTTATGTAACAAACTGACAAGTTCAAAAAACTCTAAATTCGAAGACAGTCTAAACATGGCGGTTGCGCACACTGCGTAATAAATGCCACAGGTACATAAGAAATGAACCATTTAGCAACTGTTAGAACAGTAAAAAATCACACTTTGCTTTTCTTATGTAAAATCTGGGAAGGTGCTATGGCATGGAAGGTAACTGGGAGCCGAATATGAATTTATGAAGTTTCAATGACATAAGCTACTGACAGTGAGTGCTTGGATTTTTCTTGGAACTAACAAATTTGTGGAAAATTGTCACCTTACGTGCCGTTATGTTAGATTACTTGAAAATCTAAGAAATTTAAACATTTCTATGATTGTAGTCTTACCAGTAAATCAGTCTGGACATGGCTTTCATGTACTGCTTGGGCGTTAGCTTATCAAAATAAAGATAACGTAAGTTGTTACTGGTTCACTCTTAAATACTGTGGTATTTAATTTCGGTGCGAATGTTTACCTCACACTGAAACAAATAGCTTAAATAACGTTCATAGCTAGGTGCTGTCATTTTACGGTCTAAGATCTGTTGCTTAACCTGACTTGGGTGCCGGCAGCATTTCCACAATCACCGTTTCCAGGCTGTTACCATTAGAACTTGCTTTAAGCGCAAAGCCATTGGTATCGGGTTTTCTGTTCCAGTGGTGAGAATCAACTTCACAGCTACGTATTTACCATTACAGTACAATTTCACTATCGCAACTTCGAAAAAGTTACTGTAGCGCAAGTGAGATGATTTGCCTTTATTCTCGCATTGTGTATATTAACGGATTCGCCAATGAAATCTGTAGAATGTAGAAAATAAAACCCTAATTTGATGATACGTTAGCCCCTGAAGTTTGAGAAATTGTATTAAACTGATATCTTAGGAAGAATTATTCTAATCAACCTAAATGTTTCAGACAACAGCCAAAAAACTTCACGCGTGCTAGAGAATAGATTTACTCTGAAATCGAACGAGTAGGTGCTGTTGGTGCGTTGTATTTTATAGTAACCGAAAAAGTGCAGTGTTTTGCCAAAAGAGGAAATGCGTTACTATACGTCTTACGACTTCGACATTACTTACCTCCCATGTTCACTAACGTGCCGTACAGCGTGAGAGGAAATGAAGCCACCATTTCGTTTCTCTCGAACATACTCTTTTGGTGCGAAACATATTACCAAATTTAGGCGGGATGTGGGTCTGTAGGGTATGCATGCACTTCATCTATAGAGGTTGTGAGAAACAGTCGTAATAGGTTGTAAGGGGTGTGCCACGGTAGGTTGTGTTGAAAAGACAAGAAAATATAACATACCTTGCACTGTTTCTGAGTTAATTAACATTAAAGTTAAGTCAGGCTGTTGCGTGCGCAAATTAAAGTGCCCTCCACATACGACTGTTATCATAGCGTAGATGATGGCGCACCAGGTTCCTCAGTGTTTGGCTCGGGTTCGATCTCAACTACCGCCACTCTCCAAAATTTTTAATCTCCTGTTTGATTTTAGGAAAAACCGAAGGACAAGTTAACTGAGTCTCTTTCCGACACTTGAATTTCCGCGCAGATCGAGCTGATAGGCTGACGTTAATGCTAATTAACTCGGAAACTCCGAAACTTATCGAATTGTTTCCTTACAGTGAATCGTCAGTACAACTTACCGTGCAACATCCTCAAAAGCCTTTCACACTGTTTTTAACCACCCTGTACGTCAGTCTGACAAAGTAATGACATAGATGTGCTTCTTATGAAAATTTTCAACATAATCTTCGATTTCGCAATACGATCTGTGACTTCCACTGAGGGCTGCTACTTACGCATCAATGTCGTTCAACCGACCAATTTCGTGGCAGCCGAAAAACGTCCCGACCTTATCTACAGTTCATTGTTTGTCCTAAGATACCGATTTGTTTCACACGCAAACACAGGGTTCGCATAAACTATCTTAGAGGTAATAAGGCCAAAAAGCTGAGAGCTATGGACTAGTGACTATTGCGAGCAAAGAAATTCACCCACGTTCTGTTAAGTAGCTGGGCCCGATAATTTTCATAATTACGTGATAAGGGGCGAATTATTCATTTCAGAGTTGCTGAAAATCAAACCATTCTTAGCGAAAAAGAGTGACTGTCAGAAACTTCATGATTTCTAGCGACTGGCAGAAGTCAGGAATACCTCAAATTCAGGCCTGTCGTATCCCACGGTTATCGGTTAATATAATTCGTGAAACGCGCAACCTGATATATAGTTGCGAGGTAATAAATCACGATAAAGAAAAAGAGGTTTACATAAACATTATGTACGTAGCATAAAATGACTTCAAAATTTAAGAAACTTATTTTAAATCCGAACACGAAAGACACGTGCTGATGGTGTACATAAACTAATAAATACAGATACATCAGAAATGAAGTAAATGGCAACTGCAAGACCTGTAAAAAATTGCATCCTTCGCCCTTCGTAGCAGAACTTTGGATATAGGCTGGACTTTAAACATTTATTGCCATGAAGCTATTCAAAAAGAAGGAAAAAAACTTCAATCCAACTCCAGTGTTCCTGGAAAGAGAAAAATTCAGATTTCTATGTCTTAAAGGAGAGCACAATGTGTTACACGACAAATCCCAGAATGGCAGCTCATTTCGTGCCACACACGAAGTAGCTGGTGTCTCATTATCTAACTCACACTTTGAACAACGCACGCGATGTCTGACTCTTCAAAGAGTGTCAGGCACTGGGGGGGGGGGGGGGGGGGGGGAGGGGGAGGGGGAGGGGGAGGGAGAGATTGATGCGGTCCTTTACGTGATCCCACAGTAAGTCGAAAGAGTCTGAAGACTTGGGAGGAGCTTTATCGCAGGTGGCCTTCCAGGTCTCAAGGCGTCACATATTATGACTTAATTTTGGGTTACGTAAAATGCGGTATTTTCATCCCTCCACCATGCCTCACACTCATCGTATTGTTCAACCTGTAAGACGACGACACACCAGCTACTTCGTGTCTGGCACGAAGTGAGCCACCGTCCTGGTATTTGTTGTGACACATAGGGCTCACGTTAAATGCATAAAAATTTGAACTGTTCTCTTCCCAGGAACGCTGGAATTGTTTTTGTAGGATGGAAGCAATAAATGTTGAAAATCTGTTCCATCTTGATGAGCGCTGTATATCTTACCAATTAACGACCACTATACATCGATATTCCAGTTTTTATATTAAATTTCCCTTAAGTATTGAAAACAAGATCTAAAAACAGAAATTCGACGGACTTTGAGCCACGCGAAACCCTTACGCATTACTTAAAAGTAGTGCTTCATTTCGTGCATATATATTGCTATATTCGCATGACGTGTCGCAAGATGATTTGAAGTTTTTCAATTTCTCCACAGTGTCCTTCAGGTATCGACAGCCTCGCACGCTGTGTGTATTGAATCCCGCGCACAGTGACAAGACCAACTCTCCTCGGAAGGTTAGCACGACAGCGCTACACACGGCATAGTTTGTTGGGTGATGTGCGGCCTACTCGTCAGACATCCGAACAAGGAGTGTTTGTCGGTCGGTCGGTCAAAACGCCAACATACATTGTTTGTCGGTCCGTCAGCCGATAGCTCGGTTGGGTAGGGCCCTTAAAACGTGCAACACACTGAAGCCAACTGCGGGCAGTGTGAAATTGTATACAAACTAAGAATACTTTCGTCAGACAATTGACAATATGTGAAAGGCCTTGAACTTCCGTCAGAGGAGTTTCGTTCGTATGGTAGCGAGTCAAATACTATCATTGATGATACTGGGTAAGCGCGCTGCTGGTTGCAGTTCGTCCCTGTGCTGCCTACCTTGGCTTCTTTCATTCGTTACCATGGCTTGGCTGTGGAGATGTTTGGGGGTTGTAACCATCGAAGAACATCCTTCGCAACTTTCAAAACTGATTAGTTGTGAGAAACACTGCGACGCAGCACGCTGATAATCAGAGCCCGTGTCAGTTATGGGCAGCAATAAGTACACCCAGGAAGCGGCCACTAAAACCGTGGCTGAAATTTACGTTTCATGAGCGGAAGTAATTTAGAATATGACGCGCTACTAAACCCATAAAGCTTTCGTAACTTACTGGCTGTGGAGCTCTGGGCGATTATAGCTTGACTACCAAAAAATCGATTTTGATACAATTACGGAAATGCTCCCACAAATTGCAGTTTTTAAATCAAGAAGTTCTGAATTTTTCTGCTGTCTCTGTACTGGTACTACACTTTCAAATTTATAAAAAAATTTTGTTCAGCCGGACAGATACCATTTTCACTTTTTTCTCTTGTGGGAGTGGACATATACTTTTCCGATGATAATAGGTTATCTTGTTTCATGGCTTCTCATGACACAATAGGTTCAAACTCGGCTGCAATAGTTTTGCAGACACTGTACGAAGCTATGTGATTATTCAACGGAATTCTTCTGAAAACACGACTCACCGATTCTACAGAAAGTGGTACGAAAATTCCGAGCTCGTTGTTGTGGAACCACCACGTAGGCCTTCCCTGCCGTGTGGCAGCACAGGTGGTGAGCTGTTCTCGCGTCCGTCGGCCGTCGTAATTTAATATACATATTATTATTGTTATTATTTGATTGTTGCCGACTTACGTGGTGGACCTCAATAAAAATATTTCATTTAATTTTGATTTTACGATTAAATGCTTTCCTGAAGTTCTCCATTTTAGCAATATTAATCTTAAATTATTTGTTACGTTAATGAATGTTAGACTCGCTGAATCTTAAAACATGAGCATATAAGTTGTACAATGTAATAAACTTTTTATATTAATTTCCTCGGCTAGTCAGTTCACTTTAAAGCATAAGATCTTTAGTTATTAATTAAAATTGCGGCCCACACACGCGGGAGAGTATTTTTCTTACCTCCGTTAACCATTGTATTGTAGTCAGTCCTGGCTCTGGGTCTCGGCTATGGTACTGAAAATAAGAATCTTAAAGCTAAGTATTTTCTGCAACGTCGGGCGGCTGTGGAGAAAAATTAATGTTAATAGCGGGCGAGTTTTCCGCTTCCGCTAATTTTTCATAAGTTAATATCGCCACGTAATGGCGTCGTTGGCTGCATCGGCCGCTGCGATTGTTGAACTGTAAATTGCTTGAATGCAGGTTAAATCAAGAAAGGCGGTCATGAAATCGGGATCACCTCTTACAAATTAAAAGTGCACAATAATATTAAATCAGTATATTATATGCATAACTCCTACAAATATGCTTATATTTGCGAGCACTCGCAAGATTTCCCTCTATATACATTAAAGACAAAAGAGGAAGTAGTGAAGTCGACAAAAAAAATTAACAAAAGAGCGTATCTTGTCGTCTCTTTAGATCATTTTGTCATAAATTTTCTTTGCATTTGAAACTTGGACAGAGAGATTATTACTTTACGGCTACATGATAAAAATATATTATTCAATTTATAAATACTGTTTTTAAGTCTTTTGGTAATATAGCACTGGGGACGCTATACTGTGCACACGTCACTACGGCTGGAATTGCGCTGACGTTTGCTTGGTGACGGAGAACGCGTGCGGAGTGAACCATGGTTGCATTTGAAGCCGAGTCAAAAAGGGAACTGTTTCCAGTGATAGTTTGGTTGAGTAGTGAGATACTTGGCGAACCACAGCTACCGGTTATCAGTTACAGTATCAGATTACGTAGCAGGCAATCTGTGCAACACTTGTCTAGGTCACAGATCGGCGCTGACAGGTTTCGGGTGGACCCACTTACGGTTATATGTAACCAAAACGTAAGAGTATGAAAAACTCAACGTGATTAGATACATGAACGTCTAAAAATGTTGGCAATCCTTTGAAGACCATAGCTGAAACTTGGAAACTAAGAGCGTGATGCCTCGAACTAGAAGTAATACATGTGTATAGCTTCTCATATTTCCTGCTACTGTAAATACTTCACCTTTATTGTACTGGAACAAAGATAAATGAGCGCACTGCATGTGTAGACAAACAGACCCTTGACTCTGTGTTTAATCTGTGGTTGACATTAGTTTTTCAGCTCTGAGAAATTGAGGCATAGTGGGGTGCAGTCCTTTCCTTAAAGAATGAGATCTATTTTCCGTGTATTTTGGAGAAGCTGTGTAGAATACATTATGGAGACTAAAACTGAGGGATAATACTTTCCTATTCTTATGTTGATTTTCAGGAATTTCGAAGGTATGTTTCCAATGAGACAATTTTGATTGTTAGCCTTCTGTTCTGCTGTCCTTTTGTCAGTTTATCAGTAACGACTGTCTGTAAAGTAAAACCCACATCCTATTCATAGTAAAGCTCTGAATTTTGTAGTATGTCCAATGCACCTTATGACGCACGAAGCAACAGATTTCCTGACAATAAGAATTTAGAGTAAATCATTTATTTTTAGCTTCTGCATCTCTTGATTTGTATTTGATTTGGAGAACGCGAGTACTGCAGACACAAAAAACAGCTTGCTGAGAGAGGTAAGTCAATTTTATTTCAATGTGCACCTTGCATTGCGTCCTTGTGCAAGCAGTGTGTAGTCAGTATTGTGAGGTGTCTTGCTTGTCGTGTCAGCAAGCGAACTTTCAGTAAACACTGTTCCTAATTTCTAATATTTTCTTCAGAGTAGAGCAGTAATTCGGTTTTGTGGACCTTCTTAGTCTAACACGCATCGTTCATATTGTGCTTTGGTACTGAATGTCAGTTTCCATTGAGTACACATTTCATTTGGCTTTTAATGGGTTCAATTTTCTCTCTAATTTTGCGTTTGAAATCTAAAAGATTATTTCAGAACACGGTTCACATGCTCAACATATGGCCAACAACCAGTCAGTTCGGCTCAGCAGTTGAATGTTACCTAATGTAAATGTTACGTGATAGCAATGTTTTCGAAATCAGTGTCAAGTTTTGTTTCATAGAAAGCTTACCCACTGCTAAACCGTGTGTGCTAGTTGAGCGTCTGTGGTTGCCTCCGGTTACCACAGGAAATTCACAATTTATTCGCCCTTGCTACTGCTGTTTCATTCTAGTACTGGTTATAATCACATTTTCGGTAGAAGTGTAATATGATGCTATTACGTAACATTGTTGCACATTTGTCATTAAAGAAACCTCAAAATACGTAACATTTATGAGAGATGACTTCTACCTGAATCGTAATTTGACAAACCAGTTGCGGAATAGAATGATCAGTCGTTGGTGGGCAATGTTTATATACACGTACTCCTCAACAACCGTGTAGCACCAATCTTATAGAAGGACTAACTGGTGTTCAGATGCGTGTGGTGCACACACAAAGCGGATTTCGTTGTTTAACACCTTTATTCAAATAACTTGTCAAATAAGCAAAATCCATTATCAAAAGTAGAAAATCTTTAAGACAGTTATGTGCTCATGTTCCGTTGGCAATATATTCCTAGTTGGATTCGCATAGCAGGAAAGCTTCAACGTGCATGTGAAAGTGGTTAGTATGGCAGCATTAACTTCAAAATCTCAGTTGTAAGAGCAGGTGACCATTTCGTTCGACATTGGCTTCCAGTGTTCCAAGTCTTGTTCACCTGTTCAGTCGTTTAAACCGCTGAGGCAGTTCTGATGCATTGAAAGCTGGAGCTGGTTGACAGGTGAGGCAGTGGAGACGAGACGAACCAATCCCTTTACTTCAGGGGGTCAGATTACCACCTCCCACTCAATGAAATAGTCGGGATTTTCTCACGACTCACCATTCACTTAATAAAGTAAATGAAAGGCGTCGCCTTCAGCTTGTAATTCGAGCTAATTGTAACTGTTAGTTGACGTGCTTTAACATCTACTAAAAATCAAAATTAGGGCTTCCCGCAATGGAATTAGCAATTTTACAACCTGAGTCCATTTCCTCTGTCTGAAAACTGAAATACTACAATGAATATTTTTTTATAATTGTGTTAAAAATTCAAAAAGAAATCATCTACGTCCAGAAATTGCCAACGGTTGTACTTAAAATCAACGTGACAGTGTCCTGATAGGCAATTGCTGCAGGACCTGCCTGGATCATGGTTGATATCATCCAGCACCTTCAAAACTGACCAATTCTCGCCCATTATGGAGGTAACTTCTCGATTAGTCCTTTTCTAAAATGCCTTGTCTTTGAGTGTAGACTGTTTCTGAAACCACCACCTCACTTTTCAGCTGATCATTGTACTTCACACTGCGTAAAGAATTTAAAAGAATGTAAAAGATTTGACACGCGCAAGGCACACAAGCATAGCAGACTTTAATTTTTCTACATTGCTCTTAATTATGGCAGTGATACTAAATTTCATATTGTATTTGGTGTTAGCAACACTTGCTCAGAAGTATTACCTGCAATGTGCTTCAGATGGGAATCAATCTAGAACGTACTTCTCTGAATCGTGAGCAAAACCGAAATTTAAGGTTACACCTATGTTTCGACCCATGGCATGAAGACGGCCGACACGCATATTTCCAGCATATGCAATACGGTTATCGCAACTCCACGAAACGGACCCACGAACAAAAATAAACACCAAATACTCCACTAGTTATAAAATGAAAGCGGTTGGGCAAAGTACAGGAAGTACTGGCTTCAGAGTGGGGGACAAGCTGAAACGTAACACCAATAACACCATACCAGAACTAAAATAACCAGTCACACAAAATGGCTAAACATTCAACAACACTACAAAAGATAGCCATAGAAATCGAAATCTTAATTTGACCTATGGCCTAAACGAGGCCCTCGATAATAATGAATCCACGTACCACTCGAAAACCCGAAACCTCAATTTTCACTTAAAAACACACGAAGAACTAAAATGCTAAAGCCAAACCATACTTAATGGATTAAAAACAAACCAAGAAGGAATATACCAACCAGTCACTGACAAACACATCTAATTTGGCGCACGCGCACAGTGAAAAGAAAGTCACCTGCAGTCAACCAAACCAACTGCAGGCACATAATAGGAAGAAAATTTTCTAAAAAATTTCCGCTGTTTGCGTGTTAATTGTTGGTATATTGCACACAATTGATTTTGGCTATGTAGCCATTCTAAAGTGCATTTTGAAATGGCAAAATGTCTGACCTGTCCATGAAGGAAAGATCATGATTGTAAGCACCAATTCACCCATTGCATCAGCGCATGAGCTTCTCACAGACTTAACATCAATTACTAAGAAAAAGGAAAAGACTTTCAAACCACAAGAAACACATGCCTCGAATAATACCAGACACAAGAACAAATTCATAACCAACAATTTGCAAAATGAAAGTAACTCCCAGCGAACCTCGCCCACTCAGATAGCGTCGTAAAATGACTCGCCAAGATAACGAAAAAGTTCCAAACACACATTTAAAAAGTGTGCCACCAAATACAACACTCCACCCATAGCCCCCAGGGGGTCCACAACTCTTTTGTGGACACGTGCGTAGCGAGCACGGGACCCCGAGCTAATGTGGCCCTCCTTCCTTTCCGGGCTGCATACCTTCCCTTCCCTTTCCGCATCCCTCCCCGTCCCCCATCTTCGCCCCCCCCCCCTCACCTCCATTTCCTTCCCTTTCTCCCCCTCTGGGAGTATGGTTTGTGCCTACGTCCGGAGACGGACGCTCGAAACTTTTCCAACTTACTTGCTTTCTTCACTTACAAGTCCTCCTCCTTCCTCTGTCCTTCCTCTGTCCTTCTCTTTTCCTTCCCTCTTCTCCTTGCCCTTTTCTCCGCTGCGGCGTTTGAGACCCCCTCTTCTTTCCTTTCCCTTTCTCTTTTTTCCTCCCTGTGCGTGTCTGAAGGCCGACCCACGCACTTCCATGCGTAGCCGGTGACGCTGTAACGCGTAATTCCCCGCCCCGGGTAGACAAGTAGGACACGTACGTACCCCCTGGTAACGGCCAGGCCCAGGGAGGGGTGATTACCCGAGCTGATACCTTCCGAAAGTGCCGATTGGTCCCTCCGTCCGTTTGTCGGGAGGTGTGACCTGAGGTGTGAACAATCACCTAAGGCGGGTGTGCCCTCGGTGAGGGCCCCCACAAAGGGAGGAGCGCGCCATCGGAGACGCCGGTAATCATGGGGGATTCTTCCGCAATGGTTTCCTCACCTTCCACTATGTCTGCTCACAAACGTAAGTTCACTGAGTCTCAGCCACAGACGGTTCTTCCATCGTTACCACAGTTCCTTGTTGTTTCTCGGTCTGACGAAGGTCACGACTTTTCCACGGTCAACCCTTTCATTATTCAGAAAGGTGTCGACGCAATTGCGGGTCCCGTAAAGTCTTGTTCCAGATTACGGAATGGTACCCTGTTGTTAGAAACACACAGTGCCCTCCAGGCTCAAAAATTGCTGCGTACTTCTCTGCTCCACACTTTCCCTGTCCGGGTGGAACCGCACCGTACCTTAAATTCCTCGCGTGGAGTCGTTTATACACGCTCCCTCGATGGATTGTCTGACGAAGAAATTCAGCACTACCTGTCTGACCAGGGCGTCACCGCTGTTCATCGGGTTATGAAAAGGGTTGACTCGAACATCATTCCGACCCGCACTGTCTTCTTGACATTTGACAAAGTTCAACTCCCATCAAAAATCAAAGCAGGCTATGAGATCATTTCCGTTCGCCCTTATGTCCCAAACCCTACGCGTTGCTATCGATGTCAGCGGTTCAATCACACCAGCCAGTCCTGTTCCAATCCGGCCAAATGTGTTACGTGTGGCAAGGATGCGCATGAGGGTGCTTGTCCACCTCCATCCCCTCACTGCATCAACTGTTTGGGTGACCACGCTGCTTCCTCTCGAGATTGCCCCGTTTTCAAGGACGAAAAGCTGATCCAGGAAATAAGAGTGAAGGAAAAGGTGTCGACCTTTGCTGCTCGAAAGTTACTCGCCAGTCGCCAGCCCACCGTGCCTCAGAAAGGAAAATACAGCGCTGTCCTTGCTTCTCCTCGGTCAACAAAGGAGGCGGCCACGCAGACTTGCGACCTCACATTTAGTACCACGGTCGTCAGATCGGCCAGCGCAAAGATCGCCCGTTCAACCTCACCTCTTTCACCTGCCCACTCTATGGCTCACCCTTCGTCGGGTTCTGCTAAATCTCGAGCCCAAAAGTCAGACGCCAAGTCTTCAAAAAAAGAGCATTCTCGTGAAGAGTTTTTACGTACTACAACTTCACAACCATCGGTTCCTCCTTCATCTAAACATACCTCCAAGAAGGCTACGAAGAAACACAGTTCCTCTCCTTCTCCGCCAAGGCGTGTCCCATCTACAGCACCTCCTGGCGGAAATCGCCCTCGGCCGTCTTCTGTGTCGCCGAGGCGCACTGTTGGTGGCCGTTCAACTGGCCGATCGTTGGTGGCAGGAGCTGCTCCTGACCAACCTATGGATCAGGATCTTCTGCCTTCGACTGAATGCCATTCCATGCTGTCGGTCGCAAGCTCTGAGCAGTCGTTGAGTTGACAGCACCCTTGGTCACGTTCCTCCCTTTTCTGTTCACCCAATGTCCATTATCCACTGGAATATCCGCGGCATTCGCGCCAATCGGGAGGAATTGTCGATCCTCTTACGATCCTACTCGCCAGTCATCTTCTGTCTTCAGGAAACAAAGCTGCGTCCCCATGACCGCTTTGTTCTCCCTCATTTTCAGTCCGTCCGATATGACCTCCCCTCTGTTGAAGGCACTCCAGCCCATGGAGGACTCATGATTCTGCTCCATGATACTCTCCATTATCACCCAATCCCCTTAAACACTTCCTTCCAAGCTGTCGCCGACCGTCTTTCCCTTTCTGGGTACACGTTCTCTCTTTGTACGGTATACATTCCATCGTCTACACTAATGGCACGAGCTGATCTCCTTCATCTTCTTGATCAGCTTCCACCGCCCTATTTGTTGGTTGGGGACTTCAATGCCCACCACCCGCTTTGGGGATCTCCACATCCTTGTCCACGTGGCTCACTATTGCTAGACGTCTTCCACCAAGCGGATCTAGTCTGCCTCAACACTGGGGTCCCCACATTTTTATCTGCCTCCACGACAAATTTATCCCATTTGGACCTTGCGGTTGGTACTGTTCCGCTAGCTCGGCGCTTCGAATGGTTCGCCATTGATGATACACACTCGAGTGACCACTTTCCATGTGTTCTTCGACTGCAGCCTCAACTGCCATATATGCGCTCGCGACGCTGGAAGTTTGCCCAAGCCGATTGGACACTTTTTTCGTCTCTAGCGACATTCGATGACCGTCGCTTTCCCAGCGTCGACGATGAGGTCACACATTTTACCGACGTTATTCTCACAGCTGCGGAACGTTCAATACCACGCACCTCCGAATTGCCCCGGCGCCCTCCAGTTCCTTGGTGGAACGAGGCATGCCGTGACGCAATACGTGAGCGGCGACGTGCTCTTCGCATTTTCCGTCACCATCCAACTTTGGCCAACTGTATCCGATATAAGCAGCTCCGTGCGCGATGCCGTCGCGTCATCCGCGATAGCAAGAAGGCAAGCTGGAAATTCTTTATTAGCTCATTTAACACCTTCACTCCATCCTCGGAAGTTTGGAGTCGGCTTCGACGGTTCTCAGGCGCGCCTAGTTTCTCCCCGGTCTCTGGGCTCACTGTCGCGCATGATACCTTAGTGGATCCCGTCGCAATTTCTAACTCATTGGGTCAGCACTTTGCTGAGATTTCGAGCTCTTCAAATTACCCGCCAGCGTTTCTCCCGAAGAAACGTGCAGCGGAAGTGCGACATTTTGCTTTCTCCTCTCGAAATCGCGAAAGCTACAATACTGTTTTCTCCATGCGCGAACTCCAACATGCACTCTCTTCTTCTCGCTCCTCCGCCCCAGGACCGGATGGTATCCATGTCCAAATGTTGCTGCATTTATCAACCCATAGCCTGCGTTACCTCCTTCGCCTTTATAATCGAATTTGGACCGACAGTACCTTTCCCAGGCGATGGCGGGAAGCTATTGTCGTTCCCGTTCCGAAACCTGGAAAGGACAAACATCTCCCCTCTAGCTATCGCCCCATTTCTCTCACGAGTAGTGTCTGTAAGGTTTTGGAGCGTATGGTGAATTACCGTTTAGCTTGGTGGCTGGAGTCCCGCAGTCTTTTAACACCAGCCCAATGCGGATTCCGAAAGCATCGTTCTGCAGTTGACCATCTTGTTGCTCTCTCCACTTATATCATGAACAATTTTCTCCGGAAACGCCAAACGGTAGCAATATTTTTTGATCTGGAGAGAGCGTACGATACCTGTTGGAGGACAGGCATCCTCCGCACACTGTTCTCTTGGGGCTTTAGAGGCCGGCTGCCCCTTTTTCTTCGCGAATTTATGGCAGAGCGCACATTTAGGGTGCGGGTGAACACTACTCTCTCCCGTACTTTCTCCCAAGAAAACGGGGTACCCCAGGGCTCCGTGCTGAGTGTTGTACTGTTTGCCATCGCCATTAATCCAATTATGGATTGTCTCCTTCCTGATGTCTCGGGCTCCCTCTTTGTGGACGATTTTGCGATCTACTACAGCTCTCAACGGACCAGCCTTCTTGAAAGACGTCTTCAAGGATGTCTCGATCGCCTCCACTCGTGGAGCATCGAAACCGGCTTCCGTTTCTCACCCAGTAAGACCGTTTGTGTTAATTTTTGGCGACGTAAGGAGTTTCTTCCGACCTCCTTACATCTAGGTCCTGTCACCCTTCCGTTTTCCGACGTCGCTAAATTCTTGGGTCTTATGTTTGACAGAAAACTGTGCTGGTCCTCTCACGTTTCCTATCTTTCGGCTCGCTGTCTGCGTTCCCTTAACACCCTCCGTGTCCTGAATGGTACCTCTTGGGGAGCGGACCGAGTGGTCCTTCTCCGCCTCTATCGCGCCTTAGTGCGCTCGAAATTGGATTATGGAAGCATAGTCTACTCTTCTGCTCGGCCGTCTATTCTTCGGCGTCTCGACTCTATCCACCACCGTGGATTACGTTTAGTGTCTGGAGCTTTTTACACCAACCCTGTGGAAAGCCTTTATGCTGAGACTGCTGAACCTCCGCTGTCCAATCGGCGGGCAGTCCTTCTGAGTCGTTATGCTAGCCATCTGTCTTCCATGCCTGCTAATCCAGCCCATAACCTTTTTTTTGACGCCTCCTTTGATGTCTGGTATGCAGGCCGCTCCTCCTCCCTACTACCCCCGGGAGTCCGCTTCCGTCAACTGCTCCATTCTCTTTCCTTCCGCTTTCCTAAAACCTTCTTGACAACTTGGGGTACAGCACCGCCTTGGCTCCGTCCCCGGATCGACTTGCTCAGAGACCTATGTCAATTTCCCAAGGATGGTACCCCTACACTTGTTTACCGTCGGGCATTTGCTGCTCTATGTGCACAAATGACGGAAGCCACATTTATTTACACCGATGGCTCGAAAACATCGTTAGGTGTAGGGAGTGCCTATATTGTTGGCGACACCCCAAATCACTTTCGGCTTCCCGACCAGTGTTCGGTTTATACTGCGGAGCTTTACGCTGTTCTCCAGGCTGTCCACTACATCCGCCGCCATCAGTGGATACAGTACGTAATCTGCTCAGATTCTCTCAGCTCTCTCCTAAGTCTCCAAGCTCTTTACCCTGTGCACCCTCTGGTCCACCGGATTCAGGACTGTCTGCGCTTGCTCCACCTGGGGGGCGTCTCAGTGGCGTTCCTCTGGCTCCCGGGACATGCTGGTATCTGTGGAAATGAGGCGGCCGATATAGCGGCCAAGGCTGCAGTCTCTCTTCCTCGGCCAGCTCTTCAGTCTCTTCCGTCTACCGATCTACGGAGCGGTTTATGTCGCCAAGTTACTCATTTATGGCATGCGCATTGGTCAACACTTCCCCACCATAAATTGCGGGAAGTGAAAGCCCTTCCTTGCGCTTGGACCTCTTCCTCCCGAACGCGTCGTCGGGAGGAGGTAATTTTAGCTCGACTCCGGATAGGGCACTGTCTTTTTAGTCATCGACATCTTTTAAGCGGTGATCCTCCCCCACTCTGTCCCCACTGCTCTCAACTGTGGACGGTCAGACACCTTTTAATTGAATGCCCCTGTTTTAATCCGTTACGCTCCCGTCTACAGCTCTCGCCTGATCTATCGTCGTTTTTAGCAGATGACACGCGCTCAGCTGACCGCGTTCTCCAGTTTATTAGTGACAGTGAAATGACGTCAGTCATTTGAAGCTTTTTTTGGGGACAACCAACCCCTTTCTATAGTGGACTTTTAAGCATTCCTTCTGCCTTTAGTTTTTCAAATTTTCTGACTTTGTTTCCATTGCTGCTGATTTTAAATTTCGTTTTTTTTTCCCTGTTTCCTACGTCACGGGCTGGGCGCTAATGACCATAGAAGTTTTGCGCCCTAAAACCACAAACAAAAAAAAAACTCCACCCATAACCATGATCAGAAGTAAACAATTGCGACACAATGGAAATACGGCGCCACCAACGTTATAAACGGACTCTAGGTGTACTTCAAAACACGTGGGAAGTGTTAGTGCTGGCGACTGTCTCCTGTGGAGAGCGAGTTCCAGGTAACTTAAGTATATATTCACTGCGGCGTTTAAATACACAGCTCCTTATAATACAATGTTAAGACCAGCAAGTACCTTTCCACTGGCATTGATTGCCAGTCAGCTTTGCGCGTAGCCGAGCATTTGCATGTTACGCGGGCAAGGCACGAGGCCCACGAGAAAAACAGGCAGCGGCGCTTTCGTCATGAAGGCTGGCCTTAACTCGCTAGCTCTGTTCAGCAGACAAAAGTTTCTAAACCAGTTAACTCGTAGGTAACGGGAATTGCATCTTCTACTGGAATCTCCTATTATGAAGTCTTACTGATGGAAACGAAATTTATGATAAATACTCGATATGAATGGTATAACGGATTGATTATAGCATTCTCATCTGCTTAAGTTCTTGTTTCAAACAAGTGGTGCCAATTGCAACTGATTATCATTTTGGCATGATTTTAATTTTTACAATCCCAGTACAGCCGTAACAAATAAGTAGGCCTGCTGACTTCCGATCATTGTAGGACTAACAGTAAGCCTCCATAATGGCAGATTCCCGCAGAAGATGGAATTCTCGTTCGAACGTACAAACCCAGCTAAGTGTTAACGCGTCTGTCTTTCTAGGCCTCGCTAGGTGATTAGTGACGTCACAAGCTCATTGCGGGGCACGCATTTCTCGTGGGGCCGCAGACCACACAGTTACGCCACTGGCCAAAGCAGATCGGTGAGATATTTTTTGATAGTTTCCATGAAGCAAAAGTTCTTGTAAAAGTGGATTAAAATGCCTAGGATGGAAATGACCATCAGCAACATGTTCATTTGTTTGTACTAAAATTTATAATCACAACGTGGAGAGTACTATGTAGAGCATCTTTCATAAGACATTACTTCATCGCCACAGAAGATACTCAGCTTGTCAGGGAGTGATTTTTCGTACTTCGTGCACGAACCGGTATTTTGCCCCCTGAGGGTCTGGGGTAAGAATAGGCCCAAGGTATTCCTGCCTGTCGTAAGAGGCGACTAAAAGGAGTTTCAACCGTTTCGGTCTACCATGTGATGGTCCTCCTTGGGGTTTGACCTCCATTTTTCAAAATTCTACAGAAGTACGAGCCTTTTGGGGAAGGACGCCTTATGTGGTGTACCACTGGTCCTCGGTGCACTAAGACCTTGACACTCAGCATTGTAACGGCATTGTAACCATACCCACTATTCCTCAAATTGGGCCTAAATGCCTGATAGGTTGTACAAGTTACACACATAGTGCGTCCCCATCTCCACCTACGATCATGGACTTCCCATGGCATCCGAAATCCAGCACCGTAGCCAGCCCGTTGTGGTGGGGTCGTCATGTACCCTCTAGGTATTAGCCCCCTGACAACACAGGGATCGTACTGCCGATACCTGAGCTGCACCCTCCCCACGTCGGCCAAGGAGTAGATGCCGGTCTCCTTGGGGCATCAGGACTCCCGGCAACAGTCATCCTGCCAGGTGGCCTTTGTTGAGGCTTGGTGGCGCCCGTGGGGAGAGCCCCTGGACGAAGTGGGTGGTATGGGGGGGACGTTTCGCAGATGAAAAGTTAAAAGGTCAGGTCGCTCTGCAGCCGAGTCAAAGAAAGGTACTGTCTCTGGTTCTGGTTCTCCTGCCCTTTCCCCCTTGGCCACTCCCTGGGAGGAAGGACAGGCCTGCCGGCTTGGGGCGAAGTACTTCCCCCGCTATTTGGTCTGTTCTCGAACCGATGGGGGGGACGTTCGCCACCTCCAAGCCCATGTTCTTTGTTCAGCACATTGAGGACATCTTCGGGGAAATCGAGGCTCTAAGTAAAATGCGTTCGGGGTACGTTCTTATAAAGACCACCTCCGCCACACAGTCGGCGGCGCTCCAGGCGTGCGACCGACTAGGGGACATCCCAGTGTCCATTGTCCCGCATCTGGCACTGAATAGGACGCAGGGGTTTACTTTCCATCGGGACCTCCTGCTGCAGTCTGATGAGGAGCTCAGGGCCAACCTGGAGCGCCGAGGCGTGCATTTCGTTCGGCGAGTCCAGCGCAGCCCCAAAGACAGTCACATCGACACCGGGGCCTTTATCCTCGCCTCCGAGAGGCTGAGCCCCTTTGTGGCGATTGTGGACGTCCTCTTCATGAGGAAGACACATGCACCCCACCACCTCGGTGTGTTAATTGTCCTGGCATCCACTCGCCTAGATCCTTAGCCTGCCCCGCGTATCAGAAGAAGATTCAAGAACTCAAAACTTTGGATCGTCTCTCTTATTCTGAGGCCAGGAAGAAGTATGACCGCCTCCATCCTGTGACATTGACCACTTCGTTTGCCTCAGTCGTGTCCACTCCTTCCACAGTATCCTCGCCCCTATCCTGTCCCCCCCTCCACCTCCTCCCCCTATCCGGGGTCTATGCCTCTGCCTCCCAAATCCCTCCCTTCCAAATCCTCCTCCCCCGCCCCCTCTGCCCCAGGAACCACCCTTTCTCCTCCCCCCGTCGCCTGAGAAGCGATCCTCTTCTCAGGCGTCCATCGGGGAAACGTTCCGGACCCCAGCTTCCGAGGTCTGGTGTTCCAAAACGGACCCCAAACGTGAGGTCCTTCTTTGGTTCCAGCCCACCATCCCTGTGCTAGTCGGACTTCCAAGAAGGCCTCCAAGAAGAAATCTCTATCCCCCTCTCCACCACGGCGCGTTTCGTCTGACGGTCCATCCGTGAGTCGCTGCTCCTGGCCGTCCTCAGTTTCGCCAGGACGCTCTGCTGCCGGGCGCTCAGCTGGCCTCTCGTCGGCAAATGATGCTGCCCTCCTACACAACCCGGGACAGCGGCCGCAGCTGGCGACGACTCGATGGAACAGGATCCGCCTCCCGCCGGTGGTAGCGTTGTTCCCTCGAAACCTGGCCCTCCGCCGCCGTCGAGGTGACCAGCTCTTCCCCCGTCTCGTTCCCCCTCTTTTTTGACTAGCGGTGGCCTTGTTACATTGGAACATACGAGGTATTCGATCTAATCGGGAGGAATTAAAACTGCTCCTCCGCCTGCACTGTCCACTTGTCCTTGGTCTCCAGGAAACCAAGTTGCGCCCAATTGACCGTATTGCCTTTACCCACTATACCTCGGAGCGGTATGACCTCACCCCTGTGGACGGTATCCCAGCTCATAGTGGGGTCATGTTGCTCGTTCAGGACGATGTCTACTACCATCCCATCGACCACCCCACTCCAAGCAATAGCTGTCCGTATTACTCTTTCTGCTTTTACTATTTCAGTTCGTACCATCTACACTCCATCGTCGTCTGCAGTTAGTCGGGCAGACATGATGCACCTGATTCTTCAGCTTCCTCCGCCGTTTTTATTGTTTGGCGACTTCTATGCCCATCATCCCCTTTGGGGCTCTCCTGCATCCTGTCAAAGAGGCTCACTCTTCGCGGATGTCTTCAACCATCTCAATCTGTCTGCCTCAATACTGGCGCCCCGACTTTCCTCTCGGACTCTACTCATACCTACTCCCACTTGGACCTTCCGATCTGTTCTACCACTCTTGCCTGTCGGTTCGAGTGGTATGTCCTTTCTGACACCTATTCGAGCGACCACTTCCCCTGTGTCGTTCGTCTCCTGCAGCACACCCCATCCCCATGTCCTTCGAGCTGGAACATACAGAAAGCTGACTGGGGACTTTACTCCTCCCTGGCGACCTTTCCGGACCACGATTTTCTCAGTTGACAGTCAGGTCGAATACCTCACGGCTGTTATCGTCAATGCTGCCGAACGTTCCATTCCTCATACTAACTCTTCACGTCGCGTTTCCGTCCCCTGGTGGAATGAGGCTTGTAGAGACGCTGTCCGTGCTCGACGACGTGCTTTACACACCTTTCGCCGCCATCCTACGTTGGCGAATTGTATTGGATACAAACGACTCCGAGCGCAATGCCGTAGAGTCGTCAAAGACAGCAAAAAAGTTTGTTGGGCCTCTTTCACCAGCTCCTTTAACAGTTTTACTCCCTCTTCCGTCGTTTGGGGTGGCCTGCGCCGGCTGTCGGGCATTAAGGCCCACTCCTCGGTACCTGGCCTGACCTCCGGTAATGAGGTCCTTGTTGATCCTGTGGCTGTCTCCAACGCCTTCGGCCGGTTTTTCACGGAGGTTTCAAGCTCCGCCCATAACCACCCTGCCTTCCTTCCCAGGAAAGAGGCAGAAGAGGCTGGGCGACCTTCCTTCCACTCACTGAATCTAGAAACTTATAATGCCCCCTTTACTATGCGGGAACTCGAACGTGCGCTTGCACTGTCCCGATCCTCTGCTCCGGGGCCGGATGCCTTTCACGTTCAGATGCTGGCACACCTTTCTCCGGCAGGCAAAAGCTTCCTTCTTCGTACCTTCAGTCGCGTCTGGACCGAAGGTCAGGTCCCCATGCATTGGCGTGACGCCGACGTTGTCCCTATACCCAAACCTGGGAAGGATGGACACCTTCCTTCTAGTTACTGCCCCATTTCTCTTACAAACTGTGTCTGTAAGGTGATGGAGCGCCTGGTTAATGCTCGGTTAGTCTGGAGTCTTGAATCTCGACGGCTACTTACCAATGTTCAATGCGGCTTCCGTCGCCGCCGCTCTGCTGTTAACCACCTTGTGACCTTGTCGACCTTCATCATGAACAACTTTTTGCGAAGGCGCCAAACGGTAGCCATGTTCTTCGATTTGGAGAACGCTTATGATACATGTTGGAGAGGAGGTATCCTCCGCACTATTCACAGGTGGGGCCTATGCGGTCGCCTGCCCGTTTTTATTGATTCCTTTTTAACGGATCGAAAGTTTAGGGTACGTGTGGGATGCGTATTGTCCGACGTCTTCCTCCAGGAGAACGAAGTGTCTCAGGGCTCCGTCTTGAGCGTAGCCCTTTTTGCCATCGCGATCAATCCAATTATGGATTGAATTCAACCTAATGTCTCAGGCTCTCTTTGTCGATGACTTCGCGATCTACTGCAGTGCCCAGAGAACATGCCTCCTGGAGCGCTGCCTTCAGCATTGTCTAGACAGCCTATACTCATGGAGCGTGGCAAATGGCTTCTGGTTCTCTGAAGAGATGACGGTTTGTATCAACTTTTGGCGATATAAAGCGTTCCTTCCGCCATCTTTACATCTCGGTCCCGTTGTTCTCCCTTTCGTGGAAACAACTAAGTTTCTAGGGCTCACATTGGACAGGAAACTTTGTTGGTCTCCACACGTCTCTTATTTGGCTGCCCATTGTACACGTTCCCTTAATGTCCTCAGAGTGCTTAGTGGTTCATCTTGGGGAGTGGATCGCACTGTCCTGCTTCACTTGTATCGGTCCATAGTCCGATCGAAGCTGGATTATGGGAGCTTCATCTACTCGTCTACTCGTCTACTCGTCTACTCGTCTACTCGTCTGCTCGGCCATCCCTCTTATGCCGTCTCAACTCCATCCACCATCGGGGGATACGTCTTGCGACCGGAGCCTTCTACACTAGTCCCGTCGAGAGTCTTTATGCTGAAGCTGCCGAATTACCATTGACCTAATGGCGCGACGTACTGCTGTGTCGGTATGCCTGCCGGCTGTTGTCAATGCCCGACCAGCCCTCTTATCAGTCCTCCTTCGCCGATTCTCTCGACCGTCAGTACGGGTTGTATCTGTCTGCCCTGCTGCCCCCTGGAGTCCGCTTCCGTCGCCTGCTTCGACAATTGTGTTTTGCCCTCCCTACCACCTTCAGAGAGGGTGAGAGCCCGACACCACCTTGGCTCCAGGCTCTGGTTCATATTTATCTCGACATCAGCTCAGTCCCGACGGAGGGTACTCCGGCTGATGTGTATTGCTCACGGTTTGTCGAACTTCGTGTTCGACTTGCCGGTCACACCTTTATTTACACTGATGGCTCCAAAACTGACGATGGTGTCGGCTGTGCCTTTGTCGTTGGGGCCCCCACCTTTAAATACCGGCTCCTCGACCAATGTTCCAGCCTTACAGCCGAGCTTTTTGCTCTCCATCAGGCCGTTCAGTATGCACGCCACCACTGCCATTCATCGTATATACTCTGCTCTGACTCACTCAGTGCTCTTCAGAGCCTTGGAGCTCCCTATCCGGTCGATCCCTTGGTGCAACGGATCCAGCAGTCCCTCCATTCTTTCGCTGATAATGGTTCTCCTGTCAGCTTTTTGTGGGTTCCCGGACATGTAGGAGTGCCTGGGAATGAGGCTGCAGATGCTGCAGCCAAGGCTGCAGTCCTCCTGCCTCGGCCAGCCTCCCATTGTGTCCCGTCGTCTGACGTTCGTGGAGTTGTTTGTAAGAGGCTTGTGTCGTTGTGGTGGGATGCTTGGTCATCCCTCCAAGGAAACAAGCTCTGGGCAGTAAAACCGCTCCCAACTGCTTGGACATCCTCCTCCCGACCATCTCGGCGAGAAGAGGTCCTTCTGACCAGGTTGCGGATTGGGCATTGCCGGTTTAGCCACCGCTACCTGCTCTCCGGTGACCCAGCCCCGCAGTGCCCTTGTGGTCAAGCATTAACAGTGCACCATGTTTTATTGTCGTGTCCCCGCTTTAGTCAATCTCGTGTTGTTCTTTACCTGCCATCTACTTTTACGGATATTTTAGCTGATGACGCTCGAGCAGCTGCTCGTGTTCTGCGTTTTATAACTTTGACTGGATTGTCCAAAGACATGTAACCTTTTTACTTATTTTATCTGTATCTTTGTCAGGACTTACTGGTGTCCCTCCCTCCCATTGAGTTTCACTAGGTTCCATGTGCTCTAACAACTGTGACTGGGCGCTAATGACCTCAGTAGTTGAGCGCCCTTAAACCCCACAAAAAAAAAATCTCATCAGATTATCACCACCATTTTTCTCCTCGTCACCTCTATAGAATGTAATTCTCTCACCCCATCTGCCACCTATTGCCCTGACTACATGCCCACATACCTCCTCTTCCTTCCCCACACCTCTTGACCATTTTGTGTTTCCCTGTCAACACAAATAATTCTCAGCATGCATTTCTCCACTGCTATCTACGCAAACTTTTGATTCTTGTAAGTCTGTGTCTACCTGTCCCACATCAGTCCTCTCAATACTCAAAAACATAATTGTAATGAATGAGAATCCACAAATCACAATATATTTTGAATATGGCCAAATGACTATACTATCGGATTGAAGTACTTGGACGCCATTATGTAACACAGAATTTACTACTAAACTTCCCAAGGAGTGCATCTATCATTACTGCTTCTCTGCTGATAAAGCAATACCACCTGCCACCTTCTGTAATGTCAGAATGGGTCAGGAGGGCTCAGCACATTTAACACGGCCTTCTCTCTGTTGTCTCCTGAATATTTAACATACTTAGGCGTTTCAACCCTCCCAAATTTGCCAAAGTCAGCTGTCAGTGATGTGACAGTAAAACTGAAATATTAAAGAACAACCAAAGCTAAATGACGTCCACAGAGGAATTAGCTGATGGACAGGGCATCTAGCATTGTGGTAGGTAGTGGTAAAATAAAGCTGCTGTGGTCTCTCCTTCAGTTTTGATGTGCTGCTGGTAGTCCCCCTAAGGAAATGTCTGTGCACAGGGAGTTACAAAAGGCTGGTTAGAATGGCTGAGCAGCTTCTCGAAACCACACGCTTCTGTTATCAACATTAAGCCAAGCTCAAGGTAGTGTAAACAGCGATGACCACAGTACAGTGGACGTTTGGCAACAAAGGATTTCGAGAGATCAATCACACTATACCTCACATCAATCGAATGGAAGAATTTGGGTTTAATGAATCCCATGTGAACATGACCTGCTATCATCTCTGGTTTCAACAATGAAGTGCACAGAAGGCACTGTTGCAGCATGCAATTTCTCATTAATTTGTTCTCCCCTTATTACGCTTTAGGAAATGTCAAACACATAAGAGTATGTATATATTTGACAGTACTGCGTACTATATTCAGTATAACAATTAAGAAGAAATGAAGCATTGAATCAGCTGAACAATGCCACCTGTCACGACAAAGCATTATGAGGTGATGGTTTATGGAAGATGGCACTCCTGAAGTGAGCTTTCCTGCCCCATGTTCCATCCTGATTGGAATGTTGGGATGAGTTAGAAAGGTGACTTCACTCCAAACCCAGCACCAGACATCTGTATCGTCTCTTGTTTCAGCTCTCAAGAAAAAATGAGCTGCCATTCCTTCTAAGACAGAGACATCCCACTAAAAGCATCTCCAGAAGAGTTAAAGCTTATGTAAAGGGGAAGGGTGGACACCTTTTAGTGGACATTAAGGTGGTGTGTTTCTGTTACCCTGTACATCTGTAGCTGCCCCCACTCCAGCCACAGTACTGCTTAGAGCATCTTCTGAGGTAGGCTGCTGTAGTATGGAGTACATTTTGATTGGTTGTGGATGAACACAAGTAGTCTACTATGTACATATGCTGCTTTGCATTATTGTTTCTGGTCAGGAACCACACACTTAAAGCAACATATTTGCTAGAAAACTGACAATGACACAGCTGTTTCAGGGATACTGGCAATAAGAACTCTATGTACTGCTTTATTGACATGCTCCTCCTACTATTGCCAAACGGTTGCAATGACAGCTATGTACCTTATTTTAACATACAGTGGTGTACTGAGCCTCTGTCAGAAGCCATTACTAAGAAACAGAAATCATCATGCCAAGTGGATGAACACAGCAAGTGTACTATGTACATATACTGCTTTGTATTATTGTTTCCTGTCAGGAAGCACACACTCAAAGCAACATATATGCTAGAAAACTATTGTTTAACAGGGAAATGTGTTGCAACGTGTTAGAGATGCTAGTCCTCGTAATAGCATTTCTGGTGAGGATTTCAAAGAATTTCACCAATGATTAATAGATCTAGTTGCACATTACAGAAAAATCAGCGTTGTGGATGTCGTGCTGCATGCCGTCTCTCGTGAATAGGGTTTTCTTTAGAAATAAACTTCTGGATGTTAGGAAGATGGCGGTAAATACTATAAATATCGGAGGTAAAGAATACTGTTTCAAACATTTTACTGGACATGCTACATAATTTTCTTCTAGTTTCCAAACAGGGTCCCAAAATTACATTACCTTTGCAGAATCACACAAGGGTTTCTTGCATTGTTCTTATTTCTGTGTTATTAGTTCTAAATTAAAATTAATCACTGAGTACAATAAGGTTCTCACTATTTTACATTTATTAGCCTTTAAAATTAGCAGTGTTCCATCAAAGTAGTGCTCTATCAGAGTAGTTGTTTTGGAACCCCTGCTGTAAAAAATAAAATACGGAACAGGAAAGAGCGTTAAGTTTTCCTCTCCTCCTAGAACATGGAAAGTTTATTACAATTGCCATAAACAGCTCTCCACTAGAATGATGACACCATATCCTTCCCCCATTCCCCCTGTTGCACTGAACTTGCAGATAATTTGTTTCAAGACTTCATGTTAGCAAGTAACATCAAACTAAATGATCATGTACACTGAATATCAGATAATGTTATTCACCTGCGGAGTGTACAATCGTGTACATGGGGACGAAAGACTGCATCACGATGGAGCAGTTGCTGCAGTATTTTTTCTCGACTTCTTTATTTCGCTTTCATTCTTATCGATGGTGTTAAGTCTGCACCAGCAGTCATTGCAGACTACTCCATTGTGATTTATCAATGTCCAAAATTTCGTCTATAAGTGACTCCAACTTCCTATACAGTTTAGTGTTGCTAGTTTGTGTCCGTGACGAGAGGGGTGATCTAGTCGATCCGCCTCTTTGGCCGCACACGAAGCACAAAGCAGGCAAAGGCGATGACTGTTCTAACGGCAACAACGAGCAAATAAATACCTGTAATAAGTGCTCATAAATATTCACTTACGCTAGACTGGGTTAAGATACTGTATATTCTAGAAGGAGCAACTTCTATTGCTACCAGTTAGAAGTAGTACAAAATCATAAAATTAACTCTCCCACACTATTTGTGGCTGACAACCATTACTTTCAACACTCACTCTAGCTCATCAATCTTTATTTTAACACACACTTCAGTAGGCTGAACCAAACATTCATTTTCTTCAGTTTCTATTTTATCACGCTACAAAAAAAATCTCATTTTTGAATATCATTTATTTGGTTCATGTGGAACTGCAGTCTCTCAGAAATTATAGGGGATCACAAACAGAAATAACTTAAACAGGAAGCAGCTGATACAAATGTTTATACTTCCACTAGAGTAGAGAAATCCAGCCACAATGTCATCTGCTTACAGTACACAGCTAAAACAGTTAACTGTGTTTAAGAGTAGGAATCTATTTGGTGCTATCAGAGTACACAAACATAGAACAAAAGCAACTCTGACGAATGGCATCGATGTCTTTCACCAAATGGACTACAATGAATGTTCATTGGCAATGGGAAGGCTGAGCTTTACAGCTGAACTATCTTGACAGGTGGTAGCACAGATTCAGACTAGGGTTCAAAATCACGTTTGTTCAGGTTTAGACTTCAGAGTGGAGGTACTTCCAATGTTAGTATACATGAACTGACAGTTCATGTATACTAACATTGGAAGTACCTCCACTCTGAAGTCTAAACCTGAACAAACGTGATTTTGAACCCTAGTCTGAATCTGTGCTACCACCTGTCAAGATAGTTCAGCTGTAAAGCTCAGAATTTGTGTAATTTAATTTTGACAGGCATGACAATAACTACCGAAATAAGTCAGTGAAGAAACGTAGCACATAGTAATAAGTACCAGAAGATTCAAGAGTTACAGACGTGGTACTATTGGCAAAAAGCTAAACATCTGTATGAATAATACATGCTCACTGATACATTATGTATGTAGTACTACTTCCCAAAAGAAATGTTTGTGTTACCTTATGTTCTTCAAATCTTCAGCATTCAAATGTAAGTGTGGTGTTCCAGGGAAGTAATTAAAGTACAGTAGAACTTAACAGTATGCACACTTGGTGAGCACAACTTGTGATCATGCTACAAAATTTTAGGTGTATCTGCAACACGATATTCAAATATCGAAAGCCACAGTGAACTACTTATCCAGTTATTTAGCATGAGCTCTTGTATCCTACTGTTTTAATCACTCCATTGAAACTCTGCATTTAGGAAGGCACTACAGTCCTCCTCAAAGGTTACACTGGAGTACCAGGTGATTTCATCCTTCACCATGGCAAAATTCAACTATACACATTTCACATGGCAATTTAGCACATTGTCTGTTAGCTTAAGAACCAATATGACTTGCAAATAAGAGTTTTACCTGTTGCTGGAAGGTGTGTTTCAGTTCATAGTGTTCCTCACGCACTAACCACACTGAGAACAGCATTTAAAAAAACTCCCTCCCACTTTACAGGTCATTGAGGGAACAGCACAAACCACACTCTCCGGCTAGGCTGAACCATTATATTTAAGTAAAATACTAGCGCCATCTTTAAAAACAGTCAATGCCAGTGACGAATTCAGATAGGCACTGCAAAGCTATCAGAACAAGAAGCCAGGAGACAGACATGAGGACAATTTGAAGTAGTAAAGGAAGAAACTACAGAATGTGCAATCTGACATGAAGCAATACCTAAACCCTGTCAATCATACTGATTTTATGTGATGGCACTTGCTGTCTTTCAGTGCACAACATTGGATTGATGCAGCTCTCCACACCAGTCCATCCGATGCAAATTTCCACATGTGACACAGCCAGGGAATTTCATGTCCCAACTCAATATTTTTTGGAAAATAATTTCAATTTTATGAGTCCTAGTTTTCTAAAAATTACACCACTGAATTGATATATCCAAGCTTAAAAAAGTACACACACTGAAAGCACTTGTGCAGCAAGGATTAATGGTTCGTGGCACCAAATAAAATAATCTTACATGGTTCATTAAAAATAAAATACTACACATTAATATGGATTGCATTGGTACGAGTGGTGAGGGACTGTAGGCATGAATCCGCCTGGTTTTGCTGTAAATTCGTAGGGGTTGTGGCTAGGAGGCAGACGGCAAACAATCCAATGCCATTCAACAATGACAGTACTATGTTGATAAAAAGACCTTTCGTTGGTTGGCTGTTATGGAGGCAGGAGAAGGGATCAAACTAAGAGGTCATTGGTCCCTTGGTCCTAATAAAACAATGCCACAAGTGTCAGAATAAAACGGATGAAGTGAAGGCAACGAACACTAAAAGGAACAAGAGGACGAGAAAACAGACGCTAGAAACAGAAGAGAATAAACCATGAAAGCAGATTAAAGTGGCTGGCCAACCACAAGAATAAAAAGGGGAAAGCCAACCACTCTGCAATTCATTAAAATCTCCACCCTAAAAGCACTAGGCTGGAGGAAAGAGACAACGGACATCCGCTAAAACCTAGATAGAAGTATAAGACCCACTCCCACAGATAAAATGTAAAACTAAAGCTGCTGTGGAGGCATTGTCGTCCAACACCGAAGGCAGGGTGCTGGGAAAGTTAAAGGCCTGCCTCAGAGCAGCTAAAAGTGGACAGTCCAGCAAGAGGTGGACGACTGTCATTTGGGAGCCACAGTTACACTGAGGTGGGTCCTCACAGCAGAGTAGGTAATCATGTGTTAGCCATGTATAGCCAATGCGGAAACTAGGTTCACACCCCAGTATTTCATTTGTTAAAATTCAAATCACCTTCATTTCTTTTCTACTCGCGCCATCAGTCATTTGAGCCCCACTGTTCGACAAAGCCTCCCCCCAGACTTCTGGTATTCCAGTCTCGAGCTACAGGCATGTCCACTTCCCATCTCTCATCAGATTATCACCTCCATTTTTCTCCGCTCCACCTCTATAGAATGTAATTCTCTCACCCCATCTGCCACCCTTTCCCCTGACTACTTGCCCACCTACCTCCACTCCCTTCCCCCATCTCTCGAACTAAAGTCTGTCCTGTGACCATTTTCTGTTTCCCTGTCTCTACAAATAATTCTCAGCGTGCTTGTAAGTCGGTATCTACCTGCCCCACATCAATCCTCTCAATACTCAAACATAATTCTAATAAAATATATTCTAATTTGTGGATCCTCATTCATTTGAGTATGGCCAAATGACTACACTATCTGATCGAAGTACCTGGACACCATTATGTAATGGAGTGGATCTAACATTACAGAAGGTGGCAGGTGGTACTGCTTTATCAGCAGAGAAGTAATGTCAGAATGGGCCAGTCAGGAGAGCTCAACACATTTAACATGGTCTTGTCTTTGTTGTCTCCTGAATCTCCTGAATATTTAAGACTTTGGCATTTCAACCCTCCTAAATTTGCCAAAGTCAGCTGTCAGTGATGTGACAGTAAAATTGAAATATTAAGGAACAACCAAAGCTAAATGACGTCCACAGAGCTCTAATGTGCTGATGGACAGGGCATGTAGCATTGTGGTGGGTAGTGGTAAGATACAGCTGCTGTGGCCTCTCCTTCAGTTTTGATGTGCTGCTGGTCGTCCCCCTAAGGAAATGTCTGTGCACAGGGAGTTAAAAGACTGTTTAGAATGGCTGAGCAGCTTCTCAAAACCACACATTCTGTTCTCAACATGAAGAGCGATGACCACAGTACAATGGACGTTTGGAAACAAAGGACTTGGAGTGATGAATCACACTATACCCCACATCAGTACAATGGAAGAATTTGGGTTTAATGAATCCCATGTGAACATTACATGCTATAATCTCTGGTGCCAACAATGAAGTGCACAGAAGGCACTGTTACAGCTTACAATTTCTCTTCATTAATTTGTTCTCCCCTTATTCTTATGCATTTGACATTTCCTAAAGCGTAATAAGTACATATTTGACAGTACTGTGTACTATATTCAGCAGAACAATAATTCAGGGGCAATGATTCACGCAATCAGCTGAACAATGCCACCTGTCATCACACAACATTGTGAGGTGATGGTTTGTGGACGATGGTACTCCTGAAGTGAGCTTTCCTGCCCCATGTTCTCATCCTGAATGGAATGTTGGGATGAGGTAGAAAGGTGTTTTCACTCCAAACCCAGCACAGTACTGCTTTGAGCCTCTTCTGTGGTAAGCTGCTGTGGTTCAGCTCTTCCTACAGGTGTGTGTGTGTGTGTGTGTGTGTGTGTGTGTGTGTGTGTGTGTGTGTGTGTGTGTGTGTGTGTGTGTGTGTGTGTGTGTGTGCTGTACTGAGCCTCTGTCAGAAGCCATTACAAGAAACAGAAATCAACATCATGCCAAGTGGATGAACACAGCAAGTGTACTATGTACATATACTGCTTTGTATTATTGTTTCCTGTCAGGAAGCACACACTCAAAGCAACATATTTGCTAGAAAACTGACTATTGTTTAACAGGGAAATCTGTTGCAACGTGTCACAGATGCGAGTCCTCGTTATGCCATTTCTGGTGAAGATTTCAAAGAATTGCACCAATTATTAATATGTCAAGTTGCACATTATGAAAAATGAGCGTTTTGGATGTCATGCTGCATGCTGTCTCTCGTGAATAGGGTTCTCTTTAAAACAGTATTCCTTACCTCCGATATTTATAATATTTACTGCCATCTTCCTAAGATCCAGAAATTTAGTTATAAACATTTTACTGGTAAGGCTACATAATTTTCTTCTAGTCTCCAAACAGGGTCTCAAAATAATAAGGTTTGGAAAATCACACAAGGGTTTCTTGCATTGTTCTTGTTTCAGTGTTACTACTTCCAATTTAAAACTAATCACTGAATAAAATAAGGTTCTCATTCCTTTACATTTATTAACCTTTAAACTAAGCAAAGTGTTCCATCAAAGTAGCGAAATTATCAGTGCTCTAACAGAGAAGCAGTTTTGGAACCCCTGTCGTAACAAAATAAAATAAGGTACAGGAAAGAGAGCATTAGAAGTTTCCCTCTCCAACTATAACATGGAAAGTTCATTACAATACTCATAAACAGCTTTCCACTAGAATGATCACACCATATCCTCCCCCCATTCCCCGTGTTGCACTGAGCTCTTAGAAAATTTGTTTCAAGACTTCATGTTGGCAAGTAACATAAAAAAATGATCCTATACACTCAAAATCAGATAATGTTACTCACCTGCAGAGTGTGTGCCATCATCCACATGGGGACGAAAGACTGCATCACGATGGAGCAGTTTCTGCAGTATTTCTTTCGTGTACTTCATTTCGCTTTCATGGTTGTCAATGATGTTCAGTATGCAGGAGCAGTCATTGCAGACTACTCCATCGTGATTTATCTCTAATATGTCCTCTGTAAGAAGTAGGAGACGCTTATAAAGTTTTATTTTTCTTGTTTCTCTTCCTGATGACTGTGGTGATGTATTTGATGCAGCTGTTTTCCCACACACGAAGCACAATGCACCCAAGCGTGATAACTGTTGTAACTGCAAATACGAGCGCATAATTATGTGTAATGAAGTGCTCATTAATATTCACTTAGACTGGGTTACAACTACTGTTACCACTAGTCAGAAGCACTACAAAATGATACAATGACCTCTCCCACACTATTTGTGGCTGACAACCATTACTTTAAACACTCACTGTAGCTCCTCAATCTTTATTTTAGCACACGCTTTAGTATTCTGAACCAAACTTTGATTTTATTAAGTTTCTATTGTATTAAGCTGTAAAACAAATATATCATTTTTGAATATGAATTAATTGGAACATGTGCAACTGCACAGTCTGTCAGAAATTATAGGGGATCACAAACAGAATTAACTTAGGAAAACAGGGAGCAACTGATACAAATGTTTATACTAAAGCCGTTAACTGTGTGTTTGAGAGTTAGATTCTATTTGGTGCTGTGAGAGGACACACAAGTGGAACAAATAGCAACTCTGCCGAATGGCATCAATATGTCTTTCACCAAATGGACAATGAATGTTCATTGGCAACAGGAAGGCAATCAGTTCATGTATACTAACATAGGAAGTACCTCCACTCTAAAGTCTAAACCTGAATGAATGTGATTTTAAACACTAGTCTGCACCTGTCAAGACCATTTAGCTGTAAAACTCAGAATTTGAGTCTAATTTGTGTTTGACAGGCATGACTTGAACTACAGAAGTTGTCATTGAAGAAACATAGCACACAGCAAGTAATTAGTACCAGAAGATTCAAGAGTTTTAGACGTGGTACTATTTGGCAAAAAGCTATTCATAATGTATGAATAATACATGCTCACTGATTCATTATATATGTAGCGGTATTTCCCAAAACAAATGTCTGTGTTGTCCTATGTTCTTCCAATATTCCGCATTAAAATATAAGTATGGCGTTTCAAGGAAGTAATTAAAATGCAGTAGAAGGTAACCAGTATGCACACTTCGTGAGCACAACTTGTGGGCGTGCTACATAATTTTAGGTGTATCTGCAACACGGTATTCAAATATCGAAAGCCATATTGAACTACTTACCCAGTTCTTACACGGGAGCTCTTACATCCTGCCGTGTTATGTCTTCATAAATGCAGAGCTTGGAACAGTCATCCTCAAAGGTTACACTGGAGCACCAGGTGACTTCATTCTTAAGCATGACAAAATTCAACTATACGCATTTCACATGACAATTTATCACATAGTCTGTTAGCTTAAACACCAATATGACTTGCAGGAAAGAGCAAGTTTTACCTGCTGCTGGAAGATGTTTCAGTTCATAGTGTTCATCCTCACACACTAACCATAGTGAGAACAGTCTCTTCAAAGAAGCACTCTGTCCCACTTCAGAGGTCAGTAATGGAACAGCACAGCACTGCACTCTCCAACTAGGCTGAATCACTATCTTTAAATAAAATACTAGCGCCATCTTTAAAAATACAGTCAATGCCTGTGATGAACTAAGACAGGCACTACAAAGCTATCTGAACAAGAAGGCAGGAAACAGGCATAAGGCCAATTGAAGTAGTAAAGGAAGAAACTACAGAATGAGCAATCTGACATGAAACAATACCTAAACCCTGTCAATCATACTGATTTTATATGATGGCACTTGCTCTCTATCAGTGTACAGCAACTCAAATTACAAATGTTCTCCTCTTCTGTCAGAACATTGGATTGGTGTAGAACTTCACACCAATGTATCCAATGCAAATCTCCATATATGACACAGCCAGGGAATTACCTGTCCCCACTCCTCTCCCCACTCAATAATTTTTGGAAAATAATTTCAATTTTTTGAGACCTAGTTTCCTAAAAATTACGCCACTGAAGGAATATTTCCAAGCTTAACAAACTACACATACTGAAAGCACTTGTGCAGCAAGGATTAATGGTCCGTGGCACCAAATAAAATAATCTTACATGGTTCACAAAAAATACAGTATTACATGAAAATAGATTGCATTGATAAAAGTGGTGAGGGACTGTAAGCATGAATCTGCCTGGTTTCGCTATAAATTTGTAGGTGTGGCTACGAGGCAGGTGGCAAACAATCCAATGCCATTCAACAATCACAGTACTATGTTGATAAAATGACCTTTCGTTGGTTGGCTGTTTTGGAGGCAGGAGAAGGGATCAAACTAAGATGTTATTGGTCCCTTGGCCCTAATAAAACAATGCCACAAGTGTCAAAATAAATTGGATGAAACATAAAACACAAAACGCAAAGAAAGCAAAATCCACAAGAATGAAGGGAAGGCAACGAACACTAAAAGGAACAAAAGGCGACAAGAAAACGGACGCTAGAAACAGAAGAGAGTAAACCATGAAAGCAGATTAAAGTGGCTGGCTAACCACAAGAGTAAAATGGGGAAAGCCAACCAATTTGTAATTCATTAAAATCTCCACCTTGATAGAAGTATAAGACCACACCCACAGATAAAACGTAAAAGTAAATCTGCTGTTGAGGCATTGTCGCCCAACACCGAAGGCAGGGTGCTAGGAAAGTTAAAAGGCTGCCGTAGAGCGACTAAAAGTGGGAAGTCCAGCAAGAGGTGGAAGACTGTCATTTGGGACCCACAGTGACACTGAGGTGGGTCCTCACGACGGAGTAGGTAACCATGTGTTAGCCATGTATAGCCAATGTGGAGTCAGCAGAGGACAACTGATTACCTGCGGGAGGCATACATAGAAGTCTTCACACATTGTCTCATTGCAGTTCGTTGTGCATACTGTTATGCCATTCCGTCTCCCAAAGCAGGAAAACAATATGGTGTAAGAACACAGCACACCTTCGGAGACACCTATCTCCTGAAGCAGTTTCCACTTCGCCTCTTTGACCAGCCTGTCGGCAAGTTCGTGTCCTCGATTCCACACAAACACGGGATGGCGGGACTGTTCCAGGAGATAAATGGACTCCGGAATGGACGCTACCAGTGGGTGGTGAGGTTACACTGGTCGATAGCTTGTAGGCTACCTAATGAGTCAGTACACAGGATAAGTGACTTGCCACGGCATGAGCGGATGTACTCAAGAGCACGAGATATGGCTACCAGTTCAGCAGTGAAAACAGTGCTGCCAACTGGCAAGGAGTGTTGCTCAATATGTCCTCCATGAACATATGCGAAGCCTACATGACCATCAGCCATTGAGCCGTCGGTGTAAACCACTTGAGAGCCTTGGAACACGTCAAGAATCGAGAGGAAGTGACAGCAGAGAGCGGCGGAGTTAACGGAGTTCTTTGAGCCATGCAAAAGGTCCAGACAAAGCTGCGGCCAGGGCGTACACCATGGAGGGGTATGTGAACGAACCAAAAGTAGAGGTGGGAAGGACGACAGTTTGGAGAGAAGGGACCACACACGAACCGCAATCGTTAGCCCCGATCTGTGCCACTGATGTGGGAGACGGACTGCCGCAGGCTGGAAAAGGAGATGGTAATTCGGATGTTCAGGGGATCTATGAATGTGTGCTGTGTAACTGGCGAGCAGTTGTGCACGTCCGATCTGCAGTAGACACACCAGCCTCCACCAGTACGCTGGTAACTGGACTCGTCCGAAATGGCCACGTCACTAATGAAACCCCACAGTGGAGCAAAGAGACGAGTAAATGCTATGCTGAAGGCGCTGCTGAACCATAAACCACACTCCCATAGTCAGTTCGGAATTGGACAAGGGCTCTGTAGAGCTGCAGCAGCGTTGGGCTATCTGCACCCCAATTGGTGTTGCTCAGGCAATGGAGGGCTTTGAGGTGCTGCCAGCACTTTTGCTGAAGCTGACTAAGAGCAGGAAGCAAAGTCAATCGAGCGTCGAAATCAGTTCTAAGAGTTAATGATGATCCACTCACTGTTGTGGAGACTTAAGGTAGTGTGGATTCCGGATGAATGGTAAGACGCCGACAGAAGTGCATGACACAAGACTTTGCGGCTGAAAACTGGAAGCTGTAGCTCCCTGGAGGCGCCGCTCAGCAACAGTACTGGAGCAGCAGTACGAAATGCAGATGTGGTCTGCATGCAGAGGTGAGACAGAGGGCCTGATACTTGCTGCTAGACCGTTTTGACAGTTAAAAACAGACTCGATACAGAGCCCTGCAGGACTACATTCTTCTGGATATGGGTGGAACTATGGGAGACATCAACTTGGACACAGAAAGTACGGAGCGACAGGAAGTTTCGAATAAAAATCGGTAGTGGTCCCCAGAGACCACACTCATACAATGTGGCAAGGATATGATGTTGCCTAGTCGTGTCGTATGCTATACATAAGTCAAAAAAGATGGCAATCAAGTGATGCCACCTGGAAAAAGCTTTTCGGATGGAAGACTCGATGCACACACGATTATCCATTGTAGAGACCCTGGCGGAAGCCGCCCTGACATGGAGCCAGCAAGCCACGAGACTCCTGAACCCAACCCAACCGCCAACATACCATACGTTCCAGCAGCTAACAAAGAATGTTGGTGAGGCTGATGGGCCGATAGCTATCCACATCAAGCGGGTTTTTACCGGGTTTGAACACAAGAATAATGGTGTGCTACCGCCATTGCAATGGAAAGACGCCATCGCACCAGATCTGGTTGAAGATGACGGGAAGATGTCGCTTGTCAGATGAAAGATGTTTAATCATCTGGCTGTGGATGTGATCAGACAGAGGAGCTGTGTCAGGGCAACATGCTACAGCACTAAGGAGCTCCCACTCTGTAAATGGGGCGTTGTAGGATTCACTGCAACGTGTAGTGAATGAGAGGACGTTCCCTTCCAGCCACTGTGAGTGTGCAAAAGCCTGGGAGTGGTGGGGGGGGGGGGAGATTCACCGACGCAGAGGCTCGGGCAAAGTGGTCGCGTCGGTACATAGCTTGCCATTTATAGTAACACTGTGGATAGCTGTTGGGACCTAGTACCCGAAAAGACGTTTCATCTTTGCCCAGACTTGCGAAGGCGACATACGGCACCAAATGGTCTCAACATATCTCTCCCGTAACTCCTGCTTCCATCGTTCGGTAAGTTGGCAAATGCAGGCACGGAGCCGTTCAAACGCTATGAGGTGCTACAAGGAAGGGTGCCACTTATGTCGCTGTAGAGCTCGTCGACGCTCCTTGATTGCTTCAGCGACTTCAGGCGACCACCAAGGGACTACCTTACGCCTTGGTCACCCTAAAGAGCGAGGGATCGCATTTTCTACCACAGAAACAATTGTGCTAGTCACCTGCTCAACCATCACATCGATGTTACCGTGTGAGGGCAATTCAGCGGTGGCAGCAGAGGTGAACGTTGCCCAGTCTCCCTTCTTCAAAACCAATCTGAGCAGATGTCCGTGTGCTTGACGCTGGGGCAGTGACAGGAAGATGGGGAAGTGGTCACTACCACACAGGTCATGTGCTCTCCAGTGGATAGGTGGAAGTCCAGGACTGCAAATTGATAAATCAATGGCAGAGTAACTACCATGAGCCACACTGCCTCTTGAGTACTGGGACCGCCACACATTTCAGAGGTTGAATTGCGACAGTGAAGTTTCAACATCTATGCCTTGGTCAGTAAGTTTGGTACTACCCCACAAGGGGGTTATGGGCATTAAAATCTCCCAGAAGTAGGAAAGGTTTAGGGAGTTGATCAATCGGAGCAGCAAATACATTCAGGGGTACTGCACCATCTAGAGGAAGATTTACATTGCGGACAGATACTTCTTGCGTTGTACTTACTGACAGTTACAGCTTAAAGAGGGGTTTGAAGGAGCACATGTCCATTAAGGACTAGTTTAGGACATAAACGCAAACTCCACCTGACAGTAGATTAAAGTGTATATATGGATCCTGTAATATCACTTGCAGCTGTGGACGGCAGGGGTCGGCGTTGTTGGGAACCAGGTTTCCTGGAGGGCAAAGCAGATAGCAGGTGTATAGCATAACATTTGTCTTAGCTCTACCAGGTTGTGGAAGAAACCACTGCACTTCCACTGGAGGATGACATGAGATTGGGAAGGCATGGAACATCTATGAGGCAGTTCATGCCTCTGTCACCTGCTGCCAGTGATTCATTGCCTGAGCAGTCTATATCCATTGTGTCTGAGGATCTGGCGAGATCAGGTAAACTAGAATCTCCACCCCATCCTCAGCCACAGAGCTTCAAGGTAGCGGTGTTGTGGGTGCCACCGCAATTTCCTTGGTCTTAGGGTTTTCTTTCTGGCTTTATCTCGCTTCCCATTGGGTTTCCCTGGCTGGGAAGCTTCCTTGGCTCAGTCTCCAAGGATGAGAGTGAAGCCCTACGATCAGCTGCTTTTGGGCTCTTCAGCCACTGGCGAGTTCCATCTTTCCCACTAGAAGAAACCTGGGAAGGGAGTGACCAAGGGACCCCTTCCTAGCGAGAGAAGCTGAGGATGACCTACGCTTTTCTGGCTTAGAAGCCCCCACCATCAAAGGGGCATGTGTCGTCTTCTGTCTCGGAAAGGTGACACGGGTTGGCGGAGCTGATGGTGCCAGAACTGTAGAGGCGGCGTAAGGCTATGTCATACGTGCAGGGTGCAGGCGTTCAAATTTTCTTAGTCTCAGTGTAGGTCAGTCTGCCCAGAGTTTTTTCACTCCATAATTTTCCTTTCTTTCTGGAGAATCCTACAGTCAAGCAAGCAAGGCGAATGGTGCTCTGTGTAGTTGACACAGATGGGAAGCGGGGCACGTGGGGTATTGGGATGTGATGATGGCCGTCCACAATTTCGATATGCGACGCTGGAAGTACAGCAGGAAAACATACGGCTGATTTCAGCCACTTATAGCACTATCAGGGGAGGGATATAGGGCTTTTCATTACACCGGCAAACCATCAAATTGTCATTCTAGGGCCATGTATCACGCTCAAAAGCAAAGATGAAGGCACCAGTGGCAACCAGATTATCCCTCAGTCCCCAGTGGACACTTTGGATGAAATATACTCGCCGCTCTAAATTGGCGTGCAGCTCACGTCGGACTGGAAAAGAAGAGCTCTGAAATGATACCCTGGACCATATTTAAGCTCTTATGGGGCGTCTTACAGAAAGATGCCCCAGGTTCTCAGAAACGAGTAAATCCCATGACTGGGCAGAGGATGCTGTTTTGATTAAGATTGACGCAGATCTCATTTTGGACAAGCCCTCCACTTCCCTGAACTTGTCCTCTAAATGCTAAAAAAAAGAGGATTCATCGTCATGACTACGCTTCATCACATGTCATCGGCCCTGTTGCCGCCCACCCTGACCAGGGGCCCTCCCTTCAGGCGCCACCCAGCTGCAGCAAAGGCCACCTGGCAGGATAGCCATTGCTGGGAGTACCGAAGCTCAAGCGGGATGGGCATTTAACCGTTGGAATACATGGGTAGTAAACGGTGCAGGAATCAGCAGAGCAATTCCTGTGTGGTCAGGGGGCTACTACCATCAGGGTACATGGCCCCACCAGAACGGGTTGGCTACCACGCTGTGTATCAGTTTCAAAGTAGTTCAGTCATAGTCAGCGCAAAAATACACTGAATAGTTCCTGGTGGAAAATGCGCCTAGGAAGGTGTCCTTGCCCAAGAGCAGGACTGCAGTGCAACGACGAGGAAGTGGGCTAAAGATATCAATGCACGATGGACACGATGCACCTTGTAAAGTGCCCTTCCCCATTTGGCTTGCTCTTCGATAAAATTTTGAAGAATGGAGGTCAAACCCTACAGGGGACCATGACATAAAGGCCAAAATGTGTGAAACTCCTTTTAGTCGCCTTGTACGACAGGCACGAATACCTCAGACCTAACCCCCAGACCCGCATGGGGGTAATGACATTTTTGTTAGTGCATGTGTCAAGAGGAATTGCTGTGAAAATAGTCGGTTCAGCAATATAGTCTGTTGTCAAAAGGGGAAGGTATGATGAATATTTATTGCAAAATGTATTCTAGTTTACCAAATTTTAACTCCACAATGCAATGCAACCAATACTTCATAGGAATTGTCAATTGCTTTCTAAAATAAAATGTCATATAAGACATTTTGTCATGTATTTTTCCTTTATTCGCCACTAAAAATGGGTTACAATAAATAGAGGATTTTTAGCAACAAATTATGGCCACAAACGGACAAGGTCCTAAAAATACATACCAAAAGTTGGTGACTAAACTACATCATTTGATTTTAAATGGAAAAAAATTTAATTTAGATGATTAAAGGATTCTGCTATATTGGATTACACACACAATTTTAATATTTTTCATGTTACGTCAGACACTTACAGCTCAATAGTTCCTTATATATGGCGAATCCCTGCCAATAGTCCATTTCTTGTCAGTACCCATAAAGGCAGTCCAGTGAAAGTCGTGAAGAGCTGTACATCTGTAAGGTTCTTCAAACTCAATTTGAATTGTTTTTGACAAATCCCCAAAAGATATTCTTAATACTAATTGTTTTGTTCTGTGGCACAAAATCTAATAACGTCATACATGCCCATGTAAGAACCTAAGAACAGAAAGACGAAGGAGGAGTTAAAAATGTGACCACACATTAAGCCAAATTGACAGAAACAGACGGCTAAAACTGACTTCCCCACTTAGAAACGTCCATAAAATACTCCACAGAGAGGACGGAGGTCCTGAACTGAAGATTCCACGATATTGCTACGATGGATAAGAGAAACGCAGTTGACGATCTGCACGTCGTTTGCTGTTACTGGCCATTTTAGCGAACATAAATTGGACTAGGTGGTTAAAAATGGGCGTTTGGTCAGGAAATGGTGATGACAATGAACACAAAATGGTAAGGGATTACCACTTAACAAATGATATGGCTAAAATTACAGTGGCCAATATGCGACCTAGGGTGAAAGGGTCGAGAGGAGGTTGGCCAAACAGCTGAGAGGTTTAATTCCCATGAAAGGAAGATCAGTGGTGTTGCCAAAGGGATGCAATCTGCTGACAGATGGCTACACAGAGATTGGAAGCAATGGGAGACAGTGGGCTGTGGTAGGATTGCAACAATGGCAACAGTATTGTTTCAGACCAGACCAATGTGATGAGGGACACACAAGCATCATTGTGGCTCAATCGAGAGTGAGGAAGAGGAGCTTTCTTACACATTTTACTAAAGGATGGATGGTGTGTAGCACAGGGAGGCTTGGAAAGGCACCGATTCGATGAGTCAATTAAAAAGCCTGTCACACTAGATGTACTGCAGGCCTGATACAGGTCAGAGCAGTGCTGTAAATACTACGCAGTGTAAAATACCAAAAATCATTGATGATGGTGTTAGGTATGCTTTCGTCATTGGCACCAGTCTGAGACACACCGGTGTACAGAAAGTTACTGTCGCTAAGTTCGGTGTGAAGATCGAGAAATTTACAGCGATAGATAGAATCTGAAGTAGTATCCTTAGAAAGTGAATAAGTCAAAGGTGAACATGGGCTGCTTGCACGAAGCCAAGGTGGTTAAGGGTTCACACCACATTTGGAATGTGGCAGGTAGTGACACACTGAAACTGTAAAGTGAACTCCAGGAAGTAACAGATGAATGACACATCCCATACTGGCGATCGAGGGAGTCATCAAAGGAGGCGGCACAGGATGGGGTCCAGGCATTGCAGACAAATGGCATGTCCATCTGCTGAGGAGAGCATCACATCAGTATGACAGGGGTAGTTTGACCGCTTCTGTACACAGACTGGACTAGTGTAAAATGCACAAGTGTTGAAATAGGTACTACGATGGTGGAGTGTATTTAGGTGGCATAAAATGGAGACATGCAGAGGAATAAATGAAACACCACTCTCATCTGTTTGTATCAATCCCTTCTCTGTTTGAAACTACACTGTGGGTGAGATCCACTCCTTACAAAGTATCGCAGAGCACACACAGGACATTGTGACCTAGTACTGCATGTGGCCAGGTAAGACACATGGGAAGATTAAGAAAGTATTGTCAAACATGAGCCCCAGTAATTTCGTAGTTTCAGCAAACTGAAGAGCAGCAGGCCAAAGAGGTGAAGACTGTTTGTGGAGGAGACCCAATAAGCTGCCAGATATTCATAGTTTTATCAGTGGAATAGCAAAAGCCAATGTCAATGCTCCATGAGTGAAGACAGTTGAGACAATGCTGAAGATGCTGATCAAGGAGAAAAGTCTGTGGAGAACTGAAATAGGTTGCAGAATCATGTACAAAAAGAGAGCTGGAGATGGAAAGCATGAGACAAACCATAGTAGGGTTAACGGCGATAACAAAGATGATGACGCTCAGGACGAACTCAGAGGCACACTGTTTTCCTGGCTTAAGCTGACTGACAGGGAAGAACCCACACATACATCAAAACTCTGTATTTAAGAAATTCTTGAAGGAAACGGGGCAATCGGCCTCGGCGGCTCGACGTGTAGTGAGTACAGAGGATACCAGCCCCCAGAAAGTGTCATTGGTTTTCTCCAATCTCACCATAGTCTTTGATTTCCATAAAAATCGTTTACATAATGCACTGAAGTCACAAGATGGTCATTTGCAGACCAGCATGCTTTAAATCCACTTAGATTTATGCCTTTCTGCTGTGGTGGCTTTAGTCTCACAATCTACTAACCACTGTACAAACTTTCCATCACCTTGTGAACACAGCTAGTGAGAGAGAAACGGAGATAGTTTATCAGGCTTATATATGGGTATGACAGTGGCTTCACGCCAGTGTCTGGTAAATGTCCCATCTGTCCAGATGTGATTGTACATATGATGGAGAAAGTCTTGACCACAAAAGAAAGGTTCTGCAACATCTGAATGTGAACTTAATCCGGCCCAATGTGAAAAACGAGGATGAGATGAGAGCATAATCTACCTTTCCCTACATAAAAGCAGCATTATAGCAGTCACGATTCTGAGAGAAGGGATTCACCAGAGCCTACTCCACTTTTTTCTGACAGAAGAAGGGAGGGTGATAGTGGGAGTAGCTTGGGATCTCCGCAAAACAGCGGCCCCAGGTACTGGAGACAGCGAGAGTCCACAATGATCTACTATGGTCTGGCTGGAAATAGGAATGGACCTAGGTCCCAGAGAGCTATCTGAGGTTTGCCCACACGATGGACGAGGGAGTGGAACTGTTGAAGGACATAATAAATAAAATCTAGCTAGCTTCTTTGCTATCTCTAAAAATGTGATAGCACTGCAGTCACAACTATTTACAGCAAATAGTTCGCCATAGTAGGATGACAGTTTTAAAATGTGGAGAGCACATTTATGGATACGAATTGCATTGTACTATCTCAGTCCATGAAGGGACCAGGACATGGCACAGTAAAGGTGACGTGTGAGGAATGGAATTGAATGTTCTGTGGCAGTAAGGATAACGTTTGTAAGGTATTCTACCTGGTCAGCACAACTGGGGAAATTATGTTCATTGGACGTCACCAAGGAGGATTAAAGGCTCCCTAGCTGACTTGTTCGCCACGCTCCCCCTGCCACTCCTCCTCTTGGGGGACTTTAATGCCCACCACCCTTTATGGGATGGGACCCATATCTCGGGCCAGGGTAGGAATGTTGAGGCTATCTTGGCACAGCAGATATTTGCCTCCTTAACACTGGTGCTCCCACATTTTAGCTTGACTCATGGCACATGCTCGGCCATTGACCTCTCTTAGTAGCCCAGGTCTTCTTTCATACCACAGTTGGAGGGTCCACGATGACCTCTGTGGTAGCGAATACTTTCCTATCCTCGTTTCTCTTCTTCAATCCCAACCCGCTGATGAGCTGCTACGATGGTCCCTTCATGGAGGTGATTGGGCAGCCTGCAACTCAGCTACTATTGTCATTACTCTGATTGCTGGTGACATTGAGTTGGCAGTGGACAAGGTCACTACGGCCATTGTTTCTGCTGCTGAGGCAACTGTCCCCTGCTCTTAAAGTACCATACGGCGTAAGTAAGTCCCTTGGTGGACACCAGAGATAGCAGGAGCTATCCAGGACCGCCGGCGAGCCCTGCAACAACACCGGCGTCATCCTTCCCTAAAGAATCTGGTTGCCTTTAAACGGCTGCTGGCCCGGGCTCGGCGGTTAATCTGGCGGAACAAGCAGGCCTACTGGGAACGATATGTTGCCACCATAGGTTCTCACACCTACCCATCTCAGGTGTGGTCGCGGGTATAGCAGATTGTTGGCTTTCACCCTCATGCGTCTGTCCCTTGCCTTTCTCATCGGGGTGCACTTTGTACTGACCCAATCGCCATCGCCGAACATCTGGCAGAGTACTTCGCTCGAAGTTCCACGACAGCAGGCTACAGCACAGAATTCCGAGCCATTATAGTGCAGGCTGAGCGTACGCAGTTGTCACTTCGCACGCACCGTTGGAAACGATACAACGCCCAGTTTAATGAACGGGAGTTCCAAAGGGTCCTTACAGCTTCCCCAATACCTCTCGAGGTCCAGACCAAATTAACAACCAGTTTCTTCTCCATCTCTCGGCGCACTGTCAGGGTGAATTACTAGCCCTGTTTATCCGCTTCTGGATGGAGGACGTTTTCCCAACTCTTCGGCAGGATAGCGTTACCATCCCAGTGCTGAATCCTGCTGCAGACCCGCTGGTGGTTGATAGCTATCGCCCTAGCAGCCTTACCAACGTTGTGTGCGAACTCCTGGAACGGATGGTGAGTCGGCATGTCATCTGGATACTCGAAGATTAGGGCCTCCTAACCCAGCAACAAGGGGGCTTCCGTCAGGGCTGCTGAGCGATCGACAATTTAGTCTCGCTAGAGTGGGCTATTCGTACAGCTTTTACTCGGCGTGAACATCTAGTTGCTGTTTTCTTTGATCTTTGGAAGGCGTACGATACCACCTGGCGCCTTCATATCCTTGGCACGCTGCACAAATTTGGCTTAGTCGACTACAGACTTTTCTACAGAATTTTCTCTCCAATCGCTCCTTTCGAGTTAGTTGGTACTTATTTTAGCTCTGCACATATTCAGGAGAATGGTGTCCTGCAGGGCTCAGTTCTCAGTGTTCCTCTCTTTTTTGGGGGGCAATTAATGTTGTTGCGGCTGCAGTGGGCTCGTCGGTCTGTTCCTCTCTATATGCCAATGACGTCTGTCTTTATTACAGTTCCCCAAGCATCAGTGTCGCTGAACGGCGGCTGCAGGGAGCTATCTGTAAGGAACATTTTTGGGCATCCAACCATGGTTTTCAGTTCTCAGCCTCTAAGACCCGAGTGATGCATTTCTGTCGTCGAATGGTCCACCTCAATCCAGAGCTCGACCTTGCCAATGAACTCCTTCGTATTGAGGAGAGGCATCACTTCTTTGGCATGCTGTTTGATGCTCAGCTCACTTGGACACCTTATCTTCGCGAGCTTAAACAACGGTGCTGGCGGCACCTCAACATCATTCGCTGACTAAGCCAAGTAGTTTGGGGGCCCCACGAGCAACCCTCCTACAGCTCTATATGGCCTTGCTGCAGTCCAGTCCCGTCTCGACTATGGAACTGTAGTGTAAGCAGCACCTTCAACTATGCAGGTCCTCCACCCAATTCTCCATTGTGGCGTCAGACTGGCGTCAGGTGCCTTCCGCATTAGTCCGGTCACTAGCCTTCTTCTAGAAGCTGGAATCCCTCCACTACGATTCCGCTGACAACAGTTGCTTGCGTCATACGTCGCCCGGATCCATGCCTCACCCGACCACCCAAACTGCAGGCTCCTTTTTCCTTCTTTTGCACTCCCCTCCCCACGACGGCGGCCTAGGTCGGATCTCCCGATCGCGGTCCGCGTTCGTTCCCTTCTCTCGTCACTCGAGTCCTTTCCCCTTCTTCCATCCTACCGGCCATCTTATTCTACCCCTCCTTGGTCCCTACCTCGCTTGCAGCTTTGCTTGGATTTGTCGTGCCACTCAGTCCTCCGTTCCACCTGCCAGTCTTCGACAATTCCTGGCTCTTCTTGCCTCGTTTCGCGATGTAGATGTAGTCTTCACCGATGGTTCTGTGGTCGATGGACGCACTGGGTTTGCTTTCATGCATGGCGTGTACGTTGAGCAGCATTTCCTGCCTTGTGGGAGCAGTGTTTCCACTGTGGAGCTAGTTGCTCTTTATCGTGCACTCGCTCACCTTTCCTCCTGCCGTGGGGAGTTATTTGTCATATGCAGTGACTCAGAGTGCTTTGCAAGCACTCAACTAGCGTTTTTCTCGGGACCCTTTCCTGCGCGGTATTCAAGATGGTGTTTTTCCTCTCGCCGAGTTTGTGTGGTCCCCGGGCCACATCGGCGTTCCAGGAAACGAATGTGTCGATCGGTTGGCCAAGCAGGCCACCACTTCGCCACCCCTGGAGCTTGGTCTGGTGGAAAGAGACCTCCGGTCAGCCCTACATCGCAAGGTCCGCGATGTCTGGAGCTCTGAATGGTCTGTCTTGAACACGCCAAATAAGCTCCCCACGGTCAAGTCGTCCACGGCCGTATGGAACTCATCCTTGAGGGGCACGCGTAGGGACTCAGTTCTGTCGTCTCTGAATTGGACATATGCGGTTGACCCACAGGTCTCCCCTTCGCCGTGTGAACCCGCCAAAGTGTCGCTGTGATGCAGGGCTGACAGTGCTCCATCTTCTGATGGATTGCCCCATTTAGCCCCCTTGCTGCAGTCCTTTAATTTACCAGCTGCACTTTAATTCTAGGTGACGATGCCACTATAGCTGACTCAGTTTTACGTTTTATCTGTGCAGCTGGGTTTTATCACTCGCTCTAGTGTGGGCGCTCTAGCTTGGTATCTCAGGCTACACCCACTCCAGCGACTTCTTATTGTTACATGGATACCAAAATAGTGCCTTTTATGTTAACAAGTTGTGTTAGTACTTCTATCAACGCTTTCCAGCTGGAGGTTCTTCGTTTGTAGTTGTGGTTGACCTTTTACCTGATGCATCAACCACTTAGTCTGTTTTACTGTAGTCAACTATTTGCTCTGCTCCTTTTCAGTGTCCTCTATTTTTTGTTATTGCGGTGTTCATTTTAGCTCTGTACCCCTTGGTGTTCTCCCCCTCTGGGTGCAGAGGTTACGCTTTTACTATATAGGCCTTTTACAAGTATGTCTGTTTCAAACAGGGGACTGATGACCTCGATGTTTAGCCTCCATCAAACCCCAAAACCAACCAACTACTTA